>NC_086236.1:67481479-67804479 GCF_036321145.2 Pelmatolapia mariae
AATCTTTTGAGGATATCTGAAGTCAAGAGAGTGCTGGAGGAGGTGGATTTGCATGAGTGTGGCAGTACTTCCTGATTATGAAAATGCTGGAACTGCACTAGGAGACAAGACCAACAACATGGACTTTTGACTGTAAAAGGATTCTGGAAATTTTGAGTCTGTTGAAAAGCTGAACAAGGACTAAGAACAGTTTGGGGGGAGGGGGGTGAGGCTATGTGCTTGAACACAAAGCAGTCTATGATCCAGCTGTAAGCTACAACCCTGTACAGATCAATTAAAGATATTTAATTTACATAGTTTGGCCTTTTCACACTCTTTGCTTAAAAAGGAAATTCGCAAAAGCAGGAAGCTGGTTAAATCTATGCTCGTTAGTTCTAATGCTGCTTATTTAGGCCTGTGCAGTAAAGTTGACACCTACACATTTGTTAGCCTTTATACAGTCACACCACAACCCAAATGCAGCGCAATGGCTGCCATTTCCTAGAAATTTGAGACTGCTGCAGCAGCACCTTACTCACACAAAGTGCTCAGCTGCATCCGCACTTCTAGGTGCATCTGTAGCAAGTTATCTGCAAAGAGCTGGTGCACAATAACTGAATTCAACAAGCAGATTGTGAAACTAGGGTAAAGGAGTTCATAACATCCTGAAATTACATAACATTGTCTACTTCCTGTGTTTTTAGCTACCTAGAGACTAGTGACTTATCACATATGGCACATTTGATTGGGTCTTTACATTTTTAATGTCTGGGTATATTTTTCATGCGTTGATGCAGTTTATTCCAGTTTGTCTTTTAACTGCACACATCTTTAAAGTCTTTGCCATCCAGGAGGTTTCTAAAGTACACTTGACTTCTACGGTGTTCTGCTGCTGTTTTGTTGATAGCAATCCTGATGCGTGGCTTCACCCATGTTTGTTCAGATCCTCCTGTTGTCTTGGGTTACAGAACAAACACTCACTCAGGTCTCAGGAAGAAATGGAGAGTGTCTCGCCATGGTGATGATCCACAGCAGGCCTCCCCTAGTCTTCTCCTGTGGCTAATGTTATCTACCACCCAGGTTACCCCTGTAGTTAACTGTGAAGAACAGACTGGTAGACAATAGGGAATTAAGGCTGAGGCAATTTCATAGAGGAGTTTGCACAATACCCGAATGGACTGGGTATGCAGAAAAGAAAGCGCTGCAGTGTGAAGCACACAATCTTTAAACAACCTTGAGACTGGTAACTAGGAAGAATAAGTGTGTGTGTGTGTGTGTGTGTGTGTGTGTGTGTGTGTGTGTGTTAATTTCTCCTTCTGAAGAACTAAAGCTGTGTTTTCCATCCGTAAGAAGTGGAAGATCTAATATGAAAAGAGCAAAAGTGGTGTGCACAAAAAGAGGGAAGCACATTGTCACTACATATTGGCAAACCAATTCTGAAAATGCCAGTAATTTAGACGAATTTAAAAACAAAGATTTTGTATTGAACTGAAAATGAAACAGCTGCTGAAATGGGTGTTGTGCTTACAAATTTCAAAGTCATTGTGGTTTATACACTGGGATAGGTGGTCAGTTGCAGCAAGGGGAAGCTGTGAGATGAATTCTATGACAGTCTCACAATACACCTTTTTCTGTTTTTTCTTAAACTTTAATTTTCCAGCTGCATTAGTTATGTTCAGATACAATAGTGAAGCTGTAAACTGAAAAAGCTCACTCCAACACATCAGCTTGAATTCCTTTCGTGGGATAGTTTGAGGAGTGGTTTAGAAACCTTTGTCTGCACATACCATCACAGAAACTACCCACGCAGAGAGATAAAATGGTTGGGCCTAATCTGTCTTTACTCAGACTGCAGAACTCTTTTGGATATCAGTCAATGTACCCCCCTTTGACATTTAAAACTAGTGATTTTGGTCTGCAGCTCATTAGGTTTTTGTTTTATGGTGCCTCTGATAAGGCAGTCTGCCTTAACTCCCATCAGAGATATTCAAAAGTAAACTTCAGAAAACAGTTTTGGTTTCAAGTCCAACCCATTTCAGTTGCTCAAGTGTTTCTTTTGCAATTTTGAAACATGAGCCTGAGGACCTTCCGAAGATGGTATTGGTTAAGTTGCTCTACTTCCTCATAGCAACAGCCCGCCCCTTGATTTTAAAATAAGCAGTGTTTCTGAGAAGTCAGCTGACGCAGAAGTTAATCTTTAACGACACTGCACACTGTAGAATTCTGAGAACTCTGACCCTGAGATACAAAGATAGGCCCAGTTTTCGCAGTTTGCATTAACACTGCGTAAAAGGGGAGCAGAATTTGTTAGATTAAAAAGTTAAGTGCTTGCATGCCCTACTAGCCACAAAGAGACAGAACAAGAGTTCAGAGCTGCTTCACTGGCACAGAATTAGAGGCTTGCACTGTTTACTTTAAGGTTTGAGAGGAAACTTTAATTAAACCTTTGACTAAGTCTGTTCTCGACTTGAAGAGAAAATGTTTAAATAACTGCAAAGTATCTGCTGAAGGCTCCCCTTTAATGGCAAGAGTTCCTTTGAGCTAAACAAGTCTAAATATATCTCAGGACACTGATGTAAATAAAAATGTAGATGGCCTGTATTTAGTGCTAGATCAAATCCAAGTCGCTACACTACATTTTGCAGACATTAAAGCTAAACATTCACTCTGTTACTTTTGGTGGCTGGGGCCCGTTCACAGCCTTTATCTCTGCTGACACTAGTGTCCCCACGCTTCTTTGGAATCTGTACTTATAACTGGTTTCCCCAGAAGAGAAACGCCTGTTGAATGCCATTACCATTTATGCAAAAAGCAGACATGTGCATGCACATTCTCTCTGATAAAAGCAGCTACAAACCTGTCCTTGTTATAACTCACACAAGCCTTTCATTCATGCTCATTTACTTATAAATGGATGTCAACAGTCTGTTGTTTATTTCATTTATTTATTTATTTTTTTACAGAAGCAAAGACTACATATGATCTGTTATGTGCTCATTGTGCAAGAAACTTGCCATGAAAATATTGAAACCACTTTGCGTAATATAGTCCACATTGCAACTCAGTGCTACTTAGATGACATTGCAAAACTTTAAGGAAAAATTACAGTTCTATAGATTTACAGACAAATTTATGAACAACTTTATTCATATGACTGTTCATTAGCGATTATTTTGCACTACAATGGTTCCATGATACTGGACTTCACTACATCATACTATCTTTTTTCTTCCTTTTATGATAAGATGGTTGACTTCACCTTACACCCAGTGGATACCTGCCACCTCGAGTGTCAGAAAGTAGAAACGTGGCTGCAGTCTTTTTTTATGTGGTATTGTTAGAGGAGATACTATATAACAGTTGCAACAACAACAACAAAAAAAGAACTTGAAGGATGTATCAGAATCTGTGAAAGCCCCTGCCTGTGGCTAATATCTCAGTCTTCCTAGGTATTCCTGAATGCACCATTGTAAAGCTCAGCTTAAGTAATTAGCTGATTCGGTGTACCTGGTCTGGAAACCAGAATAAAGCCACTCCTGTTCAGAAGTCAGTCCCACTCATTCTGACTTCCCATTTGGCATCTCTCCATCCATTGTTGCTTTTTGTTAATTAAGCATTCAAATATAAATAAGCCATCTACTGCTGTGTCAGATTGCCATATTGTTTGTTTTTGGGTTTTCAGCTTAAATTCTATTTTCTCCTGTCTAATCATACTTGTGTGTTCTGTGGTAGGAACTGTTCATAGATATGAGTATCTTGCTCCCATGCATTTCCAAAGCCGTTGTTGGAAGCTGCTATTTCAGGATGTAGATAAAGAAAACAATGTCTTTAAATAGAAGCTTTTTTTAAATAATAATTGCAAACCAGAGGTTGTGTGGTTTGCGTTCGTCAATGGCTCAGCCTGAACCTTTGAACATTAATCTCTTCTTGGTGAGGTGATACTTATCTCAGATCAAATTGGATCCACTGGGTGACGTGTCATGTTCCTTCCCGAGTGGAGTCATCTCTCCTGCTGAAACTTTATTCTTTGGCTTGACTGATGACCATAGTGCAGTATTATCGGCTTATCCGTGTTGGCAGTTATGACATACAGGCTGGACTCTTGTCGGTTTCTACTGCAGTCCTCAGTTTTCTTTTGACACCCTGTACATTTAAACTGTGTTCATACCTTTTTCTTTAAAAAACAAACAAACACTTCTTATAGTAGTCTTATTAATGGCATTTATTTAAATGAGTAAATTTTATATTGTTTGGCAGACTAGATCACTTCAGGATCGGTTTTGGTTCTCTGCCTAGGTTCTCTGTAATTTTGATATAGGCGTCTAGTTTGTGATGTTATAAATAGCTAAGGCTTACCACTGTCTAGTACGCAAAGATATGCAAACTACAGGAAAATTATGCATTTGTTTCCAAATTAAGTTGCCAAGCAAGTTTAGGATTCTCCATAGAAATAAATGCACTCTTCTCTTTTAGTGAGTGTTTGCTTTAAGATGGCTTATTGTAAGGCTAGCTTCCACAGTTTCATGCAAAAAGTCCCCAAATAATAATTATTTTCATTTGTTTTTCTTGGTATCATTCGTTCAATAAGCATCATAACATTGTGAAAAATGTCCACGATGGCTGCAGTGGAGAAGCTGGAAGACTGCTTAACATTTTGAGTCACTTCTACAGTAATGTGCAAAAGTCTTATCATCCTTCATTTCTTTATACACTACTCAGAAAAAATTAGACATGTGACATGTAGTGTAGCAAAAGTCGGAGAAAGGGTTGGTAATCATATAAAATTTTTAATCGGAATTACTGTGGTTTGTTTAATATATGCACATTTTAAAAACAAAAGTCCGATCATGGAGGTGAGCATTTCCAATCGTGTTGCATCACTTCTTCTTTTGACAAAAGTCATTTGTGAACTGACCATTTCTTGTATTTCTTTTCTCTTTTCCCATTCTTGCTTTATATTGGATGTCACTTGCACAACAGTAATATTTTGTGTCACCTACTTTGAGTCATGTGTTTCCAGTGCGTGAGAAGTTTGGACTACAGGCAGGCCAGTTTAGCAACCACACAGTATTACCTCATGGAGCAAAGCTGCTGTAACATGTAGATGTAGATGTAGAACATCTTGCTGAAATAAGTAAGGCCTTCCTTGATCAAGATGTAAGGAAGATGGCAGTATGCATTCCTCTTAAATCCTGTATGTGCTACTCAGCATTAAGATGTTTAAGTTGCTTGTGCAATGTGTACTAGTGCCCCATCATTATAGATGCTATTATTTGATGCTAGCTTCTAAACAGAACACATTGCCCCTTGTCTCTCTGCTCGTTAAGATGCCGTTAACAAAACTGAGATAGTTTTCCACTTCATTAACGCCATCTTAAATGAGTTCAGGCCCAGAGAAGGCACCAGTGATCCTAGATCTTGTTTATACACAATACTGCAGATGTTTTGTGCCAGCCCTCTTTATATTTTGCTAGGGAAATGGGGTGTGATTGAATGAAATTTACATGGAAATGCAGTATATAAGCCTAAAACAGAATTTGTACAACTCTAACAAACTTGAAAGTCAACATTTGACCATCTTCATTCTTCAGCACAGCCTCAACTCTAATACTGTAATCAAGCTTTCTTATAATTCCTTCAGCAATAGTTCTTAATTGGCTGTTGGCTGCCATTTCTGTGTAATTTTACGCTGGTGAAGTGCTACTGACAATTGACTACCCAATACCCAATCACATTGCTAACCTATTGTCAATTAACCTGATTAGTTGTCTGATTTTCCAGAATGTAACAAAAGCATTTGGTATTACCCAACTTCAATATTTGCTAGCACTAAGATTTGCATCGATTTTTCAAATTGTAACAGCTTAGTGTCAGTTTTCTTTGTTAGTGATTTTAAGTAGCATTTAAATTAAACATCTTACAACTTGCTTTGGAAACGGCACTGAACATCTAACTTTATGGGCTCATACAGGTTTGTTTTTTTTTTTTGTCTGTGTTTCTTTGTTTTTGGAACAGTGTAGAAGTTTCTAGCTTAACTTCAACTACTTCCAAGGTGTCTGAATTAGTTTAAATCACCAGATATTGGCCTTCATCAGGGACTTTGATGCAAACACATGTGTGATAACTGTCAATGGAATAACCTCTTAAGACTTTATTCTTTATTCTCCCAGAAGGAAATCCTGTGAGCACAGATAATGCATCTTTAAGGATAAATAAATAATCCTTTAAGAAAAAAAACAACAACAATGTGCTATTGGCTGCTATGCGACACATTTTCATTTATTTGCTTAAGCAGAAGCTTAACTCTAGGCTTTTTCTCAGCACATTTTGTACTCTACAGCCAGTCTTTGACCCTGAGTGAAGTCATTGGAAGCTTGCCGTGTTTTGTTCTATTCCAAGGATAGAACAGTTTGGTAACAAGAATCACATTCTGTCTGGAAGGGTGGGATGTTCCCAGCATGTTACCAACAGGAAGGAAATTGCAGCGCATTGAGGAATAAATAGCAAGCCACAGAAGTCTGTGCTTGTCAATCGATAGCTATTTATCAAGCCTTTACATGGCAGTGTTTTTTTTCTTATACTTCTTATATATTTTTTTTAACAACAAAAACTTTATTCTGAATTTACTTTGCATGGGCTTAAATGAGCACAAAGGCAGGAAAAATAACTTTCTGACTGCTTTTTTGAAGTTACAATTTGTCTTCTGCTGTGATATAGTCTGGTAGCCCAATGTACAAATATGCCGTTGAGACATGGGTTACCGTTGGAGTTCTATAGTAACATGATTTCTTAAGTTTGACACAATAAAGTGACCTGAGAAATGGAAGTGGTTAGATTAACCCATCAGTGTGGCCCAAGGTCAAAATTTCCAACTGTGTCCTTACTGACTGCCAACTCTGTGCAGTCATCTGAGTTTAGAACTGTGAGTACAACACTGGAATTATGTCGACATTTATCTCCATATATGGTAATATCACTAAAAACAACTTTATTTATTAACATGTACCATTTGAGCATAGCTATTCAGCTGGATATTGACAGAGAGCCAGCCTGCCTATAAGATACACACAAACTTAACACATGATGCAGGAACTACCTTAGTCAATAAAGAATATTTAAAGTTGTAAATTGACAGAAAAAACATGCAGTTAGTCTAGAAAAAAGTAACATGTGGAAGCTTTTGGGGGCTCCATGTAAGTTGGTGATATTGTCTGGTTGGGAATCTGGTCTTAGGAAGAATGTACAATGATCTATATTATTACAATCACATTTTGCAATGAGAACCAGAAAATGCAATCCCATGCAGCTGTGCATTCATGCAAAATATTCAAGTTCAAAGTCAGAATGAAAATGAAAGCAAAACTAAATTAAGTTATAATCATAATAAAAAGAAGATTTATCGTAAGAGTTTGGACAGTGAGGGGATATAATAAATCTAAAGACTCTTAAGTGCAGATTCGTGTGACCTGATAAAATCTGGTTTTGGATTTAGTTTTTATAAGAAGCTTGGAAAGAAAAGTGTGTGAACTTGAAGACGTTTCTCCTCTTATCCGAGAAGCTTCTTCAGTTCTAAGAGCAATTGGTGGAGAGTCCCAGATTTTAAGCCCTATGGAAGTGTTCCCAAGAGGGTCATGGATCCCCTGTTGATCCTTTACCTAATCACACGAGCCAAGGTGTGAAAACGGGTGTGGGTCACAATCAACCAAGGTTTTGGTTGAACCCATTGTGAAGCCTAGTCCCACCCTATCATGTGATTTACTCAGTAAATTAGAGGCTCAATATCAATAAGGGGTCTATGACCCTCTTGGGGACACTCCCATAGGGCTTAAAATCTGGGATTCTCCACCAATTGCTCTTAGAACTGAAGAAACTTCACGGATGAGAGGTGAAACGTCTTCAAGGAAACTTAAAGCAGACCAGCGCTTTTCTTTCCAAGCTCCTTAGATTATGATGACCTGGATGACTGAGAACCTTCAGACATGCAGTTTTTATGTTATCGGTTACTTTCATGATGTTTTCTGTGTTTGTGTTGATGATACAGTTGTAAGGGAAAAATAACAGGGGGTGACAACCATCTGAGAATTGCGTCATGTTTCCTTCTTAGTCACTGAACTCTTATGACCTGTGGCAGAAGTAGCTTTTGCCCTGCATTCTGTTTTCAGAAGCATCGTGACTTGGCTGCAAGGCGTCTCTTTCCATTGACTTCTGGTATTTTGGGGTCAATCTGTGACACGCCTGGACTTGTTTAACCCGAATGTTCCAAGGTGTGATGATGTTATCACTGGTGGGTGGAGGTCAGGTGGTCAGTGTTGGTTTCAGGTTGTTGGCTCCCCCACCCTGCCTTCACCTTTTTTTGGGAAACCGCATGTTTGCCGCTGGTTGTTTATTGAGATCTGCAGCTTTTAACATTCCTCACAACAATCTCTGGAGCTCAATGTTTAAAAGCCACTGATCCCAGATGAATGAAGGTTATTGTGTTTATGAAAAAAAAAAAAAAAAAAAACACAGTATGCTGCTGATAGTCATCCATTTATGTGGTCATTTTCGAGAACCCCAGTGCCGAACATAATTCATATGACTTACTACCATTTCACCACTGAAAATATGGGATCATGCGTCTTTGTATCACATGAATTTTTTTTCCATGATTCTTCTTGCTGAAAGGATGAGTGCGTTGAAACACGTGTTTCTTTTGTCAGCAGGATTTATACATCCACTTTTCTTGTTTCAGCACTTGGTCAGCAAAAAGATTCAACACAGACCCTTTGCAAATGAATCTCTCTCCGGTGTCTGAGATTTAAATTTACTTCTCAAGCAAACCCACAGATTTTTAGTTGGACTAGCAAATATTACTGCTGCAAAGGAGACAAACATGAGTCATACTTTAATGTCATGAGCTAAGCTTGACTGACGCATCATTCATTCCTTAGTGGTCCCAGTCATATGGCACAATAGGGCAGGCTGGGCAGAAGGCTTAGCACAAGAGCTACATGTAAGCTTCCTGGTAGATTTCTAGTACCATATTTGTGTAGTTTACTTTACAATTTTAAGTATGGAAGTTATTTCTCACTTATATTATGTTTTACAAAGTTCTTTGTCTCAATAGCATCAGCTGGCTTACGACTGTGGCAGTCTGGATAGGAGTTCAGTTTTTCACTAGAAGGCATACTCAGATATTTCTTTTGACAATTGTTAAAAAGGAAATCCATAAATTCTTTGTCATCTGTTTGTTTTTGGTGTGGTGGTGTGGGGGCTAGCCTTTTCAGTTGATAATTCTAGACTGAATGTGAGTGTGAAGGGTTTTCTGCCTCTCTGTGTTAACCCAGCTGAAGACTGTCAGCCTGTCAGGAGTGTGATCTGCCTTTTGCCCAGTGGTAGCTGTGATAGGCTCCAGCCCAACCACTAACTTGACTTGGATAAGTGGAAGTTGCTTAATGGGTTCTAACTGATAATGAAATCATGCTGTTCAAAATGAAGTGTATTTAGCAAGGCTATAACGAATACCTTTGCTTTTATTTATTTTCTTGACCTTACCCAAGAAATTTTGGAGACTCCCAAATTCAGTGTTGCCTATTTTTTATTTATTTATTTTGAATCTGCCATTTAACTTCTCGTAGGAACAAAAAGAAATTGTAGATGTCGTCTACTAGAGACAGTCAATTTTCTCTTTACACGGTTTCTTTTGCATATCTGTAGCAGGAATTAATTCAGTGCAATGTCCTCCAGAGATCACACTCTGAGTTGTGCGTTACCTAACAGTAACGTTTTTATTTAACTGCACCCATGGGGAAAGATTGAAATATATGATGGTAGAGTATCATGTAGTCTATTGCATGTGCTAAACTGCCACTGGTTGTGACTACAGTTCTAGCTAAGTTACTATATGTTGGTACCCGAACGCCTCTCTTAACACCACAGGATCTTAAACTAGCCCTACTGCAACAGGACGGGTTTGAAAACAGAAGTGTTATGCTTTCTTTCCTTTGCAACATTAGACATGTTTACTAGTATGAGTACTGTAATATGATTCCACACATTTTTCTGAAACCTTATATTGTCCACTTATATTACCCACTATATAACTTATCCTTGAAGACTAACAACTAAGATAATTCTGAGGTTAGGGTGTGTTAGATTGCTTAGAGTGACTGTTTTTAAGCAAAGATAAAGTGTAAGCAATAGAAGTTTTTTTTACCAAAGAGTCTTTCATTTTCTCAGTTCACCTTTAATTTAACTTAAAGACAAGAGTGTATGTTTGAAGTTTCAGTGAAAAGATGCGTGCAACTTGTGTACTGGAATAAGCTGAACTTTGCAGCTAAAATATGGGGCAATCAAAGTCAAGATAAGCAGGAATCATTACATTGACTTCCTGTTGGTAGTATTCGTTTCACTTCATTAGCTCCCTGTTAAATCCAGGACTGAATTAAAAGTCTTTTTGAATGATCACGCATAGTATCATATTATCCCAACAGAACACTTTGCTCCCAGACTGCAGGCTTACTTGCGGTTTCTGGAGTTTACAAAAGTAGAATGGGAGGCAGAGCCTTCAGCTATCAGGCGCTTCTGCTCTAGAACCAACCCCCAATTTGTATTCAGGAGTTGGACACCCTCTCTACTTTTAACCTTAAAGTTGTAAAGGGGTTTTTTGTTTTTTTTAAATAAAGTTTATATCTTCTTGATGCATTCTCAAGAAACGTTTCGTCACTCATCCAAGTGACTTCTTCAGTCTCAGCTGACTGCAGGTTGATCAGTTGGTTTTGGTCAGTGGTTGTTGATCAATGGTCATGAGAATTTGCATAATTATGATTAAGGAACTGACCTCCCAGCCCATTGTTCCTTCAGTGGGCTGGTTTCAGTCATTATGCAAATGTACTGTTTATAAGATTTGGGGAAACCTGCAGTCAGCTGAGACTGAAGAAGTCACTTGGATGAGTGACGAAACGTTTCTCCCACAAAACGCTACGTCCAGATGAACAGAATCAACTTTTGGAGATTAATAAAGTTTATAGTTAGGTCTGAGGTCTTTTACATTTATTTCTTACCTGTTTGTGTTTCAGGGTGATTACAGAACAACATGGGGGTTAAATAATTTAGTAGTTGCAGCACTACTCTGTGACGTTCCTCCCAAAATTTTATCCTGCCATTTTAGAGTGTTTCTTATCTAGCTGATGTTGGCAAAAAACTCCCCCAAACAGTGCAATCTCCAGACAATGAAAATGACCTGGTATAAAATAGTTAGGTAGAGTCCAAGTTCTGTTAAATGTTTTACTAAGAGAATTAAATTACTGTTTTCAGTGCATAGTTCCCCAGTTACATGCCTCAGAAAATACCTACACACTTAATTAGGGGCTTTTGCTATAGGCTTTGCCATTGTTATGTCTCAAGGACTTTCTGTGAATTTGGGTCAGGTCTAAAGTCTTTCATCCTCCCCCATACATGACGATACGAGGGATTACCACACAGACAAAATAAAAGCTCAGCTGATAACCAAAGACAAAAAGAGAGGTCTGCTAGCTCGAGCCTGTCGCCTTCACATTACCAGAAAAAAGCCGCTTGGTAAAGTGTTGATCCCTGTGTTGGTAGGCTGTCATTTCATAAAGACAAAGAAAAGATTGGTCATTGTGTTGTGGAAAACACAATTTAAAAGCATAATCCACTTAAATTCTGCCATGGATGCTTATATAGAATAAATAATATTGCATTCCTCCAATGCCTTAATACAAATCCTACGAATTCAATCAAAGTCCAAACTAGAAAAGAGGTTTAGCTGAAGATCAGACGTGTTCAGAAACAACAAAGTGAATTGTTTGAAGTTTCTTCTAATCAGAACTGAGCTGGGGATATTTTCCTAATTATTACAAAATTCCATAAGAAGAGTACAACCAGCAATAACCTGACCGAACTGATGTATATCATCTCATTTTTTGAAACAGATTCTCATCAATGTTCCAAAATTTTAATTCATCAGAAGTCACAATGTTATAACAGGTGACATACAAACACTTACTGTAGTTTACTTTGACTCATGAAATGTGTAATAATCCACAGCTGAAGATAGTCCCCAGCAAATCCATTGTTTACTGCAGTCTGAAAGCTTACTAAGCCAAGTGTGGCTACACTGTTACTAAGTCTTTTTTGACATCACCCGTGGTCTTCTTTGTCTGTGAACATTGGCGGTCAGTTGAGAGCACTTATGGAGGCATTGCTTACGTACCTTGGTAGCAGACTTGAGGACACTTGATCTGTGTCCATCCAGCTCCTTACCGCCATTGGTCATGAATGCCAACTTTAGCTAGACTGTACAGGGCTGGTTTAGGCTAAGCTCCTGTACTGCACACAACAGCAGAGTGTGGCCAGCTACATTGTGTGCACAAACATATGAACATATGGTTGATGCTTTACTGCATCATTGCAGAGCTGAAAATGTTCAGGCCAGCTCAACTTTAATTTGCTGCATGTGACGCTTGCAATACAGTGACCAGTGCCAGGCATCAGGTTGCTTGTACTGGTTTTGCAGCTCAAAATTACTTTATCACTCGCCTCTGTCCAAGCAACGAGAATACAGTGTTATATTTGCTACACTACATTTGAATGGCCAAATGTAGCTGGGAAGGTGTTGGCTTAAGTCTTTCTTAAGAATGCTTTGCTAAATAAGGCAGAAACTTATCAAGATAGAAATCTGATAGATGGGGTAAGCGTGGCATGAAACGGAAATTACTGCGTGGGTGGTGTGATTATAATACTAAGCAAATGTACGCCAATAACAATGGAACAATATATGTCAATACCATCACTGACTTGCTGCTAAACATTGGTCTTTACTTTATTATACACTTTCACCAAAAAAGAGGAGATATTTTTAGAAAGACACATTTTTCAAAAAGAACTGTAAATAATTCCTTTATCAGAAAGTTGTGGTAATTCATGTGTTACCTACCGAAAGTGCACAAGCACACCTTAAGATTGCAATGAAGGTCTGAAGTCTGAATAAAAAGAAAGCTGATTATGTTTACCAGGCTAACATTTAAGCTTTTCTTGTTTAAAAAGCACTTCTAAAATGAAGGACACGGGACCTGGCCTGACCATGATTGATTTCATTGCGTACCTAATGAACAGTAATGGGGAAAAAAGCATTGAAAACTCAGGTGATATCAGGTATACAACTGCGCGAAATGTGCATATACACATGCCACGTGTTTGCCATGGGCTATATTATATGTCATCTGATCGTAGTGTTTGTGCAGATGCTGTTTGCAGTTCTGTATTTGCTTGCTTCAACAATGAGCTCAGCTTTGAATGAAAAGGCATACATTTAGGAAATGTGCCTCTTTTAATGAGAAGGGCAACATTTTCACGTGTGATGTTTAACCTGACACAATCTGCAACCTTGAAAACTGCACCCTGGAATATGAACAGGAGAACTTTGGTTAGATTAATACGGCAGAATGTTCATAGAAAAAATAACATTAACTATTGGTTTGAAATGAAAAACAAAGTTAAAATCCATGTTTGGTAGATGGTTGATGTGCAAAATATTCATTTTGGCCAAAAGAGGCTGCTGCCACAATAAAATGTAACTGTACACTCAACAGACACTTCACTTGGTTACACCTTGTTTGTTTGTCCAGGTTGGAGTTCTTGTTGTCTTCAGTGCCGCATTCTTCACAGTATTCTTTGTGGCATAGATTTAACAAAGTGCTTGAAACATTCCTCAGAGATCTTTTCCCACATTTACACGATAACATCACGTCGTTGCTGCAGATCTGTCGGTTGCTGTTTAAAATGGGAAAACGAAGCTAATCAGGTTCTAACGCCAGCTCAGTTCAATTCAGTTTTATTCATATAGCACCAAATCGCAGTAACAGTCAGCTCAAGTTCAGTATTCATTGTACAAGCACATGGTTTTTAAAAATAATCAGGCCCATCTTATCTTAAAGACCTCATTGTTCCCCACTAGAGCACGTTGCTTTCAGACTGTGGGCTTACTTGTGGTTCCTAAGATATTTAAAAGTAGGATGGAGGGCAGATCCTTCAGCTTTCAGCTTCCAGTTTGGATTTGCACAAACTGGAAGCTGGCTGGACATGCACTCCCTCTGCACTTTTAAGCTGAAGCTTAAAACGTTCCTTTTTGATAAAACACATAGTCGGGGATGGATCAGGTGATCCTGAATCATCCCTTTGTTATACTGCATTAGGCCTAGGGTGTTGATGGCTTCCCATAATGCACCAAGCCTTCCTTCTTCACTTCCTACTTTTTTCTCTCTCTCCTGTGTGTGTTTATATTCCACTTTACATTTAATCATTGGTTATTATAATCTCTGCCTCTTTTACATAGTGTGTCTTTTATTCTGTTTCCCTCCAGTTATCCGGCAGATGGTTGCCACTCTCTGAACTTGGTGTTGCCTGAAGTTTCTTCCTGTTAAAAGGGAGTTTTTCCTTTCCACTCAAATCACCAAGTGCTTGCTCATCGGGGGGTCGTCTAACTGTTACAGTTTTCTCTATTTTGTTGAAGCTTATTCATCTTACCATATAAAGTGCCTTGTGGTAACTGTTGTTGTGACGTGGTGGTCTATAAATAAAATTGAAATTGATTAACAAAAGGGAGTTCAAAAGCCTGGAGCGTCTTATGCAGAATATAAACTTGTTCACAACCGTGACAGAGGAAACCAAATATATTTACTTGAAAGCACTTTTCGGAAATAGGTTGTAAACAACATCCTCCTACTCATCTCTGTATGTGAGCAGAGATGACAGACCCTATTCATCACTCCTCCATCACCACCTTCACTATACAGCGATGAACTTCCGCCACTCACTTTATTTACTTAATTTGTTTCTTAATCAGAAATGGACAGTTCACAACCTGAACAAACATTTTCATTAGACATGTCACAAAACTGTGCAGTTATCCCATACCTGCTGACTGGAAGCAGATCTCTCTGATAAAACTGGGATAAACTGTATAACCTCTGTGTGTGACCTCTGACTTCTGTAAGAACAGTATACTTCTGAGTGCATTTGATCTCAAATGTGCTGTGTGCAGCCTTTTGTGTTTCTGTGAATGTATACCACACTTGCTCTGTCAGGATTTGTGACCATTCCAGCTATCATGGATTGTTTTTTTTGTTGTTGTTTTTTTTTTTAGAAAAAAAAATTTCTCGTGAGAACACTGTACCCACATAGTACCAACATAATGATAAAATCTCAACGTGATGTTTTCATTTCGTAACTTTTCCCACACAATCCTACAATTATTAGCATTTAGGGGCCATTCCATTCAGTGACGTCAGCTCTTTCTGTAATAGTAGCAACACCAGCTGAGTGTGGGAACCGTTTACACCAGGACAACTGAATGTGTTTTCAGTAAGCTTTTTGTTGTTGATTATTGACTGGAAAGGAAAGGAGACTATTTTCTATTTCTCTTTCTATATTCATAGATGGGATTAAACAGGTGAGAAAGTCCCAGAGCATCCAAGAAAAACATTCAGGTTAGGCTTACTGTAGGACTTGGGGAAAATAGGTGTTAGCTGACACTGCATCAGATTCTGGCAATGAAACGTGATAGGCGTGAGACAAGGAAGAAGTGCACAGTCTCATGGGAAGACATGATGCAACAAGCAATGATTAACACAAATGGTGTTCCCAAGCTCAATGACGGCACGTGGAGAGGACATGTACACAAGGTCAAGGAGAAACACGCTTGATGTTTGTCCTCATGTCCAGTTACATGAGAAAAATACACAAACCTTATTAAACATACATCATGCATACACGTAATATTTGATATGCTAACGTGAACAGATTATGTCTCTTATCAACTTTGTGATCCTTCATCTTGTGGTGCCTAAATGTGCATTTGGTCTAATTAACATGTCTCCAGACGCATGTTAACCTCAAATGCAGATTTGGGCCAGGTCAATATTTCATTTTTCCCCCGGTACTTTTGTCTATAATCGAATACCTATACAACTAATGGCATTTTTTTTGCTAGTGTCAGTGTTAGTGCTAAATGGTTCAATACCAAGTTAAATGAAGATTATCAATGAGTATCAACCATTAGTAATTACTTATGTCAAAAGGATTTTGTTATCCTGACACAAAGCTGTAGCACCATGCTAGTTTGTTCCATCTACTTTTTTCACCTTTGATTGTGATGTAGCTTGTAAGTCTCTGCATTAAGTTTGTTGGGCATACTGTGATGAATAATCACAGGTCTGTGTGCCCTGGAACTGGACCCTGAGAAGCTAATGTGGTCATATGCAGACTGCATGAAGTGCACATGAGCTGCGTTGCTTTAGTTCAGTGATCCAAGGCATTTTCCAGTTTCAGTATGAGCACCCAGACATTCCCTTTTTAGTACAGAAAAACAAGAGCTTAGTCCAAAGGAATTCAAAGAGCCCTTCAGTGAACCTCGAAGAGGCTCCTCAGTTTACAGAAAGAGAGGAACAGTTATGTTTTCCTGTGTAAGTTTTGGTTTGCACCCCGCCTTGTCTGGAAGAATCATTCTTTCTGGTTCACAGCTATTTGATAGTATTTTATGCAGCACAAGGAACAGAAACACAGCTAGTCTCTTAATACACATCACAAAACATACCTAAATGTAGACTCAATTGCTTTAATCTGCTAAAAAAAAAAAACAGGAAATCTGTTACTAAAATTATAGAAAGCATTTGTTTTCTCACCGTTTACCAACATAGGTGCAGAAATCTCATCTTTGTTGTGTGGAGGAACATTTTTTTCCTCCAGCCTTGGCTGTTCTTTTTTTTGTGGCTTTATGGGTAGCACACTTCAAAAATCCATGTCTAGCCTGAAGCATATGGCATGCACCTCAGGCTGATGGTGTGCAATGCAACCAATTTAAGACCTTTCTATACCTGCCTGCCTGAACAGCTTTGGTCTCCATGTGCTATGATGTTTTCATAAGACTTGGTCATGGTTTCATGTCATATCCCAAAAGACATGTTTTTCTGTGCTTTATCAGCCCACGCAGAAAAATTCTTCTCCTACCTAAAAAAATAAAAAATAAAAAAATAATCTGACACCTTCTGTGTTTTGAGTGAAATACTGGCAGACTTTTACATCCCACTCACATATCTGACTTAATTAAAGGTCCTGACACAGGAGTCTGTGGACTGGGGAAGTACATGTCTGTTTACCAAATGTGAGGTAGCTTTGGCACACTCTCCACATTCTTGAGCTGCACGCCCACGCTCAAAGACTGATTCAGTTTCACAGTGCAGCTGTATAAAGTGAGTCTCCTACACAAGTTTCAGTCTTTTGCCTTTGGTGATAAGGGCAGCTGTTAACAAAAGATTCTACACAAATCCACAGCAAATCAATCGCTTTTAATACTGGAGACGGTGGAAAATAAGGAAACTTTAGTTTTAGTTTCGTCACAGAAGTTTGTGTGATCATAGCTTCCCGCAGCAGTCACAAGATTCGTGAAACTTTGCTTAGGAATTCTAGTCATATGTCAGTAGATCCAAGAAAGTTTGTGCAAACATTATGCATATTACATATAAAAATAGCACAGGATCTCTGTACAGCAGTAAAAAAAAAAAAAAAAAAAACCTCTAGTAGTGACCTTGTGGCATATGTGTAATGCACGATCGAGTCCACGTGAAAGTAACGTAAACATTCAGTATACTGGTGGATGGTGGTTGGTGGATGGCACGTGTCCTGCAAACCTCTACACCAAACCACCTTAAAGCAGTTTAGATATTTTTGGCAATTAGAATATTTCAGATATGTGAAACTCATGTCACTCGTGGAAACTAATTCCCAACAAATGTCAGTCAGAAGGCAGCCAGTGAGTAAGCTGCCTCAAACTGGTTTTGCTGGAGTTTTCTTCCTACTGTTACCAAATACTTGCTCAAAGTTGGTTGTTTGTTTGCTGGGTTTTCTCTGTATTATCGTACGGTCTCTACCTTGAAGCGTCTGCTGTTGTGATTTGGCGCTATAAAATGTAATTGAACTGAAGGGCTGAAGAGCAAGAAGTGATTTCTATAAGAATTACAAATAGTTCACAGTTGATTATGTGAACTTGACAGCATTTGTCTTGCCAGTTTTATTAGCTGAATAATGAAGAGTTAAAACTTGCCCTTCTTTTGAGTTTTAGACTGTAAGAACATGAAAATGAATTGAAAATCATTTTAACTGAATTTGGATCTGAGCATAGTCCCTGTTCTAACTGAAACTACAGCCATCTTTAAGAGGATTATGAATGGTATGTTTTGTCTTAACTGATTTTGAATGAGTCAGGTGGTTCATTTGAACTGCGCCCAGCATTCTTCTGGTTAATTTACCTGGGTTCGTTTAATACCAGTGTTGGTGAACTTTGCCCAGAATTTCTCTTTCCTTTCTGTGCAGTGTGAACTCATCCACATCAGTCATTCAGATCCAGTATACACAGGAAACAGATGAGCTCATTTCTCAGTTATAATGGTCGCAAACGCCACGTTTCTGCTTTTTCTGAGGCTTTGCGTCTTTAGGTTCTTTTTTCCTAACCACGGACTACACAAACTGGAATTTAACTTATCTCACAGTTGGTCTTCCTTGTTCCTCTTCACTTTGTCCTCACTGGACTCTGAAACAAATGAATGGAACTTCCTATTATTGTTAATTGTTAATATTACTGTGGAATTTCTTGCTTCCTGTTCAGCTGACTGATCAGCTGACTTTCTAAGCACTTGGTACTGTAAACTTTGAACCCTGTTTAAGTGCTGACATCATTATTCCACAATCTCTTTTATGTCACTTATAAACGGTTAAAACCAGGATGTCATGTACAGTGTGCAAGTCTTTAACGAGGCTGTCCTCCAAAGTGGCTGTTTAGTCTTGCTCTGAGGGTTTTTTTTCTTTTGTTTGCTTCCTCCTAAAGCAAATTTACTCACTGGAAAGTCAACTCACAAGAACAGGCTTGTCATTGGCAAAGACCTATATCTGTAAATGCGTGCCTTTCAAGTCACCCTTTCATTCTTTCTCTTTCATCTTTTTACTCAAAAAAAAAAAAAGTACAGTTTTATTGCTCCTTGTCCCTTCGTTGTTGTATTTTAACATTTCCTGAACACTAAATCTGCTGCGAACCTTTAACACAAAGTACGAGTGAAGAGGAGTTTGTTGCTGTTTGTGGGATAAGTGTGAGGAATGAAAGGAATGACGATCAGCCCATATCCTGGCGTCACTCCAGAGTAAGGGGGATACGAATTTCCGGGAACATTGTGTACTAATACAACCTGTGTGCATGAGGGTGTGTAACATGGAACTAATGATGACTGGATTTCCAGGTGCTAGTTTGAAGGTTATTTGAGCTGTGGATGGTTAAACAGGAATATCAAGAGCTTTTATATTTGCCACGATTCACTAAAGCTTTTCATGGCTGGCCTTTGTCTCTGCTTTGAATAGCAAGGTAGACTTTAAAGCATTGCCCTGAAAAAAGAAAAATGAAAGCGGCTCATAACACAGCTGCTAGTCCAGTTGCAGTTACTGTCTCTCAAGTCAAGAACCAACCTGCTGTCCTGATTCAGTTTTTCCAGTTTTCCTTTTGTTTTGGCTACACAGGACAGTGTGTGTGTGTGTGTGTGTCGGTAACAGATGGTTTACTTCAGGGCTACAGTTAATAGTATTCCCACGCAGTTCCCTGGATCAGAAAACTTATAAGCAAGAAGCAAGTCATCACTTTTGGTATAAACAATCTCAGCTGACTCTGAAGGCAAACAGCAGCTTGGAGATAGCAAACACCCAGTGCAAATAAAACACCACAATGTTTCAGGCAGTATGTCTATCTAGGTCTAACTTCTACTTTGACAGTTAAAAAGGGCTGTTCCTTGTTTATGAGGAAAAATGCAGTGGTGCAATCCAACTTGTATGTACACTATCTCAAGCATGGCACTTCACTTCAGAGAAAATTGTACTCAACTCTACCTTTCAGAATTACACACACACACACACCATTAGTTTACAGAATACAGTGCTGGTTGTAGCGGGCTTCTATAATAAAATCATTTATTATAGAGACAGGGATAGTACCATGCTGAAATGAGCTTTGATCTATTTCACTGTATTATTTTGGGGCAATCTGGGTGCAACAGACTCATATTGTGACCCATGACACATTTCTTTTGTGTTAATATATAAAAAAAGTTAGACATAAAACAATAGACTTGATCAGTGTTATGTCATCCATTACTTTGTAGACTATGCCTTGAGTAGAGCTGTTAAGCTGGTCATTTCTATGCAAACATCACAAATGACGAGTGGATTTAGCAACCCAAGGCACTGCATTCTCATTAGTTAGCAGGTTGCTACAATCTTATCAGTTTTACTCTGATAACACACCATCCATCCATTCTCTTCCGCTTATCCCTGTCAGGGTTACGGGGGAGCTGGAGCCTATGTAGGCTACCATAGAGCGAGAGGCAGGGTACATCCTGGACAGGTCGCCAGGCTGTTGCTGGGCTAACACATATAGACAGACAGATGTCTCTATGCGTTAGACACATAGAGACATCTGTCATCAGACATCAGACAGATGTTGCTCCGGGTCAGTCGGGTCTCTGAAATTATTTGTCTGCCTCCTCAGATGTGGTCCCAAGTCTGCCAACAAGAGTTCAAACTGTCCCTCTAACATCCTGAAGTGCGTATGAAAGCCCTTTTTATTTTTTATTTATTGTGTAAAGGCCTTTAATGTGATCATAATTTACAAAATGAGCAGCATGCTGTATTCAGCAAGACAATAAACGAGTAACTGAAATCTTAACCTTATTAGAAAAAGACACACAGAGGTCATGTGAGAGTAGAAAAGAAGATTATGAGAACTTTAATCTTCTATAGAAATTATTTTTGTGAGGAGTCACCCCCCCTGTTGGTTCAGGTTTAAAGCTCTTACCTTACACATTTGTTACACTTTTCAGTTGCAGAGGATATGTCTATCATGTATTGAATATACAGGCCGTGGTTAGTGTGGGAAATTTGTCATTTCTCGTTACCTGGCCAGTATTTACTATATTTAGGTGGATTTTGCTCTTTAGCAACCTCAAAGGAAATATTTATTCTTATACATGTTCCTCTGTAGTGATCTGCTTTTTAGATGAATAGTGTGTGTGAACTTTAGAGCTTTTGCGTTAAATGGCAGCCTCCACCCTGTTGAGGTTAAAATCTAACTGTCGGTGATGTGTACCAATCTCAACCTAATTTGACAGCTGAACACTGACATGAAAGGTGTCAGACTTAGAGTGTAGGCGAACCACCCTCCAACTTAGCTGGGGACAACATTTACATCACTGCTGACGTGGCTGTGTGCTACTCTTAATAACTGTTTTTGGGAAACTGCATCTTCCGTGGTGACTTCAGGCTATACCAGTGGGTGTAACTTAACACTCTGACATGTCACATAATTACTTTATTTGCTATTTGTTGTCTAACTGTGCCCAGGAGAGAAACCTTTCATTTCATAATGTTCCCTGTTGATCAGCATTTAAGGCAGGTTTGGTCATACAGCAAAATGGGTGAAAGAATGGAGATGTAAGGCATCGATTACTTATTTTATCCACAAAGAAAGTAGTTTGTTACACTATGAAGTACTTTTACTTTTCTAGGGCAGATAAAGTGATTAAACTCTTGAAAAAGGTTAAAAGCTGTCTATAAATCGGAAGGTCAATCTATTTGTTAATCCCTGACTCAAAGTGTGCTTGGAGGTTGAGCAAGATACTGAACCCCAAATTTCCCCCAGTGCATCAATCAGATTGTGAGTGTGTGTGGCTTGTAGTAAAAAGTGCTTCAAGTGCTCAGTTGCAGTTTTGCGACAGTTCACTGAAGCTAACAGAGTAACATCAGCAAAAAAGAACAGATGCAACTCTTAGTTCACGATAATGGCTCCGGCTGAGCAGAGATTCTTGTCAAATAAAAAAGTTAAATCAAACCCTTTGACCAGGGTAACCCTGCCTGAGCCCCACACCAACTGAGAATTTGCGTAACTGCCTGATTTGAATATGGACGCATGGGGTTATGGAGGGAGCTCATGTGAACACTCATGCATGGCACCTTCATCCATCATTAACTCATATCAAAAAGACCCAACAGGACCCAGTTAATATCTTTCTAAACCATGGATGGGGAACTCCAGGCCTCAAGGGCCGGTATCCTGCAGGTTTTAGATCTCACCCTGGGTCAACACACCTGAATCAAATGATTAGTTCATTACCAGCCCTCTGGAGACATGTTGAGGAAGTAATTTAGCCATTTAAATCAGCTGTGTTGGATCAAGGATACATCTAAAACCTGCAGGACACCAGCACTTGATGCCTGGAGTTGGCTACCCCTGTTCTAAACCTTCCATTACCTCTAATTTTGTGTTGCAGCAAAGATGAGCAAACAACTTGCCCCAAGAAGGTTGTCCAGCATTACAACCTTTAAAAGAAAAATAGGCAAATTACAAAAAATGGTGCACTTTTGAAGAAAACAAACAAATCTTCATGCTCACTCTTGACAAGCTAATGGTTACGGTATGATACGATTCTCTTTATTTGAGGCTAGTGAACTATTAAAGATGTTTCTGCACAAAACGCTTGGGTGGAGCACATCGCTGGTTAGCGGCCCGGATCAGCTGGGTTTTTTTTTGTTTTTTTTTTTTGGTGAAGAGGAAAGTACCTAAATGCTTGCGTCGGTTAGAGAAACCTGTGAAGAGAAAACTGCAACTAGTACAAATTTGTTGACCTATTCTGCTCTTGTTTCACTGGTAAATTTGACTGAATGCAACTGAGAATGCTGCAGCTGTGGCCTCAAAGCCTTAGCTGTGTCAGGGCTTGTTATTATAAGAGGTGTGTCTCTTCCTGTAACTCAATATAAATTGAATAAAGAGAGGAAAAGGGTGCTTAGAAAAGTTCAGATTATAGTTATGAAAGGCTTTAAAAAGCATCATTGTTTTCATGTGTTTTGTCTCCATCACTACTGCCCTGTACTCATTGCTGTGGAGACTTCTCAAAAGATCCTAGAACAAGTCATGCAATACTTCCTCGAACTTACTTACTGGCAGTGAAGTCTGGAAAAAAAATTTGTCTTACGCAACTGATTTCTTCCTGTGTATCACTAGATTTACCCCCTTTATAAACAAGCCCCCCCAATCATACGTATTCACTAGAGTCCCAAACCTGCTTATGTTTTCCTACATTTTCTTAATCTGTGAAAATGTAAATTTAGAACTAGTTCATTAACAAAATTTACTTGAATAAAGTAAAAGGATGCAAAATTTTGATAAAGGAAGCTTTGAGCTTCAAACAAATATTACTAATATTCAGTCAATCAAATGGTGAGGATGTCCTGTTTTAGTTTTTAGCATTTTGTCTTAATACTGTAATTTAACGTGGCACATCATATCACAAAACATTACCACATCTGTAAATGAAATGTAATCTAAGTTTCTTTTTTTGGTAAATTGTATTTTCACGTAAAACGATTATATCTCCTTTTAAGGACACGTACACACAAGCCTTGCCAACATGAATAATCATGAGTCCTCCAGTCCTAACTCATGATTAATATTTAGCTTTGTTGCAGGCTGTCTTTAAACTGTGTGTCAGTGCAGCTGTTTCCACAGAACAGCCCAACAGCTGAGAGAGGATCAAGGCTCCAAAAAGCCGGATGACAACATGCACTTTAAATAAAAGGCTCACATCATTTGTAATTAGGATTGCACAACAAGTTAAAGACCACTTTAGTGAATTATTGCCTGTGGCCTCATAGCCCTTTAAACTATATTTAAGGGAGTAAGGGTTTTGCTGAGTATATCTTTTTTTGTCTTACACTTTGTGCACACAGCAAATACAGTCTGGTTTTAGAGCCACGTCACGTGTATGTTGCTCCGGGGAACTTGAGCAGAAGCTGGTGCACATTAGAAACGGTGAGGAATTTCAGACGAACTAAATCAGGGTAATAGCTTAGTATAAATCACGTTCGTCATGTCTGAAGTGCATTTTCGTAACACAGGCTACCCTAGCGTCTCGGTTTAACTGTACTTGAGGATTATTTTGAGTATCATGTCCACATCAGCATGTTCACTATTACAGTAACATTTAGAGTCCCATTGAATAATTTTATCGGCAGATAATAGGTATTAGCCAGTCTGCATCATCATTTATAATGGAATAAAAATTGAAAAGTAACACAAATGGAAAAAACACCCTTCAACCATGTCATTAGGGCTTATGTTGCATAGTTTGTCTGCTGTAAGGCACTCTGCTGTTGCCTGTTTCGTTTGTCTGAAAGAAACACAAATGTTGCCCAGTGCACATACAAAACCGTACATGTGAACTTTATCGTAACATCAGTGAAAAAAAATCACTGGTTCCCCAAGAATGAGAGATGTCTTGAAGTGTGTTAGATACTAGGTCAGTTGTAGACCACTATAACGCCATAATCAATGGTTATGTTGGTTTATGGTTGCTCAAATTCTGTCATGTTTTTCTTATTAAGCTGTCAGGTTTCTTGTATCTTATGGCTGTTTTGAGTGAAACTTGCATGATGTAGTTACAGCATTTTAAAACTCCGAAATCATCTCTAGATATTATATTTTCGTATTTCTGAAATCAGTGTGACCTCTTGTACTTTGACAGCCAACCTTACCTCATGCATGTTTACAGAGCAGCTGTGACCCATGCAGCCTACTGGCGCTCGTAACATACGAAGCCCGTATTGGTGATTAACGGGTTGACTTACGTCAGCCATCACCCAGTCACTCAAACTGTTTCTTGTCAAAACACAGTGTCACTTGGACACTTTGTGGGATGAGTTTGTTTTAATGACAAAGATCAGGGAATGCAAAATGTACATGCATCATACAGCCACTGTACACGTTTTTTTTAAAGAGAGGCAACTACCTACTGTCCTTCATGTAGTTTTATGTGTGCTGTTTTTATTTACTGTCGAATCATCTGTTTGCATTTGTGCTTAGAAATGTCCAAGCCAGTTGTTTATCCATGACTTAATTCTTTGTGCTTCAGTTTTATTAGGCATGTTGTTTGGATCAATACTTACCATAATGCTGCACTTGTACCATAGTCTCATTACGGGAAGATGATTTAAAACATGACCACGCTGTGTATTATTTGGCTGCCATACAATCGACTTGGCTGTGCAGACAAGAAGTGATTAAACAGTGAAGTACTCAACAGTATGTTGATTCACAGTCATGCATTTGCAGCACACCCATGCCATACAGAGAAGCTGATAAAACAGAAGTGCAGTCCCATGCTAAGTGTTGTCACAGTGAACACTTCATACCCGGATGTTTACAGCCTGAGCAGCTTGATAACTGATTGGCATGGCTATATCAAATAAATTCCAGTATTTTAAAAGGAAACCCTCTTATCAGTTTGGTCTCAAGGTTGATGACTCATTTTCTTTTTTACTTTTTCAAAAATAAACTATAAAGACATGGAGTTACACGACTCGCTTCTTACCAAAACAGCTTTAAAATATGGAAATATATCAAAGTTCTATTTTAGATTTGAAAGCCTGCAAAACGGTTCTTTTGCAATTGCACGTAAAGCTCCTTAAAGGGAAAGGAACTGCAGTCTTCTGGCAGACAAACTCATGACTTACTCCAGCACCACCACTCCATCCTTCAATCAATGACTTTGTAGTTGACTAGCAGACTGTTCTCGCTGCTAGTGCGCTGTGGCACTAACACCATAGACCACTTTGTGCATAGCTCTCTTGTGCCAGTTGTGATCTGTCAGCTCATATCAGCAAGGTTTGAAACAATGGAGGAAAGCAGATTATAAATGACTGTATCAGAAGAGGAATGGTATAATAACTGCTGTTTTCTGTGTTTTGCAGGTGCTGGGATGCATTATTGTGACCTTCCACTGGAACGACAGTGTTGCCAAGATGAAAGTTCATCAGCTTAATAAACTCTATACTGTTTCTATCCAGCTCTGTCGCATCCTCATCCTCTGCATCTTCCATTCATCACTATCACATTACACATTGTGATTGTAGATCGACTTAACATAATGGAAACCTGCACATTTAAAACTCAAAGCCTAGCTTCTCTATCCCAGCTGTTAAACTATTAGCTAAAAAACTCAGGGTTTTTGCAGCAAACATGCACTTTATTTTTTATTTTTTATTTATTAATTTATATGAAGGCACTTAACTGATCTGTTTGATTTAATTATTTTTATTTTATTATTTTATAACCATGACCTCCTTGAGCCTGGTTCTGATGGAGGTTTCTTCCTGTTAAAAGGGAGTTTTTCCTTCCCCCTGTTGCCAAAGCACTTGCTCATAGGGGGGTTCACATAATTGTTGGGTTTTCTCTTTTCTTTGTATTATTATAGGGTCTTTACCTTACAATATAAAGTGTCTTGAGGCAACTGTTGTTGTGATTTAGCGCTGTATAAATAGATAAAATTAAACTGAATGAAGAACCTTTATTTTAATTGCTTCAGTTGTGAGTTACATGTTTCTTAGTTCTGTCTGTCCATTTAATAAAACTGAACAAATGTCAGTTTTGTGGCCCTGAAAATACTGAAACCAGTACATGACGCTCTTAACATTAAGAATCCCCCCCACCCCCACCCCCCTGGCCCCGAGTACCCTGTGCGAAACTACAGTCAAGTGAGAAAAATTAGAACACCCTATGAAAGCCTGTATATTTTCAAATATATCTGGACATATTGATATTAATTATAAATATATATTATTAAAATCTGCATCATGTCAATGACCCAAAGCATACCAGCAAATCCACCAAGGACTGGCTGAAAACTAAAAAGTGGAGAGCCCTGGAATTTCCAGTAATACATGAAAACATGATTGGACATTGATACATGAACAGTTCTTAATAAAGAGCTGATTATTTAATGGGGTGCCCTAATTTTCTCACATGACTGTGTGCAACATTTACCTACCATGTTTTCTAACGGGAGGATCTACTTTGTCAGAAATTGATTGTGATAATCATGATCTGTTTTTGAGTGAACTTCTTTGTGTTTTTAGGAAAGAGAATAAAATAAGCTTTTAGAATTTATAAATTGAAATGGAAATGCTGTTTTTTTTTTTTTTATACTTTATGTATTATGTGTGCAATTTGTTATTGTTGTTATGCCTCATTTAGTGTTCCAGTTTTTTATTCTTAACATTGTTAATGGATTATTAGTTACATTTAAATGTAATTGAATAAATTATATTTCATTGTATAAAGTTCCTGTTAATATTATGAAACATTAAATAGTTTTGGAAGTAAAAGCAGGTTCTTATCAGAAAGGTTTCAACATTTGGATATTGTCCTTTTAACCCTCTGGGCTCTATGCTGGCCATTTCTGGCCACTTCTTTTTCTTTTTTGATCATTTTTGCAGTGTTGATGCATATGGAAATTTTCAACTTCAGCTCCTTGAATATATCAATAATATACACTATACATCCAATTGTTCCTTTTAGCTTTATCGTGGCCACTTTTGGCCAATTGAAACCCATTATAATGACATTTTTTTAATTCCTTGTTATTGACAGTACTAAATCATGCAATTTAGGTAAAATGCTTTCATTCTAAACTTAAGACATGAATATTGTATTATGTTTTTTACCAAATTACATCATTTACCCATTTTTGGCCAAACAAGCAATTTCATGTAATATTCTTAGTTTTGTATAAGGGCGTATGGTGGCTTACTGCACTCCAATGGACCAAAAGAATGACGCTATGTTGACATAGGTTTGATCTTAAGGATGTGATGTAATAGTTTGTGTTTGTGCATGAAATTGCAGCACAAATATGTATTTGCAAGATAGACTGGAATAAATTACAACACATCAAATATTACATAGGCTGCAGTGAATTTCTGTAGATGCAGGCTATTGAGCTTTGAGTTTCCCAGGCAAACTTAGCTTTAAAGCACTTTTATTCTTGTACTTTTCATAAAAAATACCAAACCCAAAATATTAACTTTCAAAAAAATTTTTTATATGTATATATGTCACAGGACATTTTGCAGAGTTCACAGCTGCAGCTGTAGCGCAACCAACAACAAACACTGTTTGTAAATCTGTCCTGCAGTTTATGCAGGTGCAGTCAGTGCTGCTGCTATTAGTAAGCCTAACAGCTTCCAGATAATTTTCTTCTGGCAAGAGGGCAAGAAGGTCATAACTGCTTCAAGCACTGTCTATATGATGTGGTCAGGGAGCAAGGATAGGAAGAAGTCCTCTGCCCTACTATCTCCTGGATGTCTTGGAATACAATGCCTTTGTCCCTTGGAAAGTGGGAGTTGTCTAAAACCTACAAATGAAGAGTGATCCTCGAAGAGCTGGGGCACATGCTGGTGATCTCAACAATTGCAAGACAGCCTTGTTCCTGATGCTCAGCCGTTCCTGCCATTGATCCCAACATACAGTAGTCTGAACCAGATGGTTAACCTCACCTCGCCAACAAAATGAGAACAAGGTGCAAAAGGTGAACCTGCAGGATTAGAACAGCAACCCCTTGCTCCAGCTGTGGAAAGTGTGCCTACTTAGACCACTCTACTGTGATTAGCACATACTGCTGATAATGAAGATGCACACACACAGACATGCACAAGCTGAAATACAAATTTCGGTCATTTTAGTGGTCATTTGGTCATTAAATGGTCATTTCTGGACATTAACACCCCATGTGGGAGGTTTTTTTTGGCCATTCATCAATAGAAGTAATAATGCAAAAAAAAGTAAAAATAAATCATTGTTACTGTTACTGGTACTGACCTGCAATGATGACTGAAAAAAATATGACGTTTCATCAATTACATTGTGAAATTTTTTTTACATTTATTCCCTTTTCTTTCTGAAAAGTTACTGGTAATATATAACCTAACTGACATTTAAAGGGTAAAAAACATGGCCACAAACATGCGGAGTGGGAGTTTTTCTGTCACTGCAAAAAAAAACTAATGATGCATATTTAATCACTGATACTGTTAATCATTGATATACATCCAACTGCAATCATGATGAGAAAATAAATCAGATTGCATGTTTATTTTGAAAGAAATAAAATAATTTTAAGCTTTTATCTCTTTCTAAATCATTACAATTATGTGATCTAACTGATATTTAACTGGCACCCGTGGCTCAGTCAGGCCCCTTTTGGGAAATGGGGGGGCCTCAAACCTCAGGGCCTGGGGCTCGGTCTGCTCTGGTGCGACTGGCTGGTGGCGGAGCCTGCGGGCACTTCACTGCAGCCCCCTGTAGCTTCTGCACTGTGGCTGCTGGGTGACCCCCGTCTGGGGAGCTCCTCAGCTCTTTTCAGGAGGGTGGCGCATCTGTCCCTCCGGTGGTACTCCGTGGGCTCCGTGGGCCTCCTTTATGTCCTATGGCTCCCCACACCCACTATCAGATAGTTACATGGAAAAACCTTTTCAATACAAGTGCGCTCAGGCACACACGTGTGACCACAGGTCTTTGTGCTTGCTTTCATCTTCTTTTTTTCCCCACCAGGTGATCTAGCAGATTTCTCTGTTTGCCTCTTCCCCTTAGTTTTGGTTTCTCCCTCCTTGCCTTAAACTTCTCTTGTCTATGTCTCTCCTTTTCCTATCCCCCAGTCATTTCTGTTCCATTTGTAATACCTTAAAAGTTTAAAAGAAATTATAAAATAAAATAAATAAATATCAAGTTGACCAGTATGGCAAAGCCATAATGATCCACTTGGAAAAGTAAATCCGTTGGGCATCTTTCTTGGCCTTCAGACATTAATTCTGATTGCTACAGTGCCAAATGGGACAGGCAAAAAAAAAGGTTTCATCAATTATATTGTGAAAAAATTTGAACTTTATTCCCCTTTTTTCTGAAAAGTTACTGGTAATATATAACCTAACTGACATTTAAAGGATAAAAAAAAATCTTAATTTGAAGAAAATTTAGGTTTTCACCTCAAGGACTGATGCCAATTTGAAAAATCAAGTTGAAATTGTTTAATATATATTCATTTTATAGCATTTTGTGACCTTAAACATGAGGTGGCCACTTTTGTCCATGAACATGCAGAGTGGGAATTTTTCTGTTTTTCTGTCACTGCACAAAGAAGTAATGATGCATATATAATCATTGATACTATTAATTATTGATGTACATCTAACTGCAATCATGATGAGAAAATAAATCAGATTGCACCAGTTAGATCACAATTGTGTGATCTAACTGGTATTGAAAGGGTTAAAATTCTGAATTTGAATGGAATTTTGATTGTCATGACCAGGACCAGTGCTAATTTAAAGAATCAAGTCGGCCAAAGTAGAAAAATATTTTAATATATATTCATTTTATAACATTTTGTAAACTTAAACAAAAGTTGGCCATTTTTGGCCATGAACAAGCTGAGTGGGAGTTTTATCTATTTTGCTTTCCATACACAAAAATAACAATGCATAATAATCAGTGTTGATGTTAATCAATTACATGTCCCAGACTCGACTATTAATAATACAAGAAAATCCAGTAGCACTGTGAATTTATGAAATGGTCATTTTTGAGGTTGTCTTCCAACAAGTGCATTGTACAAACAAACTGGTGTTTTAAGGGTTAAACATGTAAAAAGTCATGACTATTTTATATTTATGAAAAGAACTGATGTTAGTTAAAAACTTTATGCAGAAAAAATAGCAAATAAAACCATACAAATAACCAACCAACAGACCTAATCTGTTGGTTGGCACTTTTGGCCATGAACAAGCTGAAAGGATTGTGATTCTGAACAAACCCAGAGGGTTGTGTGGGTGTGTGTGTCATTCTAGATTAAAACTCCGCAATGATTTGTTTTTGTGCATGTTTCTATACAAATGCAAATGAGGTTGTACTGCCATGTTGTGCACTTTTATAAAATGTTCACCTCCTTTAAATCCCTCCCTACATCCTTAAGCTATGATTTTTAGAATCCGAAACGTTACCCAAAAGCTCTTTTTCTGCAGCCATAAATGATTCAATGGAACCAAATACCTGTGGGCGGGCATGTATTTCTTCCCCCCGTCTCTTTACAGTACAGTTGTTGGATGTCTCTGGGGAGTCTGCTGGATTATGGAAGGGATTTCTGTTGGATTTCTGTAAAACAAAGACAACTGTTTTTTAAAACACTAAAGAGCTCGCCTGTTGCATCAACCAATCACAAAGCCTGCAGACATGACATACCCTTAAGTGCTGTTTACATGCATTTTTAACAGCAGACATCTCAGACTGTAAGCCGTGTATAATAGAGTATTGCATCAGTGGAACCAGAACGGCTGTGAGTATATAAACCTTTTAGAACAGCATTGACCTACTTTGTTATCTAAATGAAAAGCATTACAAAACTTCATGGGGATCTATTGTCTATGATGACATTTACACTAACCCAATGACACCAGCTGACAAGTACGTCATAAGACTTTCAGATAGAAAAAAAGGACAAAGTGACAAAATGACAACTATGTAAAACATGGTTATATTTAAAAAGCAGAGGAGGCAAAAAACACAAAACAAAACCCATCTATACAGTGAAAATATATATATTGAAGCCTTACAACCAGAAAAGCTGATATTAAGATAGTATTAAGTTGGCCTCACTCACAAGAACAATGCATCCTTGAAGCCACCATGAAGTCCACCTATGTAGACTTCTGCATTAACCTCATGGTGGCACAGGTGGGAAAAGTGTCATGGAGGTTTGTGAAATAGTTGGATGTATTGATTCATGTTTCCGGACACAAATTTCCCCTTTTTTTCCATTTTCCTGCACAATATTTTTATTTGTCATATCGCACATATGTTGACTTTTGTCCTACACATAAAATGAGTCTTTTTCACTTTTAATGGGGGAAAGAAGTGCACATCTGGAGGGTCAAATTAAAGATTTGTTTAAATTTAGGAATTACAAATTACTTTGTAAGTTTATGCAATAAAACTACTTTGTTAGGGGTATCAAAGGAGTGATGTGTCCCCAATGAAGAGTCTAGACAACATGTGTTCTGCAGGTACTAAATATGCCTACCTACAAAACATCGGTTTAACAGTTGCGCTGACTGTCACAAAACCCAAAAAACATGACAACTGCAGTCCATATACACAAACAGACTGTCTTGTGACTCACATTTTGCTGCGAGACTGGGCTGAGTGGATGCACCCTTAGGAGCTTTACTGACTACATCCTATCCTGTTTTCAGTGATAACTGAATAACTCCTGGGAGAAGACGTGCTGATCTGCAGTTTGTTTATGTGGTTGCCTGACATTCCACGTGCATGCTGCATCAGTAGTTGAGAACACTGTGTTCTGAAGTGCAGTGGTGAGACAGATTCCTGCTAGAGGCTGAAATAACTGCTCAGAAACACATGCCTGGACATGTATGCCTTACATAACAGGTCAGTGTAATCTCATCAGATGTGACCTGGCCTTACAATAACAAGGGAGGTACAAGAAATGTAATGAGGTCAGGCATTCACAATTTGAAGCTTGACTGATGACACACCACAGCAAGAACAGGGCAAGAAGATCTGAAGACATGCTGCAGGGCATCTTCATTTGAAACACTCTGTGTCAGCCAAACAGCATCATTAGAAATGCTTAGACCAACTGTGTATCTTAGATGTTCAGCTCAGCTCAGATTCAGGCATGTTGATAGTGTCAGTATAATTTTTCCATATTACATTTAAAATTCCCGAGTTCCTCCTTCACTACATCCATGAATATTCTCTATTTCCTCTTGACTGGCAGCTTCATATTAGCATCTTTGTTCACTATTTCCACTGTCCCTCCTCTACAAATGCCCAAACCATTTCACCCTCTAGGCCTCTCTAACTTTGTCTCCAAAATCAGTTGTGTCAAGCTGGGTGAGGATCTACTAGGTGATGAATGTGAAAGCATAAAACATTCTGTGCTAAACAGACAGTGTAGGGTAGTTTCGGTAGATGACAGGAGCTTCAGGCATGTATGTTAAATACTAAGACGTAAGAGGTAGCATGCTTTTATTTAGATCCTCGTGGTTGTTAGGTGTCATCAAAATAAGTTCCTACCCAGGCTTTACCCATACCAGTTAATGTCCATCATTTTTCTTCCATATTGTGATATTATCACACTGGACTTAAGCTGTAATTCTCTCTGCTCATTTCTAGAGCTTCGACTGACTATCATTCCTCTTTTTTATGCAGAGCATACCTACCTTTTTTGCCACCTGCATCCTGCTCTCACTGTGGGTCAAAACAGTACTGATTTTCTCTTTGTGTGCGGTAAAAACAGGCCCTGTGAGTGAATAGAGTAATTGCAATTTGTATTTAAAACATATTTGCTGTTTCAGTTCAGATGTATATAGGCATCACTTCTAGGTGAAGGTTCACAGCTGGGATTCTTGTGTGTTGTTTCATCCCTTTAGGGGTGAGCCATTGTAATAGTTTCACCTGCACACACACACACACACACACACACACACACACACACACACACACACACACACACGAATTTTTTACATGCCACTATTTCAGAAGAGGTATGTAAAAACCTCTTGTGAAACCTCTCATAGTAGGGGAAAATAAATAGATTAAAAAATGCTGATTTTAAATCAAGAATTGATTCATTTTTGCAGTTCATTAAGTAAGTCTTGATCTGAGGAATAACCTTTTAGTCTGTTCTGTTTAGGTAGAGGAGGTCGTTGACCAATCAGAAGACTGATGTTTAGATCCCTGGATGCTTTAGTCCAAATGCCAAAGTATTCTTGGGCAAGATGAGTTTTGCAGAGTGTGCATGTTAGATTAAAACACTTGGATGCAGAAAAAAGTGCTAAGATAAATGAGGCATGTTGTATAAAGCAGCGGGCCCCAACCCCCGGGTCACGGACCGGTACCAGTCCGTGAGTCGTTTGGTACTGGGCCGCGAGAGTTGAGGCTCGGGTGTGAAATTTATGGTTTTCAGGGTTTTTATTGTTATATTTTAAACTGTTTTTATCGTTATCTCGGTTTCACTGGGTCTTTTCCTGTGTGTTATGAATCAATTTTTTTTTTTTTTTTTTTGGGCACCGGTGCTGGTTTTATTTTGTTGTATTTATTCACGACACATTAAATGCCGGTCTGTGAAAATATTGTCGGACATAAACCGGTCTGTGGCGCAAAAAAGGTTGGGGACCCCTGGTATAAAGCACTCAATTAGATTAGAAACATATGAACTATTTCTTTTAGCATGTGTGTTTTAAGGCTATTGAAAAAAGAAATGGAAAATCTTCATCCATCTTTTTTTCCCATCTTTTCTCCAATTTTTTCAAATCTTAACTTTACTTTGCCAGGTTCAATTTAATATCTTAAATCTAAAAGGATTGTAGTAATCTAGTGAAACTGAGCTCAGCGTTTCATAAATTCAAGTTAATCGCAGTTAATTCATGATTTAACAAGAGTTAACAAGAATTCCTCCACAGCAATGTGAAAGAATAACTGACAATTACTGAAAACACTTGATTGCAGCTCTTGCTACCAAGAGTGGCACAACCAATAATTAGGTTTAGTGGAAAATTACTTTTTCATGTAGGGTTGGGTAGGTTTTTCCCTTAATAAATGAAATCAGTATTTAAAAACTACGTTTTGGATTATTCAGGCTATCTTTGTCTAATATTTAAATTTTTTAATGATCTGAAACATTTAAGTATGACAAATATGGAAAACATTAAGAAACCAGAAAGGGGTCCAGTACCGTTTCACAGCATTCACGACAAGAATACAACAATTGCGTCAAACTGGGTGAGGACGCTCATCAGTGTGAAAAAATAGAACATAGTGTCCTACACAGACAATGTTGGGTAGATGACAACAACTTCAGGAATGTAGGTTAAGCACTGAGACTGAGGGAACATTCTTTTATTTAGATAACTGTGGTTGTTAGGTGTCACCAAAATAAATCCCTCCCAGGCTTTTGCCAGTAAATGTATGTCATTGTTCTTGTGTGTTATGATGTCATCGTGTTTCTACTTGCTGAGTTCTTTAAAGTTCACTCACATTTTTTAATGCTCACTTTGATACATATCTGTGCAAAATCTTGATCTGTATTTGCTTTTATTTTTATAAAAAGAATGTTGTTTGCAAAAATCAAAAAAACTTAAAATCCAACTTCATCCGGTTGTTGTAATTCAGGGTGCAGGGCTTCCTGGGCATGTTCTGATATTTGCATGATTCAAGAACAGGTTTCTCAGCTGTGTTATGGCTGGGTTTTGCCAAAGGCTTTTAAACAAGTCTGTTCTTTGTGGTTCTTTTGATTTTATTTTCGCATTCCGTTTCGTTTTCAGTCAGTCTGTTAATTTAATCTGTCTGTAATCATGATTGCTATATCCAACGTAAAAAAAGTGTCTTATTCTGGATGTTTAATCTTCGCCATTTTTCTGATAGTTCATTTGATCAACATTTTGGTGATTTTATTATTAACCACTTGTCAACTGTCTTGATGGATTTTTCCATGTGTAAGCAGGTAACTGTGTTTTGAAAATGGCTGAAAAGATTGCAGTACATGAGAAACCCTCATGTGATGGCTGCTTCTGGGAGGATAATGAACCACGTCACAAATGCTTAAACTATCTCAAACTGGTTTCTTGAACAAAACCGTTAGCTCACTCCATTGAAATGGCCTCCACAGTAGTTGGATGAATGGGTGATTCATATCATGTATCAATTTAGTTTCATGTCCAGCATTTCTTATCAGTGACCTGGTGTGCTCTATTGCATCACTAGCCACACCCATCAGTACTTTCATGACATATGCAAAAATGTCATGAAGAGTACATTCCTATAGTAAAAGAGGCGTTTAATGAATGGAACATAAGTTATTCGTCTACTGTGAAAAAATTATTAGGAATACAGCTTAATATGCTAGAATCAGTAAGAATAGAATAGAATAGAATAGAATAATCCTTTAATTGTCCCACAAGAGGAAATTTGGTTGTCACAGCAGCAGAAGAAAAGCACATATACAAACAGAACAGGACACAGAACAGAAAAACACACTATTTTTACAGAAAAAAATATTTACATCTTGGACAATAGTAACAAAAACAGAGTACTGTACAGTTATTAATATTAAAGTACAGGGTTTTTTTTGTTGTTAAAAAAAACTTGGGTCTGTTAAAAGTATAAATAAAAGTCAGTCCCATCACCATATTAATAAAGCTTAAAAATGTAGTTTTCAAAAGTATGACTTCTTAATTGATGTACATATATGAGGAAAAAAATGGGATCAAGTCATGAGCCCTGTGGAACGCCCAAAAATTGGGAACTGTGTAAGCAGGCTGTTCTTCATAATTAGTCAAAGCTCTTGCAGTCTTCAATTAGCAAGCACATTTTTTAACATTTTCATTGTTAATCAAACATAAAATAAACTTTTCACATATTTTTTACTTTTATTTAATGTGAAAATGTGTAAAACTATTAATTTGGATGATTCTGCTTTGAATATTTAAAAAAAACCTGAACTTCCAAAGAGTGTACTTTTTGTCTCAAAATTTGAAAAAAATAAAAAAATATTTAATTAAAATGATATCCATTTACACGTGATTTTTTACAGCCGTTTCTTTTCGAAACATGACAGGTCATCTCGTATATATTTCAGACATATCTCCTCAGACCATCAGGCAAACTACATCTGTACTACCTCAGGCTGCTCTCACGTTGCCAGTATGTTTTCACTGTGTGTTATCCACAGCCATGTGTCTCAGGCCTCCCTGCCCCCTCAGTCCGACTCAGGCAGCGTGTGTGGCATGTGTTTTGGATTCGTGCCCAAGGCCTATACAGAGCACGGGAACAAGGGCCCCCTGTGTGCTCTGTTTTTCACATTCCTCAGCCCTGACATCAGCCCAGCTCCAGGAAGGACGCTGAAATGACTGTGTGCGGGAAGAGGCCCCCTTGACCTCTGCAGTCTGGCTAGCGTACCCTGGTTTGGTGGAGGCCCCTACCATCTCCGGCAGCCAAAGCCCCCACAACAATGCAATCAAAGGGATGCTTTACATACCACATGTTGTTTTGCAGTAGAAGTTAGATGGGTAGCCAGCGATCGTTAAGATGGATTATCCCCCCTTAGACTGCCATATGGAAATTTAGGACACATGCTGAATGTAAATATTATGCTTCACTAAAATGAAGTATCAAACTAACTGAAAACTCGTGGCTTGTTTTGTGTTTTAGTTTTTGGTAGTTTTGGCAATTTTTTCTTGGGTAGATACCATTGCCACTCTATCAGTGTCTGAGCTCATTTTAATGTCAACAAATATGCATGCATACTGTAATATATCAGTTTGTTTTCTCAGCTGTTGTTCTTCTCCTCGTAACCCTGCCTCTTTTTTGTGTATCCAATGAATGATCTTCACCTGGGGGTTGTTAGCATCTCATTGGCTGATTTAAACTCGAGTTAGCTGCTAGAGCCCTCTTCTGCAGAGACAAAGAATGATGCTCTTTGTCCCCTTTTTCACCAAAGGAATATTTTTTTATATTTCTGCATTACTTGATGGAGTTTAAGCTTTTATTTGGAATGTATTTACAGAAATGTGAGATTACTTTAGCATAAGATTTGTTGAATGACCATTATTTAATTAAACAGTCATTTTGACCTATCCTTCCGGTATTTACTTCTCTCTGTCTCTTAAATGTGCAAGACAAATACACAGACTGTAAATGACATTATTATTTCTTGAAATAAATATTTTTTGACAGTGCAAGATAAAAAGCATTATGATAATTCTTTTAAACCTGACCTTATGTTTGAAAAGTGTGAGATTTAAATAAAGTTTTGTTGGCACAGTTATTTTAATAGCCTTTTGACATCCTCCAACCTTTTAAGGTCGAATCACAGGTGAAAACATTTCAGCGTTAAACCCTTGTGATGAATTTAGAGGTTGTAGGTTTTAGACAGTTTATTATGCTGGTTTAGAGGTAGAAAGAAACGCTGCATGACTGTTGGCTTAGTGCATCTTTTACTGATGTTTAGTCATGGAAGAAAATAGTTCAAAAATCAGAGATGATATCATTGCTAATTTGAGATATCCTATTGTCTGGCACTCCTTTATGTCTCATTCTACTGAAAAACTGACTTCACAATGAACAACTCACATCAAAGCTTTATAATGACAACATGAGTGGACAGAGACGTGATAGCATGGCTCAATATTCATAAAACAAATAGGACAGAATTTATGTGTCCACAAGTGTAAATGGCTTTTTATTGACAAGTCTTTTTTACATTAAAATGATATTGGCGAGTTGCCAGTACTACCTCTTAGTCTCCTAGTAGATACATCTACGGTATCAGTTTCAAAATCCTACATCACCTCATTCTCAAATGATCACATTCATAATCATGCATGTCCACCTGCCCAGCCTTGTGACGACAACACCGGATCAGCCGTTTATAGCTGAGCACGTAAAAACACAGGCTCAGGTAAAACATAAAAAGGTGTTTGTGTCTTCCTGTCCAGAGACATTTAGTGATCAAATTACACTCCCCCCTCGAACCTGCTCATACCAGTTTGTGGTAGTTCTTTCCTAGAGCCAGTATACTCTGGAAAATAGAAGGATTTAGATTTACTCGAGGTATTTTCCATGAGCTCACAAAATGGCTCAGATGGGTTTAGTTTGGATAATCGTTATTTTGTTCCACAGCACACTGAGAATGAAATATTAACTCCAGAACCAAACTGTATGAAAAACAAAGTCATTGTTTAAAAAAAATTGGTTTATTGTACCAATAAACAGGACACTTGTACCAAAGTTCTTTCAGTACACGGTTTTCAGCACACATAATGTTTTATATGAGGACAGGAAATGTAGAAGCATTCTGTAATCGGGCACAGAATGCTTTCGGTTCTGTTATTTATTTCTGGACTCAAAGCCAATGGCGTCGTCAGTTTCAAGTTTCCTGTCTGCTATATTTCATCTCGACTGCTTCATACATGAAGTCATTCAATGAGGTTTTCGGGCTCACGGCCAGCTTCACCCACCAGATGCAGCCTTGTGTCGGGTTTCACATAAGCATAAGGCACAAGCATGTGAGTGAGTGAGTGTGTGTTCATGTTCATGTGTGTGGGTGAACAAGTGGGTGCCTCAACAGAAAGGAGGGTGGAAGCTTGGGAGGAGGAGACATCAAAGCCTCGGGAAATCAGATCCCCTCTTTCAACAAAGCAGGCCATGGGGTTTGGAGACAAAGGAAACGCGATCTGCCATGTGACTGTGAACGCCATGCATGCCTCCCCCAGTCTGGCTCCATTCAGCTTTTCACTCATTCAACTTTATCAGGCCCCACCACCACAGCGAGCATTTGGAACAAACTAAATTAACCTTTAGAGTAATGTTGTGGTTTGCATGTTTCTTTCTTTTGTTTTTTTTTTTGTTGTTGTTTTTTGTAGCGAGAGTTTGGGTGCCTCTTGTGGAGCACCCAAACTCTTCTTTTGTTTGATGTGGCTACTACTTTTGCTTTCATTGTTACTCATGTAGAAGCATACTTGTTTACACTGACACCGTAGGGGCTTCCCACCCTTTTTGGGGGGAGGGGGGAAAGCAAGCCCTATTACATAAAATCGAAGTTTATGTTTAATTATTTGTTTCAGGTTGGCATGATTAAAGCATGTCTTTTTTCATGTTTTTAAGCACGTGTTAGTAAACTTGGACAATAATTACTTACATTACTTACTTAAGTGTGTAAGCACTGCTACACATTTCATAACAATTTACTTTTATCCATATTCATAAAACTACTCAATGCTTTCTGCTAAAGATTTTCAGCTTTCATGTTGTAGTCTCTCAATTCAACAACTACAGTATTCCCTGCTATCTGTTCTTATGATTTTGTATTAACACAGATATGTCATAAGTAGGGATGAACCAGTCCAGCTTTTCTAGTTTTGTTCTAATACAGATACCTTGGCTTCAGTTAAGATCAGTATCGGCTTGGGTGGGGGGGGGGGTATGACAAAGTCAAACATCAGAACTTCATTTGTTTCAGCATGTCTTGTATGACATGTCATCCAACTGATTGCATTCTCAAAAGCCACTTTACCTTTGGAGTACAGGCTCACGCCCTTACCTGAGGTATTGCTAACATGTTCACAGGTGCTTGACTAATACAGGAATTTGTTCCTCCCTGTCTAATGTCTGGATGCTGGTTTGGTGTGCTCTCCTGCAGATCATTCCTTCCAAAACAGCACAGCAACATAATAAAGTGCTGGTGAGCAACTGCATTTGCAAAACAACAATACAAATAATTGCATTTCATTTAATAATGAAGAAAAATCTAACTCATAAACTGTTGCAAGGAGCAAGTACCATCAGGAATGGAAAGGATTCATGACATGCAATGATGTGATTTTATTAAAAACCACTGCAAAAACATTAAATCTGTTTTGCTTTTATGGTAACTATTTCCACAGTGGTCACAAGTCGACTAAGACCGAAAATTGTTTAGGGATCTGAAAAACTCAACACCTATGTGTGTATTTTGTTGTGTCAGCGGCGCTTGAACAATCTTTATGTTTGCTTAATATGTCACCTGTATTTACGCAAAGTGTGATAAAGAACATCCGGACTGCATCCTTTGAACCCTGTGGGTCATAACTGCCACACCTCAAATGACACAGTCTGACCACATCTTGTGGGTGGTAGGTGTAATAACAGCATGTTCTCTGTTTAACCCCTTAAGTCTGTGTTGTTTCTCCTGACCCAAATCTAACTGAAAGAAAATACCCAAACTTAATCAGTAACAGCTCCTCAACTGTATGACCATTCTTGGAAAACAGACACTTGGGATACCAAATATTAACAGAAGGCCTGCTTAGAACAAGTAAACAGTGCTTAAAAGTACATCTGTTCCAGATTTATTAAAGAGGACCTTTCGATTCAGATAAATGTAAAACAAAAACAAACCTTGAAGCTTTTACATTACGACCACTTTCTTACAGCTTTTGCTAATATTTTTTGTGTAACATTTATTAATGGTGTACTTTCGTAAAAGTCATGTCATGCATGACAGAAAGTTCCTGGTTTGCTTTAAAAAAATACAATGATAAAAGCCAATATAAAAAACACTAACAGCAAGTGTTTGCCTTGAGTCAAAGTGAAAAAAAGTAAAGAAAAAAATGACCAAATCATCCAAAGACTTCCTGAGTTCACGCTATTGTAGAAGAGGCATTTCCGGCTCTGGTCAGTTTTTCTTATCAATTTCCTTGCCCTTATTTGGAAGTTCCGGAAATTTCAACTTGTTCCCAACAGTTTTCGAATGTATAAATACATTTTGTAACAAGATGTAATAATCTACAATCTCTTTGTAGATTATTGTAGATTAGACAATAGAGTGATCACAACAGAACATTACTGATCATAAAGCTGGTAGATATAGTCTACTCTGAACCTCAAACAGCAACAGTACAAACATGATGACTACAGGTCTACATATAGATCCTATACTGTGTATATATTGTATAATGCTGTAAAAGGGATAAGGAAGGCGAAGATGGGATGTTTTGGAAATAAGAAGAGAACCAAAAGTACATTTGAAAACCATTTAAAAGCTGAGAAGAGCTAAAGACAAAAAGAAAACTAAAGTTATACAACCCAATATGGGCTAGGCTTTCACATTCCACATAATTACTATACAATCCCGAGTCCCTTTCAGTCATGTGCAGTGCTCAGCCTCACCCAATGCTTTATCTAATCTTTGTCCAACTTATATTATAATAGAGTTTAACCATTAACTCTTTTACATTATTTAGGTAGCTTTTAAGCAGATGCCCTAAACAACATTCTTTAAACATACCACACATTAAAATGCACAGATGCTATTGCATAACTTCTTTTTTTTTCTGCACAACAAAACAGCAGCGAATGTAACTCTCTAACTGTCTGGTATGGCTGAGATTGAATCAGTCTTAGTAGATATTCTAGAGATCCTCGTGCAGTTTGGCGTAGCCTACGTGAAAAGCATGCAACACTGTTGTCAACAGCCTATGTACCCTTCCAGCTCTTGTGAGCATGCTCTGCACGTAGCACACTCACACAAGAGAGACTGGAGGCGGGGCGACAACACAGAAGAGCCTCTTTGTTTCACTGCACACGTGTCATTACGCCATCTAGTGGTGAAAAACACTGTATTTACAGGAATCTGAGGTACGCGTATCCTCTTTTAAGTAAAAGAGGAACGAGGTGTACTGTAGTTCTCGTCCTGTTTCCACTACCCGGTTGGCTATGAGAAGAAATCATTTAGACGTGTGAATGAGAGAAGAGCACACACACAGGGAAATAACAGAGCGACGGATATTTGTAAGAGTTGGGAGCTGAGGCAGAAAGAAGGAAGAAAGTAAAAATGAAAGAAAAAAACCCCTTTGTTGTTGAAAGTGAATGTCAAGGGGGAGCCCCCGCCTCTTCCTGTCAACGCGGGGCAACCCCCGCCTCTTTCACGTCTCCTAAAATTCAAATGAAATTCAGATTTAGTGACATGATGCAAATACAGTGTATCAATAGCAGGCTTTAAAAAGTCTATGTAAAATGTATAATTCATGAAGAAGTGTCTCACTTGTGTCATTTATTGTGAAGTAAAAGGTGCACATTCACTTAAAGGACAAGGTTAAAGTATTTTAGAAGCATAAAAAGCTTAAAATATAGAAACATTTTTAGCTCAAAGTAGCAGCAAGCATCACTGCATTTGTCGGCACCCGTAAAGCTTAGTATTATTAACTGAGAGCATAAACCTTAAAGTGGGGTAATATCAAAATTTCACACAAACTTGACAACTGAGGTGTCACGAAATGAGTCATGTTTGATTTTGGAAAAACAAACAACACCAAGGTGGATTTGACTAATCCACGTGAGCTGCACTTCCTGCTTACTCAGAGCCCAGTCAGATTCCAGTGTCTCACACCTAATTTCACTTTTTCTGGTAAAACCCCAGATGGTAAATTTTTGACTTCTGCCAAAATGTGATCGGGCCATCTCCAGGGGATCTCATTCAGTCTGGCTTTTTTTTTTCTTTCTTTCTTTTTTAAAATAGTTTTCTAAGTTAGTATACACTTCCTCTTTGTTTGTGGTTGCAACCAAGTGCCATTAACTGGAAACACCCCCACACCACACGTATGACACACACACACACACACACACACACACACACACACACACAAGAAGAAAAACCTTTTGGTTGAAAGAATTCCACTGACCTAAACATCTGGAAGGAAATTTTCAGAAGTGATGCATTGTTTTGTTTGGGTGGGCGAGGGGGCATCTGTAAACCAGAGAGTGCATAACATTAAAAAAAAAAAGTGTCAAGTTGAAAATGACAACAAGGAGGAAGCAGAGGGGGAAGACTTTGATTATACTGCGGCAGTAAAACATTGTTGATTACTACTGTGTGTATGGACAATAAAGCTCAAAACATTTTCAGCGCCACGTGATGGAGTGGTATGAACTAGAAATGTATCAGTAAATGTGAATGCTAATGTTTGATCATTTATCACTGAACTGCAGTCAAATGTTGCAACAAGCAAATGCTAAAGATAATGTTGTTGTGGTGTTTCATCAGACTTCAGTGGAAATCTAATGCGAAACCGATAAGTCAGGTTGGTATTTAGCCAAGTAAAACACACACACACACACACACACACACACACACACACACACACACACACACACACACACACACACTGTATGCTAACAAGGGGAACACAAAAATATGTCTTCTTGTTATTCCTTGTTGTGGTTAGTGTGGATAATCCCTATTCATGATTGTCGGCAGGTCAAAGGGACTATTTCTTTGCAGAATGTAGTCCCTATAAATAGGATGAGATGAAAAAGAAAAGCCCAGTATCAGGTTTGGGACAGCAGACCAGTGCAACACATCCATTGGTGTTGGATTGGTGTTGATGCAGTTAAGTCCAAACCTGTGCTATACGCCAAGACAACCTGAAAGGGCACGTCAGAATAATAACCAGGGATAATATTTTGAGTGTAACCTGGAGCCCATCTAGTTTTGTGTTTTGAGTGAATTTACCCTTTTGACACAAGCACATTTTATTTGCTTACACAGGCTGCAGGTGCAATAGATCACACCACGAGATCAAACAGACACCTGCACACTGAAGGTAAAAAACAGAACACAAACAGTGTGAGAACTCAGGTGTTTTTCGTTTACACTCATAGATGATGCTGAGTTGATGCTTTGTTTGTTGTTGCTATGATTGGTATCTTTAAAGCGAGCGCAATGCAGTCGGTTGGAATTTCTGACATCTTTGGAATACAGAGAACTTGGGGATAACAGAGTTACTCCTTTTATAACGACTAAGGATTGGTCATAGGGATGACTCTGCATGGATGTGCAGAAAAAAGTTACCATCATGACTTTGCAAAGTACTTGACCATAATGCAGAACTTTATAACAAAGTCATGTATCTTCACTACTGCTCTTTGCGTGACTTTTTAAATGCATTTTTTAAAAACAGTGTTTGTTCTCATATATCGACACATATTACAGGCTATTGCCTAAACACCAGAAGCCATTGCCGAGTCCTGGCAGGCATCACAGAGAGAAACACAAAGTCTTAAAGACTTTTTCACAAGCCCTCGAAAGGTGCTGGGCTGTATTTGCAATGCCATCTAGTGGTGAAAGAGAAGGGGTGTGAAATGTATCTACAGTGAAGAGCACAATTTTTAAAAAAAAGTGTTGTAGCTTGCAGATGTAAGATGATGGACTCTAAATTAAAACAAAAATACTAAGAAAAAAATAGTAAAGGAGTGAAACCACGAGCTTCTTTTAATGGAATTCCCAAAGGGTTTTTTTGTTTTGTTTTTTCAGGGAAAACAGGGAGATCACAGTGGTTTTGGTGATTTCCCGTCCAGGGGAGAGTTTTTATCATGTTGTTTTTACATAAATGACAAATCCAAAGCATTATTGTAAATAATGATGTTATGATGTGAAGCAATCGGGTCTTAGTTAACAAGGTCTTGAATATTCAGGTTCAATTCTATCTTAATTACGTCATAGTACCGTTACCGTATCACCCCCTGCTTTGGGGATTCCCATGATGTCACTTTTTTCCCACACATTTGTTTATTATTATTATTAATCTCTGGCTCTTTAGCTTGTCTTCCTCCCTTCACCCCAACTGGTTTCGTCAGATGGCTGCCCCACCCTGAGCCTGGTTCTACTGGAGGTTTTTCTTTCCAACTGTGACCAAAGCTGTAGCTCAGCGGAGTTTATATGATTGCCAGGGCTTTATCTGTGTTCTGTGTATTATTGTAGGGTATTTACCTTACAATATAAAGCGCCTTGAGGCAACTTTTGATTTGGTGCTATATTAATACTATTGAAATGAAACTGGAATTGACTCCATTGTTTACTCCATTCTATTCTTTTAGAAAGTTCCAAGCCTTGTTGTGGTTCAGGGATTTGTGTGTTCCAGTGATCTGATGAGCTACACTATATTGCCAAGTGCATTTGTGAGGTCAGACAATGATGTTGGGTGAAAAGGCCTGGTTCGCAGTCTCCGCTCTAATTCATCTCATAGCTTTTCTCTTAGGTTGAGGTCAGGACTCTGTGCTGACCAGTCAAGTTCTTCCACACGAGACTCCCTCATCCACGTCTTTATGGACCTTGCTTTGTGCACTGGTGCGCAGTCATATTGGAAGAGGAAGGAGCCATCCCCAAGCTGTTCGCACAAAGTTGGGAGCATGGAATTATCCAAAATGCCTTGGTATGAAATGGCATTAGGGGTTCCTTCCGCTGACACTAAGGGGCCCAGTCTAACTCCTGACAAACAGCTCCATACTATAATCTCCCTTCCACGAAATGTTTCACTTGGCACAATGCAGTCAGACAAGTACCGCTCTCCTGCAACCGACAAACCCAGACTTGTCTATCAGATTGCCAGACGGAAAAGTCTGATTCATCACTCTAGAGAACGTATCTCCACTGCTTTAGAGTCCAGTGGCATCGTGTTTTACACCACTGCATCTGACACTTTGCATTTTGATTGGTGATACAAGGCTAGGATGCAGCTTTTGAGCCATGGAAATCTTTTTTCATGAAGCTTTCTACACACTGTTCTTGAGCTAATCTGAAGGTCACATGACGTTGGAGGTCTGTAGTGATGGATGCTTCAGAAAGTTCACTTGAGCATCTGCTGATCCCACTCTGTGATTTTACATGGTAATACCATTTCATGGTGAACTTTCCGTTGTTCCCTTATCACTTCCATTTTGTTATAATACTTTGTTATAAACCAGCTCATTGTGGAATATTTAGTAGTGAGGACATTTTATGATTATATTTGTTAGACAGGAAGCATCCTATCATGGTACCACACTGGAATTCACTGAGCTCCTGAGAGTGACTCAATCTTTCACAAATGTTTGTGGAAGCATTTTGCATGCCTAGGTGCTAGATCAGTGAATACTTTTGGCAATATAATGTATGTTGTTGGGGGCAATTCACCCCTGGTAGGGTCTCTCAAGTCTAATTGATCCTGGGTGAGAGGCCAGACCAAGAGCAATTTTGGCAGCTCCTATTAGTAAAAAATCAAGGGTCCAATTTACTCTGCCTGGGACAGTGTCGCCAGGCAGGCCCTTCTGGAGCCCCTTAATCTGAACATTGGCTGCTGTTCTCTTAAGTTGCATTGCATTTTTGGGCCACTGGAGTAAAAGTTCTTTTGACAGTCCCAAAAATTATTATTATTATTATTTTCAAATTTCATTTTATTTCAATAATTATAAATTTTTCATATTGACAGGACAATGAAAAAAAAAACTGGATTAGAAAGTAACCAAACAACAGTCTCGTCATAGTCATGGTGCTTTTATGGAACATATCAGCTGTACATAAAAACAACAACAACAACAAAAACTGTGTAAGATAAAAGCTTTAAATGGTCGAAAGATACGTCACATCTACTGATTCTAAATTAAAAAACACTTTAATCAATTCTACACTCACAGGCCACTGTTACACAGTTATTGGGAAATGCAGTTATCTAAACAGTCATACGGAAACAGCTCAATGCATGTAGATATGGTCAAGACAACCTGAGAACGACCACACTGCTTCAAGTCAACAGGACGGTGCACAAGAGTGACTCAGACAACTACTGGTTACAATTAAGGTAAGGAGCAAATCTGAACACACAAATTGTACCTTAAAACAAATGGACTACAGCAGCAATATATTATAATAATGCATAGTAATAAAACTGGATACCACTCCTGTTAATAAAGAACACAAAACTGAACATTTCTGCTGTGACATTCAGAATTTGGTGAAACATGAAAATAAAACATGGAAAAATGTTTTATATTATGTCAATATGAATATATGAACCAAGGTTATAGATTTAGACAGCAACCTGTTGAATCTGTGCTATGAAGAATTAAAGCACTTCTGAAGACAAAAGAGGGTCCTGCTACTTTCAAGGTCTATCTAATTGTAGTGTAAAAATTTATTTTGTGACACTTTGACTATTTTAAAAACATTTCTTATGTACAAATCTTTAATTATGTGTTCAATATGAAGTCATTGCAATAAATGAATAGAAATAAAATGCTGTATATAATGTTTGCACTAAAACACTAACACAATCAGCGTCATTACCACTTGTTACCAACACCATCTAAAACCAATTTATGGCACAAATGCGAGAAGCATCTGTTGCTGAAACAAAAAATGATCTCAAATGATGCCAAAATGATGCTTTCTGAAATACAATTCTTCACTTTATCAAAGCAAAAAATAAAATTTACAATGAAGCAATGATAAAACAGACAAAAGTGTGATAAAGGTGCAGTTAATTTGAGCTTGTCATCTCATTTCTGATTGAAATGGCAGTTTTATTTATATACCACATTTCATTAAAAGCAAACTTAACTCCAAGAACATGAATTGCCAAATGAAGTAAAAATCAATAAAATATAATCAAACAAAACAAAAACACCTACTGGTTGTAGGTCTGTGTAAATAAAAAAGGTTTGAAGTTTTACCGTTTTGATGTACATCTCAGCTCTGACCACTAGATGTCAGCCATCCTCCTTCTGCCCCCCGCTAAGTTTTAATTGAATGATGAATGTGGTTGATGCCCCACTTCAGTCTCTCTCTTTCTCTCTCTCTCGCCCCCCTTTCTACACGACTCTCTACCATCTCCGTCACACAGCCAAAATAATAAAATGCTGACTTCTCAAAGTGCTGTCAGTATGTCGGTCTCAGCATAGCAGCCCTGAAGCTTGACACACAGGAGAGAGGGGTGGGGGGGAGAAATAGGGGGTCGAGAGAGAGTGAGAGGAAGGAAAAAAGAGAAACAAGTTTCTCTGACAGCAGGCTCTGCCTTGCCCAGGGGCTTCAGCACTGCGCTTCTGTGAAGGTAGGTGTGAGGCCGCTCTCTGTGTCTGTTTCAGTGAGTTTTTACTGGCATGTCGGGTTGATTCACACTTTAATCTCTCTCTTTGCCTCTTTGTGGGGCTTTCCTTCATCCATACTCTGTTGTGTCACTATGAGGTGTTTGTAAAATAGGAGAAAGGTGCTAGACAAATGGTATTGTCCAAAAATATGGTGTTTCTGTAAAAAAAGAAAAAAAAGTTCTGTGCTTTTGTGGTTGATTTAACTATAAATCAGAAATGAGTTTTTTGTTTTTTTCTCTCCCAGATATAGCATCTAAAAGACATTCACTTAAATGAATCTATCAGTATGGTATTTGTAGGCTGCCCATCACTGTGTAGGTAATTTGTCACCAGGGATTTGGAGATGTTGTCTCAGGAGTCTGCAAAGTTTGGAAACCAGAAAAGGCTAAAGTTTACACGTGGCCTGCTCGTCCTCTCCATTTAACATCCATTAGTGCCTGATATTTTACTATTATCACCGGGTCAGATTGTCTTTTGGGATTGAATGGTGTAATTATATTAAAAGCAGGGACCTTTCATTTTATGTAGATGGGACCTTTTGGGTTTTTTGGCTCAGGTACAATGTTAGTGAAAGCCACAGTATGTCTTAAAAAATGAATTTGTTTAATGGAACCCCCCCCCCCCCAGCAAAGTGGTTCTTAGGGTGCTCAAAATGGTGCTCTGACTTGGTCTCACGGAGCAACCCAAGCTGGGGAGGATTCACACAGCTGTAAGTAGCTGACTTGTGAAGCTAAAATTAAGCTGAAGGGTGATTTGGAATGTTACACTTGGTCGGTAAGACGTGGAGAAGATGGCTCACTGTTGGTGACAAATCTTCTGAGCTCTCGGTGGCAGAACGAGGCCTTAGCCTGCTCACGAGCAAAAAGAAAAAAACCTATTTCTGCTACCGTTACAGAAAATTGGATCTACCAAAAGAGCAAGGGAAACAGTGCAGTACAGTATTTGGAATCCCTTTAAAGTTTATTTATGTTCCAGTAAAGATAATGCACTGACACAGAGTGTAAATCATCTTGGAGCATTTATGGGTGCATAACCTTTGTCACTATGAAATCTAGATGCTTGTAATGGTCTTTTACTTGTAAAATGCACTGTAACTCCTCCCTGCTGCCTGCTTAAATGCAGTACTTTGACATGTATTCATTAGAACTCCTTGCAGTTAAATTAAATATGATAAAAGTTATACGATGATAAAAGTTACCTTATAATGAGTTATGGTTTTAATGCATTCACAATAAGTGCTTTTATCCTTCAGACCTCTAGCAATCGTTGCTCCAAAATGAAGCTGCACCCATTTTTTTCTTCAAATAACTTCACAGAAGTTCAAGCATTGAAATCTCTAAATACTTGAGCTGCTGTAGACAACATAGTTGTGAAAATGCTTGTAGAAACTCAACAGATGGGTTGAGATAGAAGGTTTGTAAGGGCAGGATTTTAATTGTTGCAGACACACACACTGACAGCTGCAGACACCATGGATGAGCAGTTGTTCTTATTCCACTTTTTTCAAGTCTTCTTGGCATATGCCTGGAGACCCTACATTGTGCCTGAGCAGCGTACAGTGTAGTGTAGTGTCTGCTCAAACAAGTTTGTGTGATCAAAACAAATTTATGTCACTTGGACCCAAGCGGGCATAGTTGTAGATGCAGAAACTGTAACACTGGCTTGACACTGGTTTAATAGGTGCTGTCATCAAGGGGAGTGGAGACCAGGCGTCTGTTCCTGTTGAGGAAAACTCCGTGTGCTTATCAGTCTTAGCTGAAATTTGCCCTGTGAACTCAGTTATTCTGACTGACTGGACTTTTGCTCCCTTTGAGCAAGTTATGAAGTTGGCCTGCATAGGTGTGATCTAATCAAAGGAGAGTGGGGGATATGTCAATAGCAACCGTCTTTGATTTACAGCTAAAATAACATTTAGTTTCTAGTTTTAATTTTTAGTAGGTAGAATTACTTGATACAAAAACGGTTTATATAAATGAGTCAAAGCAATGGGTTAAAAGGGACCTGGATTGAATGCTGCTTACAAAAGCAGTACTTATCTCAAGAGACGGTTTAAGGTTTACGTAAAATGAAACACTCTTATCTGACTTGTAACAAAGAATCACATTTATCTGAATTTGAAAAAAAAAAGAAAAGAAACGTTTTCAGATCAAAACAGAAAAAATATGACCCATTGGACTTTTTTGATTTCACAAAAGGTGAAATAAAAAACTGTATTACAATAAAACATCAATGACATGTAGCTGTACAAATATAGCCAGGCTCAGCTGAGGTCACGACTCCTATAACTAGAGCAGCTGCAGGTGCAGGACATGGTTGAGATTTTAACTGGAAAAAGAACGGTCCAGAGCCAGCTGGCAGCGGCAGGTGACAGTCGCTGCACTGCTCCACACCCATTTTGCTTTCTATCATGCAGAAACCCTGCTGGGACAGCTGGAGACAGATGCACATGCACAAATACACCATCTGTTTCCAATGTGGACAGGGGCTTCCTGGAATGTGTCAAAACACATCATTTGATCAGACTGTTAGTTTACCAGAGTGCTATTTTCTATAGTCTACCAAAGCTGACAACAAGCAATTCCCTCAAAATTGTAAAGTTTTGACTCTGTTTTGTAGTTTTCATGTCTCAGTGGTAGTTTTGCCTTTTGATACTTTGAAGGTTAGCTTTCTGATTTGTCATTTTCCCCCTAATCTACCTTCCCTTTGTGATTATGTGACCCTTCAAGCCTCTATAAGTTAAGAAAATATGTTCTTCGGCGCTTGTAACTGGCAGGTTGTTGGTATCCAGTTGTCTGAGCCCCCACTCTCAGCTCAAGTGTCAGAACAGCCATGTATTTAGCTCATCAATAAGTAAGGCTCAAAGGCTTGACAGCAGGCAAATCACATGAGCTGAGTTTGGACAGAAACCAGTGTAATATCCAGTCCTTTCACTTTTTCACTTTAAAAAAAGGGGAAAATGAATGATCTAGTTGGCCTCATTTTTTTTCATGTCACAATGTTTTGGATTTATGACACTGCTGGCTTCAAATGCATGAGTCAGAATAACATAAATATATATGAATAGGTAAAAAATGACATTTATCAGGCATTGCAGATTACATCATTAGTTTTCTTTTTATTATAGAAAAAAGCCCCACAATGGTTCTTCAAATTTACCAATTAATTGATTTGATTTGACAGATTACCAGACAGTGTTCTGTAAAAAAAAAGAAAAGAAAGGCATTTTAAAAAAGGAGTTCACTGTAATGACTTTTATTGATCTGAAGTCACATTAAAGCATTTTTGTCTGCATCTGTGACATGATGGTCCAGCAAAAGACGAATGACTCTGTAGCTGACTGATATTTAGTGTTTTTTTTATAGCTATGAGTCTAGTCAGAAGAGCTGGGGGAGCTTTACTGTCAAGAGACTGGTAAAACCTTTCATCCGTGGTAAAAAGTGAGTCTAAGTAGATTGATGCCCCACCTTGTCCTGTAAGCTGCATCTTTTAAATCTCCTCTATCTTCCTCAACACTCGCTTATGTGATCCAGCGTTTGCGTCCCTGGCTTTACACATTAGAGGCATGCAGTGTTGATGAAAATAAAGATATACTTTAGTATATGTCATTTTGTGGGGTACAATATAATTTAATGGCCTATATCTTGTTTAAAAAACTCTGTATTCAGAGTTTTTACACATATGTGTATACACAGTACACAGTATAACACAGTCACATTATGTGTGGGGACTAGACTTTACTGTGGGCACGAAAAGAAATCCCCACAATAAAGATTTGAAATTTTATGGGTAGAAACATGACTTTTGGTTAGGTTAGGTCTGTGAAATTGATGTACGTCATTGTTTTGTCCTGTATGTGTATGCGTATTTGTGTGTTTGCGTTTGTGTGTGTCTGTCTCCCCTTTCTAATAAAATGTAACCTGATCAGTGACTCTAAGAACACAAACAAGCTTTCAGTCTCAGACGCTTTATGAAGAATAGAATAGAATAGAATAGAATAGAATAGAATAGAATGCCCATTAATCGCAAAGTTATTTAGAGCTTCTGGAATAATGCAGAACAGCGCAGTTCAGTTCTGTTTCCATGGTAACCAAGTTCCCATGGTGTCGTCAGGGAAACCAACTCATTTGGTTGTGTTGTGTCAGGACATTATTTTTTACTGACTTTCTAGAGAAACTCTGGTGACACAACAAACTCACAGGGCCTTACAAACAAACACAAGGTGTGCCTTTCCACCTCAGGCCGATATCCTTATTCAACTTTTCATATCAGAAATTTTGTGTGTTAAATGTTTCAGCTTTTTCATGTGTTTGTGCTTTTGTTTTGAAAAAAAAAAAAAAAAAGATCAAGAAAAGAAGTTAAAATCTTAAAAGAGGATGTGGCTCATTTGTATGTTATAAACCATTGTTATAAATAATTTATATCTTGATACACAGCTTTTATTTTCAATTCATTTAAAAATGGAAATGAGAAACTTGACATCTGCTGCACATATGCAGTCACTAATTTGGACCATCTTGATAAACAAAAATAAAGAGCAAGAGCACCCTGAAACACAAAACCCCGCAACCGCAATAGAGTTATTTGAGTGCTGGAAAAGTACACTTTTCAGATCACTTTGGATAGTGGAAAGTTACTCCGAATTATGCTGTCCTAATCCATCCTTGAGCACATGATTATGTTGTCATGCAAAAGAACTGCCTGCTATAAAACACTTGGAGTTATAGATGTGAGTGGTTTCTGACATCACACTAGCAGACTGCCTGCAAAATACAATATTGTATGACCTGATCTGCAATGGTTTTCCCTCTGTGACCAAGTTGGGGAAAAATTTGGAGTGAAAATGAAAACACTGGCCCTTTAACCTGATAGCTGTATTACTCATACTTTGACCCAGATGTATACATGTTCTATCACTGTGGTATTTTCATGTTTGGGGAGCCCTGTGGTGTTGTGTGTAGACCACGCTCTTTGTTATTGGAGGCTGGTGTGAATTAACTGTAATGTTTTAATGTGTCAAAAGCATAACTGTATCACTGAGTTTTCATCCCTGGGTGCAGATATGTTTCGGGTGGGTCCACAACTGTATCAGCGAGTGTCTGTCAATGATAAATAAGGGATTGCACTTTCCACTCCTCTCTTCTCTCCATTTGACTATTCTTAGTCACTGTGTGGTAAGCTGAGGGTTTAAAGTTACAAAGACCTCATTCTCGCTCTCAGTCTTTCGTTGCTTACACTTCTTCGTGTCACTGAGTCTCTCCTCCTGTTAAAACTGCAAAGCATCAGTGAGCTCTTCTGCTGCAGTTTGCTTTAAGGTGAAAATAAAGACTATCCAAGAATGTGATCTGGGGGCTGCTGTAGCATATTTACACAGACACTGCTTTCCTGAGTATTGCAGATGTATTATTGGAAGCGCATCTATTATTATCATAATAGCATTATTGAAGCACTCTGGATAGGGCAGCTGATAGGAGATCATGACGCTACTTGCCAAGGACAGTGGTTGACAAAATGCAATGAAGGGGACCCCCTGTGGTCCTTGACAGGTTTCCAAGAGGATCCCAGATAAAATAAGAGCTGGGTGGTCAGAAGATCTGCGGATTAAGCTTTCTGACCATGAGCTGTAACATCCTCTGTTAGCATCTGGCTGAGGATTTCAAAAGCCTGTGTTTACACTGCAACATGTTTAATGTAGGCTATAGTAATGATAAAACAGTACTCAGTCACTCCTTTGTCTTGCATGATTAACTGTCAAAGGTAAGCTTTTTACAATGAAACTGATATTATTGTAAGAGTTTCTAACATAATAAATGACAGCACAAGATAAGTAAAAGAGGGTTGGAAATAGGACACAGTAAAAGAAGCCAAGGTACGACAGAAAAAAGATTTTAGATAAGAGAGTATAAAGATTGATTGTCCTCTCTTCCTTTTCCCCCTTTTTTTACTGGCAGTGCCCTCTCACCCAGGGGTGCGCAGCAGTGTGTATGAGTGAGTGTGTGTATATGTGAGTCACAGCCTCAGGAACCATGTCAGACCCCAGGGACATTGATGAGGATGCCATCCTCAGAGGCCTTAGTGCCGAGGAGCTGGATCAGCTGGAGTATGAGCTGCAGGAGATGGACCCTGAGGTATGGATGATTTGACCTAAAACCTGCTTTTCCAGTGCCACGGGGCTTTAATAGCTGGTTCCTGACATTCACAAGTCTTACCTTTGTGCCTAAAATCTACCCGACATCAGGAGTAGCTTGTTAACCATCAGACATGTGGGAAGTATGTGACATCTAAAGCAAGAACTACATTTTTTTTTACCCTACCAATGATTGACTTTGTTACTTGTAAATTTTTTACTAGCAGGAGAGTAAAAGCAAATGATGAAGTTTTAAAGCATACCTCTCAGTCAGTAAACTATAGTGTTGCCATATCAAACATTACCCAATTATAAAGATAAAAGAACATGGTTCTACAATGCAGAAAGTGCATGGGTTACAAATTACATTTCATTTTAGTGAGTTCGTTCATAAAAGAAAAAGTTTTTAATGGGTCTCTCACTTTTCACATTAGATGTAAAAAAAAATAGCATCCATTTGCAGAATATGTTCATTTGATGCACTTTCAGTACAGGGTAAAACATTACATGCATTAAAAGTGAGTCTAGAAGCCAACATTTTATATAATTCTTAGAAGGAACACAACAAGTAAGATAACAAGGAAGGAAGACAACAAGGAACCTTCTCAGCTATCTTTTGGGTAATAAATTCTGCTACTTCTCTGTTCAGATCATTTGATATACCTAAAACTTTCTACTAATTTAGTCTTATTTTCCCATCAACATAATATGATCCAATGTTCTCCCAGAATGCCATGCTGCCAGCTGGCTTTCGGCAACGAGATCAGACAAAGAAGAGCCCGACGGGGCCATTTGACCGTGACGCCCTGATGAAGCACCTGGAGAAGCAGGCCCTGGAGCACGAGGACAGGGAGGACCTGGTGCCCTTCACTGGTGAAAAGAAAGGTGGGAAAGCAGATTCTTTGTCTGAGGATTTATGTAGGTGTCCTGTTACATAATATGCAGCAAGTCATTTAACTTTGTTTTCAGGCTAAAGTTTGAACATACAGTAAAAATCTATCTAAGCACTTTCAATTGGGTATAGTTAGTCACTAATATCAACAATAGAATTTGCAATAAATGGAAACTAGTGATGCAAAAAGCAGATGTTCTTGGGATTCACCACTGAAATTGTGAAGATAAATGAGCACAAAAAAGAGCTGAGAAAGCACCAAGTAGGATTAAGTGAAACCTGAGTTTATTAAAGCTCCATTTGTGATATGTTTTGGGAAAAATCATACAAATAAAGCTTTTATGAGAAGTGAAATTATTAGATAGATAACTTCATTAAGAAATATATATATATATAAACAAACATCAGATATTTTGTAGTTTTTTTTAACTACCTTTTTTGGCTTTTGCTACCCTTTTGCCTGCCTTTGTCTTCTTATTTATCATCTTTTTCTTTCTGTATCTAGGAAAGCCTTTTGTGGCCAAGAAAGCACCAGAGATCCCCCTGCATGAGCAGGTGATCCTGGAACCAGAGCTAGAAGAGGCCTTGAAAAATGCCACTGATGCAGAGATGTGTGATATTGCAGGTAAGATTTACTATTGCTACTGTTTACTATTACTACTAATTGTTTTAATAGCAATGGCAGCACTATACTTATGTAGTATATATACTATATACATTGGTTTTTTACAAGTGCAACTTAGTAAACAGTGTGCTTTTATGACAGGCTTTATCAGGCTGCAGATAATTCCAAAATCTATATTTAGTGTGTATTTCAGGAGCTAAACATCTAACGATCCACCAGGTAATCACAGGTAAAAGGGAACTGCAACTATTACTCTGACCACAAGTTCTTAGAAAAAAAAACTATGTATCCATCCATCCATCCATTCATCCCCTTATCCAGTGGAGGCTTGTAGGGAAGTTGGAGAGGTTGGGTGCATACTGGACAGGGTGGCAGTTTATCCCAGGATGCACAAAAGACAAAACATAATAGCAATCTCAAATTTAAGGAATAGTGCTTTAGTTTGTTCTCTCCCTAATACTGTAATGAGGGGAACCAGTGTTGCCTTCTTGAATCACATACATACAATAGGAGACAGATTTCTCAGTCAGATCTGCTCATCGTGTCCAGTGAACAGATCTGACTGAGAAATCAAGGAACAGTGCATGCTCAGCAACTTGTGAAGTAAAGCATACGCTGCTTTATCATTCATTCCAACTGTAATGAGGACCATAATTTATAAAATGAACATTGTGTTTATTTGATAAGATTTGGAACTAGAGACTGAGACCGTAAACTTGTTAGGGAAATGTTTACTGAGATCACAGACAAAGGAGCTGAACGGTCATTTTCTCATAGACTTCTACATAACCAAACATCTTTTTGAAACCAGAGCCATTGCCCTCTTGTACTTTTGTGAGGGATGAAATGGGTAAAAAAAAGTGTTAAATGCGAATATTAGCAATGGTTCTGTCCCAGTAAGCCATACTAATGAGTCGGCATTCATAACACCAAGACCCCGACTCACCTATGACATGCAAAAATGTCTGTAATTACATCTTTTTTTGTGTGATGTCATCTGTTTGTCCTCATGCAATTTCCCACCAGTCGGTGCTTATTAACCAACAATGACATGCACAGCATACTGTGACCTCAGTGTTTTCATCACAGCGGCTTTGACCCACATAGTTCTATTATACAGATCCATTCTCTTTCGACTGCTAGCTTTATATTGTTTCCCTCAACACTGAGACAGCTAGGTTAATGACATGGCCAAACATGTGACGGGGTCCAATTCCCCACGCTCAGCAACACAAAAATAAATAGGCCTGGCTCCAGGCCACCGAAGGAAGGGTGGAGTGGACATGGGGATGGTGGAGGCAAAGATATTGTATCTGTTTAAAACATACTGTGTTTGCAGATAAAGCCTCAGTTTTCCATGTTTTCAGAAACTTGAAATTTAAAAAAAATTCACACTTGTTGGATTGCTTTGTTCTTGAATAATGAAATCATTTAAGAGGTGATTTTGACATTTTTTTTTAATGTACTAATGCATCTTAGGTTAGTAGTAGTGGTAAACAGCGAAAATAAAGAAAATGTAGCGACAGTATGACAACTGCAGCTTTGTCAAAGTTAACAGTATCCTGTGTAATGCCCTTTCTGGGCTTCTTAAGTGTTAGAGAGAAATCAAAACCCTTACAGCCTTCCTCAGTGAGTTACGTTGCTCATCAGTGATTGGACAAGATCTATTTGGGAGAGCTGCTTTGCAAATGCATAAATAATGCTTTGATCTAACTGAAAACCTTAGATTTTCTAAAATCCTCTACACACCATTAATCCTAAATGCTGGATGGTATTTTAGGCAAACTGAAACATAAAACATGCTTTATTGAGTGTGAACCCCTGAACAGGCAGTTAGACTCCCCTGATGTGCCAAACAGGCAGGCAGGCATCCGGAAAGGCAAAGTAGGGGAACATGTTTGTCCAGCACCATGAGTCTGACAGAGAGACCGCCGTTTTAAGCTTGGATAGAGTCCAGATGGGGATTAAACCTCGGTTAGCCTCTGTCAGTCTATTGTTGGGGCTTTCTGGCAAACAGACTAAAGGGAATGAATAGCCTGGCTGGCATGTCCAACAAATCACTTAAGGATTTTGATTTATATAAGACTTAGCAGTTTATTTTAATTTATTTAAATTGATCTGGTCTTGATTTATTTAGATTTATCTCAGTTTATTTAAAATAATTCCAGCATTAAATTTTTTTAGGTTGTTGTTAGTGTATTTAGCCACTTTAGGATGGCATGGGTGTCCATGGCAAATACTCACCTTAACCTCTACACACACACACACGCACACACACACACACACACACACACACACACACACACACACACACACACACACACACACACACACACACACACACACACACACACACACACACACACAAGGACCTTCCCATGGTTAGAAACACTCCAACACTGAATGAGGAGGTTGGTGGGAAGGTGCTATGCAGGGAGGTGTTGCTGTCACAGCAGTTGGCTTGTCGGAGACTTTGGACCTGGCAGGTTTAAACAAGAGCAAAAAAAAAAACCCACAAAACAACTTGAAGTCTGCCTCCTCCTGGTTGTAAACAGTAACAGCAATAGAAAAAGAAGCCACAATTCAACAGCTGTAGAAGGTATTCATTTGTATAAGTAATTTGTTTAGAATGTAAATATTTTATATAAGTGTAACCTGTGTAAGTTCTAGTTCACATGAATATAATAATGAAGACAAAAGTAATTTTATCCAATGATAAACTGCAGAAATTGGGAAAAAAATTTATCACAGTATATTGTCACCTAATCTTCAAACTACTACAACTACCGTGAATATTATGATACTATAATATTACAGTTCATATTAAACACAATAAAATAACACAATACTAACTCCTGCACTAATATGCAGATTGTGAGGTTCTTATTTAATATTTTATTGTTTCCAGTTTGGGTTCCTCTTTGCTACATTTCAGCAGTAAATGCTACTTTGACATTATTACTCTAATATGACGGGTATTCTTTGTATTTTGAAATGGTCTTTATAGCATTTATGATCAGCTCATATTGCTATACAGTTAAGCTTAGAGGTATAACATGTAAAAGCAGTAGAATATCTTTTTACATCACAATTTTTAGCATATGTTAGCAGTAAAACAACAACAACAAAGGTATAAATAATTATTTTTAACATCTAACACTGAACACAATTATTGTGCATCACATGAATGTCTTGGTTTTAATGTCCTGCAGTGTTATTGTTTTTGTTTTGCTGAGGTGTCAGCTGTTTAAGAAAATCAAAATGCGATACACCCGTCCTGCACTACCACATCAAACAGCTGACAGACATGGGTCAGCATATTGCTGATTGTGACCACTGGCAACCTCCATAACAAACCTAAAAACAGGAAAACAAAAAAGCCAGTGATCACTGAACTATAACTTCAACTTAATGCAATAGGAATGATGCAAAGATATAGTTAGTGTTACTTGAGAAAAGCAGGACTTCCTTCACCTTTTCTAAATACTTGCTATTGATGTATTTTTAGGATTAGTCTGACCTGACAAATACTTTAGGTGCCCATAAACAGAATCTTCTCCTCTTCTAACTTTGTGTGGTCACAAATTAACACTGTCTCAATGTCAGCTATAATAACACTAAGAATTCTAGAGGCCCACAGCTTGACCCTGAAAGTTGTGTATTGTGCAGGGTATCATTACTTCCTTGGGGGCCCCTCGAAAGTGTAAGATTAGAGGTCCCCACTGAACTCAGACAACAGTTTCCTTATCTCATCAAACACCTGTGCACACACACATAGACACACACAGGAGATGAAGGAAAAGGGAAAACTAACTGTGGCACTTTAGGTTTTGTCCTCGCCACAGAAACATTTTTTCCTAGCAAAGCAATATTAACAAACTTGCCTTTGGTATATCAGTACAGGGACACAGGACACACCATTAAAACTAGCTACAAAAATAAGTATAACAGGGGCACAACTCTCTGATTTTATTCAAATAGTATAGATATTTTTATCTGAATGTATTCATGGTGATTGTTTTCCTGTATTTACAGCTATCCTTGGAATGTACACGCTGATGAGTAACAAGCAGTACTACGATGCTCTGGGCACCACAGGCACCATCGCCAACACAGAGGGCATCAACAGTATGTCTGAAAGCCAAAGACATTTCATGAACTATTGCTTATACTCACACAGACAGACGTTAAAATGAAATGCAGACAGAAATGTGACAGTACTGTATGTTTTATTGTGTACCGTTTACACTGTAGCCTCAGTTGTGATCATGTATCTCCTTCAGGCGTTGTGAAACCAGATCCCTTCAAGGTCTTCCCTGAAGAACCTCCAAACCCCACCAATGTGGAGGAAACCCTGGAGAGAATTCACAACAATGATAGCAGCCTGACTGAAGTCAACCTTAACAACATCAAGGTCAGCTCGTTGGAACGTCACAATTATGAAAAAATTATGCACAAATAAAAAAAATGTTTGTCAAAGGGAACTTGAAGCTGGACTCAGAGTCCTTAAACTCCCAAACAAGATTAATTTCCCATACGACAACAAATATTACACAATCGTTTCAGTGAACCAGCTCATGTCATTTGCTATACTGATACTTGGCTGCAAAACCCGGATCTGCAAGCTTATCAAGTATTCCTTGTTTGCGAACTGAACATCCCCGTATTTTCCTTGCAGGACATTCCCATCCCAACACTAAAAGAGATCTTTGAAGCGATGAAAGGAAACTCTCACGTGGAGTTTCTGAGCATCGCTGCAACCCGAAGCAATGACCCTGTGGCACATGTGAGTAAATTACCCATTGTAATTATCAACTGCTTGCCAATGACAGCAAATTTCCTCAAAGTTTAAATTCATTTTTATGGTATTTATTTCTTTGATATAAAAATCTTAGAAATGTCTTACAGTTTATATCTCATTCTAGCTATAGATCTATTTGTTAACTGAATGACTAACTCTTGATTGAGGGTATTAGAGAATATTTATTTGTAGTGTAAAATATCAACTTAAGGTACTGTTGTACCTCTACTACTTATTATTGTTTTACATAAAAAGACTTTAATTGCAATGACTGAAGTTTTACTTCAGATTCTATAAAGATTTCCTTTTCTTTGTCACCTGATCTTCAGATGCACTGTGGTAAACTGCAGTATATATCCGAATGTGTCTGCCACCTGACTATAAAAAATATTTTTTAAGTCCTTAAGAACTTTTAAAATGTGGAAGAAAAATATAGTTTCAATGTGCGTTTCTGTCTGTGTTTCTAGGCATGCGCTGAGATGCTGCAGGAGAACACCAGCTTACAGAGTCTTAACATCGAGTCTAACTTCATCACCGCAGACGGCATGATGGCGATCATCAAAGCAATGGCTAATAACGCCACACTGATGGAGCTCAAGATTGACAACCAGGTTAGAAACAAATTATTGGACATTAAAGACATTAAATTGTAATTTTGCACCAACAAAGCGATTCCAAAAGAGCTATTAGCCAAAGACTTGGCATATTTCAGCATGATGTGCAGTGTAATCTAAAAAAGTGAAAGAAATTAAATCGAAAAACACAATGAAACATGGAATGACCTCCCCAGAGGCTGGACCTGAACATTACTGAAGCAGTGTGGGATTGTCTGAAGACTATTTAAAAAAATTACAAGCCTGCCTAAAAGAATAAAAACGGTGGTAACACCAACTATTAATTTTCAAGCTCATTAGAACTGTGCAAACTTTGCCTTATATACTGTATTTCCATGTATTTTTGGATATTTCAGTAAATCACTGCACGTATTTCCCATTTTAATGGTAACATATAAAAAAAGACTTATGCACAGCAACCAAAACAAGATATCCTAATTTTTATTGTCCATGTATGAAATAACTGAGTTAATACTCATACCCAATGGCATGCTTTTCTTACTGCTTTCAAATTTAATTCACAATGGAAAAAAGAACTCAGTGCTTGATTGCGTTATCCTTTCATGTATCATACAGCGACAGAAACTTGGAGACTCAGTTGAGATGGAGATTGCCTCCATGTTGGAGAACAACTCTAGTATCCTGAGGTTTGGCTACCACTTCACCCAGCAGGGTCCCCGAGCCAGAGCCGCCATGGCCATCACACGAAACAATGACATGAGTAAGAAATGATCCTGAATGCATGGTCAGATAGTCTTGAAATATTCATGTATAATACAAGGAATCATTTAAAGTGTTATTGGATTGTGTAACAGAATCTGAAATCGGCATCTTCTCTCTTACATAGTTCGTCAGCAAAGATTAAGATGAACACGACAAGGAGTGAGCAGAAGAGCAACCATTAGCCCCTCAGAGCCTGCAAAACAGATGACTCTTGTGCCAGCTCACTGTGGTGCAGCAGAGCTGAATGAATTCTCCCAAATCAATTCTGGTCACTGTGCCTGGGAGAAACCATGTCTAACATCCATGTTCAACCATTCATTTCATTTACTGCAGCAAGAGTTTTGTAGGTTGCTGAATTTATCATAAAGGCATGTATAGATCACAAGCACAACCTGAAGTGTCTTTTTTGTGCTTTTAGTTTATGCGTCACCAACATCAGCCCAAACAAATAGTTAACTACTTTCATTCACTAATTCAATGTGGTGCTATATCATCTGTGGGAGAGGGGGGAAAAAATCTGTAAATACTTTAAATAAAAATATATATTCGATAATTTTTTGTAATTGTTTGGTAAGTTTAATTTTATTGTTTCTAATTCTTATTGCACACATAAATATTATACTCAACAAATATTATTTTAAATGCACCAACAAAAAAATTCATATACTTTTAAGGCACATTTAAGGAGACTATCTACAGGTTGTGAGTTGGATTTACATAAAGTAAGTAAAGTAATTGTGTTAAAGTAATCTGTATTTGAACCACTGATACTGGACAAACTGTTGTTTACAAAAGTGACAGCATTTTTTTTCCAAATTGTGTCCATCAAATAATTGCCGTCTTGTAAATGATTAATTAAGAACTGTGATTAACCACCTTTTTTTGGTGGTTAAGGCGGAGTTCATTTTGACTCAGCACACACACACATTACTGGCAGACCTGTTGAATCAAGAGATTACTTAAATAAAACCTGACTGACAAAGTGAAGTCGGCTAAAACATCTAGACTCAAGAACAGAAGAAAAACAAAGTCCTTGACATCTATATGGGAAGGCTTTGGGACTCCAACGAACCACGGTGAGAGCCATTATCCACAAATGGACCAAACTTAGAACAATGGTGAACCGTCCCAGAAATTGCCAACCTACCAAAATGACTCCAAGGGGGCATCAAGAACTCATCCTGGAGGTCACGAAGGAATCCGGCATAACATCTAAAGAACCAAAAGCCTCCCTTATGATTGATCAATAACAAAGAGAGTGGGCAAAAATGGTATCCATTGGAGAGTTCCAAAGAGGGAAATCACAGCTGACCAAAAAGAACACAAAGGCTCATCTCATATTTTCACCCAAAAAACATCTTGATGATCTCCAAGACTTTGGGGAAAATGTTGGGGGACTGATGAGACAAAGCTGAACTTTCTGGAAGGCTTGAGTGGGGTAAATCTGGCACAAAGCTAACAGCATTTCATAAAAAACAACAGCAAACCAACAGTCAAACATGGTGGTGGCAGTGTGATGGTTTGGGGCTTGCACTTTAGTGCTTCAGGATCGGTAACTGATGGAACCGTGAATCAGAATATCAGAATGTCCGGCCATCATTTCATGACCTGAAGCATCAAGCCCACTTAGGCAGCAAAACTGAGTCATTAAACAGGTTCATGCAGGAAAACTCTCCAGTGTGACTGCATGAAAACAATTCTGCAAAGAACAGCAGACCAAAATTCTTCATTCCTTCAATTCAAAATTCCTTACAAAAGCTTGGTTGCAGTTTTTGCCGTCATGGGTGGCACAACCAGTTATAAGGTTTAGGGGGGGCAAGTAGGTTTGGATAACTAGTTTCCCCCTTAATAAATGAAATGATCTTTAAAAACTGCATTCTGCAGGTTATCTTCGTCTAATATTAAAATTTACTTGATCTGAAACATTTAAGAAATCAGAGGGGGTGCAAATAGTAAATATTATATGAAATTATTTCCTAAAACTAACACATACAGCATTTTAGGTAAAAAAAAAAAAAACAACCCTTGATTTAATAAATCACAGCCCTTTAATCGCTTACAGTTTCTTCTGATCTTTAGACTTCCTCCATGCACCTGAGCTATTTTTACATCCCACTCGGCCCAATGCAAATGTGAAACGGATCCTAGCCCACTGAGCTTGAGTTACCTTGTTCCAAATATAAAAACTAACTTTAAGAGGGTTGCACCCTAATGCACCCACAGAAATTTATGAGCAGAAACAGCTGCTAACCTCTCAGGATTTTCACAGCATTGCTTGCATCCCTGCCTTCCACCTCTCGTTTCATTAATCCATTTCTTGAAAGACTTCTCACCTAATGTCAAGTTTGACAAGACCACACATGCTTTTTAGATTTCTCAAAGGTCACATTTTAAAACTGCAAGCTTCACTGACATTTGGCTTTGTGTAAAACTTTCAAGTCAGTGTTGCCTTACCACATCTATTCTGAGAGTTTCTCTTCCACTTCTTAGTTTCCAGTAAAACACAGATGTATTTTTGGACTGTAACACTGTCACAAATGTATTCACCACATTGTATTTATGCTTCTACTGTTTCGTAAACAGTAATACTGAAATATCAGATTTGAATTTGTCTTAAAACGCTCTAACATACTTCCAAATCCCTACAGAGACGTTTTAAGACCGTGGTGACGCTCTTAAGTAATGAAGTGAGTGAGCTTCTGAAACATATTAGCCATGTCATCAGAAACTAACCCATGTTAAGTCCCTTTGCCCCCTTCCACTGACCCTGATGTTATCCAATTTATACCAACTGTGCTGAGAGGAGCTTTAAACGAACGCACAGATTAGCACCAATACAGCCAATCTGCTGCTGATTTATAGGAAAGCTGGCTGAGAATAGATCGTATCAGACAGAGCTCACTGAACTCAAATGGAAAGCACACAATGAACAAGAAAAGGGTAATGAAAATAGTCACAATAATTATAAAGGTCAGGAGAAGTTCAGCTGAAAATTGTTGCCAGAGCTTTTAAACCCGCTTCTTTCATTCTAGAGGAGCCATGAAAAAGATGTAAGGCTAATGTCGCTGAGGATGACACAGTCTATCCAGTCTTTCCAGACTTCCAAGATGTTTCATGTTCAGGCAGGATGTTTTTGCCAAAGAACATCGTGGTGATCATGAATGAGAATGATTTTCTAATAAAACTAATTTCATTTAATGAACACAAACCCCCAACTACATCACAATAACAACAAGTTGTAAAAAACAGAGCTATCACATATGATGGGATAATGATTTGTGAGTGAGCCACTACAAAAATAGAAAGTTGTTCAAGAGTCCTGGATGACTTTTTTCAGTCTTAATCTTTATGTCTTTAAAGCTAAGGCAGATGTTTTAATGTATAAATTCTATACAGATTTTAAACATGGTCTGAATTTCTGCCAGATAATCAGGCAAATGCCAATTTGAGTATTTTCCAACTTCTTAATAACATGAAGAGTTTGGTCAGTCGTATTGAATATGAATATTTCCAAAATCACCTTTCCCAGAATTCTGATGTTACCTTAATCTGCTTGTGCAAGTAGAGAAACAAACATGCAGCAGACAAAGGAGTCAAATCTTAACACATCTTTGGGACAAACTTGCTCTTCCTGCATGAGGAAGCACAACCTGTCTGGGGGGGGGGGGGTTCTAGGTACACTAAGAATGCTCATGTCACAAGCAGAGGTCACATTACACAAATCTTTTCAACAGATTGGGACAGTGGTGTTGGATTTTAATGTAACAAAAAATATTCACACACAACATTTTAAGGAAAAGTGACAGTAACATGAGTGGTTTGTCTCCTTCACAGCTGTAAACGATTTCAGATTCTTCCATTCAGGACTCTTTATGGGTGTAGAGGGATTTCCTCCCTGATAAGTAAGCTGTTAGAGAATATAAGTACTCAAATTCAGAGACCACTGGTTAATTCTTATCACTTTCCTGCAACTCAATGCTTTTCAGGGTGGACTATGATAAGCCAACAAAGGTTCAGCCTTAAGGATAAAATATAACCGGATATGAAGAGTTGTCACTTGAATAAAGACTGACTCTGTAGCAACCGCTATTGATTACATCCTGGATGGAAGAAATAGTTAGACGCTGAACACTCAGTAGATTAAAACAACATAAAAAAAGTTCATGAACAGAATAAATCTGTTAATTTTTTTTTTCACATTGAGCTGTTTGTTTTATGCAGCACTGTGCCTCGTGAACGTACCACTGTGGTACAAGTTTTATCTGTGCGTCCACACCATTCTGGTGCTCTCATTTATTTGCAGGCGCGGGGACAAGGGTAAGCGGCTCTTCCTCATCTGAATCAAACTCGACATTTTCGTCTTTAACCCACTTGCCGCTGTGGTCTCGCAGCCACCCATCACTATGATAAAACAACAACAACAACAAAAAAATTGGTGAAATGCACTGAAAATCTAATAGTGACCTACATGCAGATGTGATAAAAAGTAGTGAAAATGTGCAACATTAGAAAGTGAAAGTCCCACAACATTTAGGCACCTTTTCAGTTTGAGATAGTGCTCCAGCTCTCTCTTCCTCTGAGCAGTAATGGGTTCAGCCTCCTGTCTCTCTGCAGCCTGAGATTCGGCCGTATCTTTTGATGGATGTGGCTCTTTATTGGCTACAAAAGGAGTTGAAGCAAAACCATGACCGAGGTTTGCTCAAAATAAAAGTTGACAATAAAACATTTTCTCTAGCAGACCTTACCTGTTGAACAGACAGTAGAGTTGCTTTGTGACGTGTTCACTGAAATGCCAGATTCCCAGCATGTAGATGTCATGTTGTCACTGGGGTTTGAGCTAGTACTTGCTGTCACTTTTTCAGATTTTGTACTTAAAAAGAATGACAAATAATTTAAATTGTGTTTTTCATTGCATGGCTTTAAATACAGACAACAACTCTCATACCAAGTAATCACTCACCTGGTTTTTCTATGACAGCTGTTATATGGTACAGTTTTCAGCAAAGCATGATGGGTGAGCTTCCGTGTTTGTGCTAGTAATGGGGCTGAACTGGAGGGCTCCTGAAATCACAACAAGAGTAGCTCATATTTTCCACCATTACACAACTACACTGAATTGTTTAGTAAGGTGTAATTTGTTAGGGTCATATGGTAGTCACACGGGCACCACATAAGTGATTTAACAGGAGACAACAACATGGAATAACAATGTCATGCAGTAAAGAAAGATTACATCTGTTGAGCTCGTGATGTTTTTCCTGTTATGATTCATTGACTGTCTGCTGGCAGAATGACCCGGCTGGTTCTCATCTGTTGTTGCTTTGTTAAACACACAGCTTTTTTCTGTTGGCTGTGAGAGACTTGTAACCTTGACAGAGAACGCATGATTAACAGTTACCGACCTGCCTTTTTTCCTCAGCCTGGACGTAGTTTTCATGTTGCCGTTTTGTTATTTCAGTCTTCAGCCGTGCTTTCTTGCCATAAAATGCTTTTAGCCCTGAGTAGAACACACAACAAACAATTGGGTTTACTAAAAAGTCAATGTAAAATGAACCAAACCTGAAGAAAAAGTCATACTCGTTTCCCTTTGAAGTACAACAAGTTTGGTATATATAATGAAGACATGCAAAACTTTACCTTCATACTGTAGAAATTAAACTGGTATCGAAATGTAGGTAAAAACAACACTTTTTATATGCTGTAACTTATCTAACATACATGTTATACAGTGATACCCTTATTCGAAATACACTTCCTGGCATTTTTTCAAGTGAATCATCAGAAATTAAAGAAAACTTTCAGAGAACAAATGCTTGTCTTTGACTGTTTGTGTAAGAGACAACAGACAGAGTTTTGCTTTTCCGAATGAGGAAAGTTGGATATAAAAAAAAAATAATAAATAAATAAAAAAAACTGAGTTGCAAAAAAAATTAGATAGTTGTACAAGACTCTGACACTTAAAGAGTACAATTTGTTTGACAGCCATTCAAAGTGATGGAAAAACTAACAAATTCAAAAGCATGGAATTTTTACTTATCCCTATGTACTTGTAAATATGCAGTTTTAGTGCGAAAAAGTGCTACAATGTATCATCGTTTGGGTTTTTAATTCTTCCAAATAATGAGGGGATATCAAATCCAGATAATTTTAAAAGCAAAACTACTCTTTGTGACAAAAACAGCTTACCAATGACGCAATCCGAAAAACTACTGAACTTTCCAATATTTCAACTCTTTATCTTGACTTGATTATCTACAAATGCAATGCAAATTTTCCCCCTGACTGCTGCTTTTGAGTTTTATTGAATGTATTCATTTACTCCGTTGGGTTTTCAACTGCTGCATCAAATTACAATACAGGTCTTGTTTTGGCTGTTGTTTTGCCTGATGACTACATTGGTGTTTTACTGAGGACACAACTACTGACCAGCACATCTCTTTCTTTGATCCTCAGTTAGTTATGCAGCTTCTCTCTCTCACAAGTAGCTTTTCAGTCTTCAGTGTTGTATTTTCTTTTATTTTTGAGCAGATTCTATTAAATATGCATAGTTTATGCATCTGTATTCCTCTGATTTTGTGTAGCATATGTAGCAAGGATGGCATATTAACCTGCACTTCACAGAACTTAAGATGATAGCTCGACCTCATAAAAGTGCCCGTCCTGCAGCATTGACTTTAGAAATGCAGAGCCATTTAAAATATGGGGCACTGTCTCAATAAATAGGGCGAAAGACAAGGGATAGAAATGCTGTGCAGATGGCTAACCCTTGATACAGTGCTTCTTAATAAGACTGGGGGTGAAACTTCAGGTCCCCTGGGTCCCCAAGTTGCTTTAACCTCCTAAGACCCGAACTCTTCCACGGCATGCATTTTTAATTTCTCTTTGATATTTGGGCATATTGGGGCCTGATGAATGTAAAAACAAATAATTACCAGAATTTTTTTTTTACCTTATTTTTGTTATTACGAAAAATAAGAGCCACATATGAGGATATTCGTTTAAAATTTTGATAGAACAGTAGCAGTATAATGTCCTCGTAAGTGGATATCAGGCCCTTGTAGAGCAAAATTGAGTATTTTGGTCTAAATAACCCAAAATATGATGTCCACATATGTGGACGCCAGGTCCTAGGAGGTTAAATAACTTTACAGGTTCAAGGTGCTCACCGTCTAGATGCCTCTTTCCTTTTCTGTGGACTGCCAACATGTCGACTGTATCAAACACAGGACGGTAGGAACACACAAGGCAAGTGTACCTATAAGATAAGGGGAAAAATTAAACTTAATGCCATTAGCTACACAAGTTTGTCTTTCCCAAACATATCAATGTTTTGAAGTTCACTTCACCTTCCGTTTTTCATAAGAGCTGCCTCATCTTCTGGAATAAAATTAGACAAAAGGTCTGCCACACGACGTTTCTGTAAAACGAAGCGAATAACGTTAGATAGTATGTAAGTATTACTACTTTTTCCCCCCAAAGAAATAACTACAATATGTTGTTAGCTTAAAGATGCTAACACTAGCCGCATGTGTGCTCTTAGCTGAAGTCTCTGTTATTAAGCCAACATAAAATGCTGCAAATTGATCCGTACCTTAAGGAGATTCAGCTGGCTTTTATCATCACCTTCTCTTTTAAAAGACATAACTGTTATGATCGATAATATAAAAACTAATACGAATAGCAGCGTAGCTTCTTGGCTATAATATATAAGCTAATGCAATGCTGCATTCATGGACAAACGGAAGATAGGAAATATAGACCCTCCCTTATGTGCTCAGCTTTGAGGTGGATAATTGTTTCGGCTATCGGAACTACAACGATATCTGCTTGTTTTTATAACATAAAGTCCGCATAGTCATTTGAAAACTCGATTTGTGGCTATAGTTTATATTTGCTAAATTTGTGAAAAAAACTCTGTCAACTTAATATTAAACGCACATTTTCCCGCTACAGTCTTTAATGCAACACGTTGTGGCGAATCATAGGACTAGTCAGTAAACACGGCAGCCATGGCAACATATGGTTGTAGACAGCTGACTGCAAGAGTTTTGAAAACAAGTTTTTCAGCGACTTTTAGGTGTGTATTTGACAGATAAGGTACGTTATATTTGTAATCCAAGAAACTTTCTATAGAGTTTAAACGGCTGTCATTTGGGAGAAAAGATTGAACGCTTGGAACAAATAACGTGCGTTGACGTTAATTAAGTTGATAGCCTTAGCTAGCAGGCTAACTAAGCTGCTAGTTTGATAATTATGGGCTAAAGCGGAAGCCATTATTGTGAAGATGTTGACAGGAGTGAAGTTCGCTGGTAAGCGCATTTTAGGCCCACATGGTTGTTTACCATACGAAAAAAGAACAATATAAGTGTTTTACGACAATGTCAGGGGAGCGAGCTCCACTACCAGCCGGAGGGGACGGCCTACTCCGAGGGAACCGCACAAGATCTTACGGCAGTTTGATCCGATCTCCGCTGTCCCCGGTGCACCAGAGACGCATTGAACATATAATTCAGCCGGGAGAGACACTGCAAGGCCTGGCGCTGAAGTATGGAGTGTCTGTGAGTATGACTGTGTTGGTTTGACTCTGAGACTGAATTAGTTAAAGTATTCATTTTTTTGCGCCTTTAACAGGTCATATTAAGCTTATATTGAAATTTACTTGTTGCGATATGATGTCTTCTAACTGAATACTTGATTTGCCAATACTGAAATGTAAATGTGGGTGAATATTCACTTTTCTTATAGTCGTTGTTTTATTTTCATATTTATTGAGGTAGGTTATCTCAGTGGTTCAACAAATAACTACATAATTAAATTGTTAATTCAGCTGTTAGGGCATACTATGAAAAAGTGTTTGCCTTAAAATGGCATGTATTTATTTGGTTTCCTGTCTGCCTACTGATCTCGGTAAAAGTGAGACTTGATTTAGCCAAGTCTAATGCTAATTAACAGAAGGTTCACAAGGACATCTTCTCTTTCAGATGGAGCAAATCAAAAGAACAAACAGACTGTACACCAATGACTCAATATTCCTGAAGAAGTCTTTGACAATCCCTGTGATATCAGACCTGGACGACTGCAGTAATGGGTTGGATGTGGCAGAGGAGGACGGCAACAAAGGCAGTGCTAACTCTGCTTCGCTTCACAATGGACACGCAGGGAGTTCCTCCGAGAAAAAGCAAGAAGACAGAAAAGATTTCACTCCAGGGGATTTTTTGAAAAGGTTGGATGACTTGATAAGCCAGTCCAAGCAGGCTGCAGTCAAAGGATGCCAGGAAGCAGAGAAAAGGTATAACTGTGCCTGTCGCTGGTTGCTCTTATCATTGCACAATTGTTGTCCAGTCAGGGTCATTTGTAGCAAACAGAGACTTACTCTCTTCGTATTTAAGTCACTAATAGTTAGATCAGTTGGTCCTGCTTATGCATATGTTTTTAGTCATAAGCCCTGGGCTATTATACTCATGCCATTCGCATTCCTAAACACAGTTCAGTGGAAATATTATGTCACTCAGATTAACATTTTTTCCACCAGGTTAATATTGGAACATATTACTGCATGAGAAATGGTCAGTGGCAGTGTAATTTGCAAATATTGTACCTTCACTGATGTGTAAATAATGTTGAGGTCATGGTTAAATATAATGCATTTTGATGCTAAGCATAGATATACATGCATAGTATCTGATGGTCAGATTAGCCTAGATTGTCATGTCAAGTATAGTCATCCACCTTTCTGGCCTTCTTAATATTTCATCAACCACTCACAATGTGGCTTTCCAAAAGATTCCCAATGCTTAATAGCTGCTTTAAATGCAATTTGTAATGGCCTGGCGATAGTACCAGTGCAAAAGCGATATTTTTTTAATTTTTTTAAGAATACCAATCAATTTAGCCTAAGATCAGTACACTCTGAATGACTTGCTCTGTTATATATATTTTTTATTTGCCAGGGTTGCTGCACTAGAAGCAACTTGCAACAACAGGACATCAGATTGCCGGCCGCTTACGAGATCACAGAGTGTCATTTCATCTTCCAGGATGGCAGTACATGGGACAGTACCAGTCACTGTCACCAAACTGACCAAGAAACTGAGAGACAAGGAAGATGAGATCTTTGAACTGTGACATGTCTGTCACTCAGAACATTAATGGAACTTTCCCGTGATGCGCTTTTTGATCTCCAGGATAACGGAGCGTTACGGATAAAGGAATGAAAAGGAATCCCCGGTGATCCCGCTGCTGCTTAAAGTATAAAAGTGTTTTCACACTTCCATTTAAAAATTTATATTGCACAATTGTAGACTTGTTATTTATTTGGTGAGACATACTGTAGGTTGTGAAAAGCTTCATATGACTATTTACATCTGGGAAATAGAAACTTGAAATTTGAAGAATGAAAAATCAATCATATTTATAGTCAGATGATATTGTCAACACAAAAAGGGTTTGTGTGTAATTGCCTCATATTTTCAGACTTGTAACGTTAGGAAATGGAATCTAAAACACAAGTTATGTTTACTGTAATAATGATGATGACAATGAACTGGTTAGAATGATGGTTTTTCTATTACTGCTGAAAATGCAAGAAAAAATGTTGTAGGCTTTAGAATATTTGATAGCAATAATTGTATTGTTAAGGTTATATTTCTAATGTCTTTTCAATTTTGTATTGTTTGTTTTAAAATAAATATTTTTATCCCATGGTAAATGACATTTGTTCACATTACTGCTAACGAATATTTCTTTTAGTATAACATGTAGATTTAGCTGTTTTGTGAGATTTAATGTCCAATTGGAGTTGATTTTTATCTGTTTTAACTGCTGTGTAAGACCAATGAATAGCCAATAGACCAATGAATTTAAACATTTTTTAAGCCCTACTATGACCAAAAAAATCAGGAATTATAGATTGGATGTTCAAGCAGTCATGAGTAAAGAGTCTGTCTTTTTGTTGATCTAAACATGTTTTTAAAATATAGTCATGGTCGCAGTAATTGTGCACTCTGGGGTCATTATCTTTATTTTTGGCTTGATTGTTGTCTGGACACCTCAGTAAATACAGTTTGTTGCTGCAGAAGCATCATCTTAACCACCAGGTGGCAGTGCTGTACTATAGTGGTATTGTTCCCAGGCCTAACTTGCTTATGCATCTGTCCAGCTGATTCATATCAGTGATTATAATGCATAATATCAGTAGTTCTGAATAATACATTTCAAAGTCACAAATATTAGATGATACTTTGTATGCTAGTAAAATAATCAATGCAGAATATATCTGTTTAATTTCAAGTTTGTTTTCTCTGGACACTGTCTGAATAGAAGATTAGCATCACTTACATAATATATATTTATGGCCTCAAAATATCAAAAACTTGAATGACTCCACAAAGCTTTATTTGTATCGCACATGTTCTTTGAGAACTATGGGAAAGCAGGTTGGTTCTCAAATGACTTGTTTTATGTTGCCAGTCCTCAGTAACAGAAAAACAAGCAGTTCAGAGTCCTAGTTGAGTCTGTCTGTTGATCTCCCAGTGTCTGTCTGAAATTTAGTTCTGATGTCATATTGTCCCATCCTCCACTAGTTTATTCAGTCCTTTACAGATCTTGGTGAGGTTGGGTCTGAAGGGCCCATCAGGGTTGTACAGTTGGGTCAGGAGCTGTGGGTCGGAGTAATGGTTGAAGACATGGTTGATGCGACCATGAGATTTAGTGGTGAGGTGGGTGTTGACCAGTTTTAGCAGCAGATCCCTGCAGCTGGTCAGGATGTCTGCCATCACTGTTTTTTCAAAGGTAAAGTCCACCTGCATCAGACAAGACATGCATTCATGTTAGGTATTTCATACAAGTCAAATTGTATAATATCTTAACGTGAAGTAGCAGGATATGATGTATGAATATTCTACCAGGTTTAAAGACTTCTTAGAGATTGCATATTTTCGTTATTTTGCATCATTAATCTTCTTGCATATTCAATTTTAATTCCAATATAGAAGTTTCAATATCAACTTATTGTTCTCTCACATTACCAAAGCAGAGAAACAAGCACTTGATTATGTGGAACTGAAATAAAACAAGCAACCCTTTAAAGCAACGTCTGAGCCACGCATTGATGCATAAGAGAATCATATTCAACAATGAATTAACCTGGATGTTTTGATGCCATGTGATTAATATATTTGTTTATCTGTTAATTGGAAATATTAACACAACTGCAAATTGCATTTATTGTGGAAAAACTAAGGTCAGAAACCTCTTGAAGTTGCCTGATTTTTCAGCCTTGAAGTTCATGCTGTGCACAAAACATTTTCTTCATTTGAGAGTAATTGGCATTCTTTTGCAATTGGAGCTAGAAAACGTGCATTAGCAAAAATTTCTTTCAGGTGATTTATGTTTACTCATGCATCATGCATTAAAAATTTAAAGTTGGGAAGTGTACCTCATAGAAGCTGATAGCTGTCATTGCTCCCTGGTGGAGTTTCTTCTTAAAGTCTTGGGCCACTGCCAGCTCTTCTGTGCTGAAGCGGTTGTTCCTGAAAAGGACGCCAATCTTGACTGCAATCTTGATGAGGTCTTTGATGACTTTCTGAGCCTCTGATTTATTTCCCAAGTAGTCTCTGGAGACCCGGTACAGTTCATCTAGGATCTCACTGGTGGTGTCATCAATGAACATTTGTACAGAGCTTTTTGTGGCCATGCTGCTGAGGATTTTCTTCTGTGCCTTCATGGCCATGTCCTTGGCATTGAACGCATCCATTGTTGCCTGAATTATGAAGAAAATTAATTTAATTTTTCATTTTAATGTCTGTCCCGATAAAGTTATTATACAACTATTCAACTGTTTTAATATCCACATAAACTTCTTACAGCTCAGTTTGAGCACATTTAAATTGTGTATAGACAAAAAATTTCATAATTATACCTGCAGAAAGAAAGCAGTGAAAAGAAATAAAATATTCATACTTTATGCTCATAAATAGCCCAACAGGATATCATTACACAGTGTGTAGTTCTCTCAGCTATGGAGGCAGAATGTTCAACATTTACAGTTTCAGCTTCCTGTGATTAAACTGATTGGTAACCATTTTCAGTTTGAAAGTTTGAATTTGTCTCTTCAGGCAGATTTCCTGTCACTGTCCATACCTATCACAGTAAATCGACAGCAAATCCTGTTGGTAGGCAAGTAAAGACTAGATTGCACAACTTTTTTTGGTTGAATGAATTAGCATGAAAGTGCTAAAGAGGTCCTGTTTAAACTCGAAAGGAGAAGACACACAAGTACACTCTTAAAAGAAAACAGTTTTTCTTTCTGCCCTCGATTTTTCTGCCACAAAATCTTCAAAAAAACAGCAGTTCCAGTTGAGTAGTTGGAGAATGAGTGCTGACTTCAAGATTTAACTGTTGGAAAGGGAGGAGAAACATGTTTTACAGCAAAGTGGCGAGTCTTCCCTCATTACTTTTTAACTTTCAGATTATCATCCACTGACCCTTCTTACACATCATAAAACTCCATCTTAGTGTCAATATTAGTAACAGTTCAAGCCTTTTATTTGTCATCTTAAAATTAGAAATATACATCGAGTTACTCTTGGTGCTAAATGAACAAACACTGAACACTTAGTGTGTTAAATTCTGAAGCAATGCCTTCATGTTATGTTAGTTACAGTGTTTGTTTTGATATCTGACATGTACTTACATTGCCAAAAGGGAAAAGTACCATGGAAGAGCCTCCACAGAGGCACTTAATTTTTCCCCTGGGATTCTAACCACACCCAACATCCATCACCGACCCCCCCCGGGAAGTCATCAGCATGCATACAGCACACTATAACAGAATTGCAAAATCCACAGCTTTATCTTTGATTGTCAACACAGTTTGAATTAATTCCTTTTTAATTCCATCTAATTTCCCTCTAATCTCTAACATGGAAGCAAGCAGATATGAAGTGGATCACTCACAGAGGAAAACTACATTTGAATTTGATTTCTCTGATGTTCTTGTTAGAGTGTTACAAAGAGTGGGCAAGCAAAATAAGATTTAATTCCCACATCACCAAAAGAACAAAGATTGAAAGTATCACAGCAATAAGACTCTTACAATAGATGAAGCAAACAAGGGTGTTTTTAGAATATTAATGCTAAATAGATAAGCTCTAGCCTTATATCTCCAGTTCCAGAAACACGGCAGCTTAAGTATGAGCCTAAATGCTTAGCTTCTGCTTCATATTAATCCATGTTTTATGAGTAACACAGAATCAACAGATATGCAGTATCTTTAGCAAACATCAGTGCCACCGAGGCAGCTGTGCATTCTCTCCTACTTCCTGTGTCACTTAGTATTGTCACATGTGCAGAATCTCAAAGTCTAAACAGGTCTCCAGTTAATAAGACTGTTTCTGAACCTCTTTCTGAGTCATTTTCTGCACTAAACCTGACTTGTGGCCTGTATGGACAAGTATATGAGGGGTGCAGGGAGGCTGCATAGCTCAAGCATGTCCGCGCCTGTTTTTTTCACATTGCATCAGTGCTAGAACAAGTACAGGAAGTGAGCACCCTGAATCCACACGCTACCTCAATTTTTCTAACTGGGTCTACCTTTGGGTGGAACGTCGAAACAGGATGTAAACACTATTTATTAAGAGCATATTTTTTGTAAGCTGTCAGCTATCAACAACTGTAACTCCTGTGATGCATTTCTTTCCTCCCTGTTTATTGTTATTAGAAACATCATTAAAAATATGATGTTCAAGTCGCCCAGTGCCAGCGATGCACAGTCAGCAGTGTGAGCAAATGACTCCACCATTCACTCATGAATGAAAAAGTGATCGAGTCACATTAACGATCATATCATGCAAATAAGTAGCACTCGCTGTGGTTCTCCCCATCACTGTTATGCATCCCACTCCCAGCTCCAAAGTTCATTATAAGCAAACAGTCACTTTTATAGCATATCTCTAGTAGGGTTCATTTTACATGCACAACCATTAATTTCAAACAAGTGTCACATTTCTAATCGCTCCCTTTGTTACAAAAGCTTTGGGGTCCCTGTGGGGAATTCAAAAACATTCATAAGATTAATTTCCCTTAACAGTGATAATGAAAGTAGAGCAGTGTGACAGCTATTTCAGTTTCATACTTCAGTCTCATTTATTTGCTAAAAAGACTGCTGGGATCTGAAGGATGTGCACTGTGCGCAGTCATCAGCCAGTATTCCACACAGTGAAACTCCCACAGCACGAGACAGGTCGCTGCTTGGCCTTTTGTGCATCAGCATTATTTATTTTATGCAGCGCTGTCAGGGGGTTGAGGCTGTTTGGGTAACACTGGAACATTTCGATGCTACAGCAGCATATTGCCATAAAACCAGTGTTTTGTAATGGACATCATTCAGTCGATCATGTCGAGGATGCGCTCAATGTTGAGCAGCAATTTTCTGGTACAAATGGATAGAAGAGGGCCTTTGAGCATTTATCAGTTTGTTGTTGACATCCACAGGGAGTGACTCCATTATATGTTCAAGTGTTTGTTTCCCTCCCAAATGCCTGAAACTGCATGCTGTGTGAGATCTAATGCTGGAAGGAAAAGCACAAAAATGCAGAAGTAGAACTATCAGTGCAGAGATGGCCTTAATCAGTTTCAGAGCTGCTGTAACATCCAGGCAGTGCGGAATCTTTAAATGGTAGGTTAATGGACAGTTGTCCTTATTGGTGGAGTCATCCAGGCAGGCAGGAGAGGTAAATATTTAGCATTCCTCAGATGACTCAAGCATTAAGCCTGAGTGTTTTTGTGTTTGTTCGTGTTTCTACATGTTCTTAGTTGCAAGGATGACAGCGTGTATGGCCAAGCGAAAGTCATTTTCCTGCAGTTTTTGTCTGCAACTTTTTAGCAATAAAAGATAGCACTTTGTTTGATGTTTCGTGTGTACTTATGTGCTTGCAATCTTTGTTTATTCTACTGTTTTTGTGTTATGAAAATAGATCTGCTCACACGCCCCCTTTGACTGAGCCAATCTAAATATTCTTTGTAATGTTCCTAGAGTGCAGCTGAGCATTATTACTCTATGAAATCCTCACTGTTTCTCATACCAGCCCTGAGATTTCTATACTGGATTGTAGCTTCTGGGACCTAAAGGAATGTATGTTCCCTTTAGTTGCCTTTTTTCATACTGATCACTGAGAATATTCCAGGAAAAGCTCAGAGACACGAGTCTGTCGTGCCATTTTTAGAAAGGTCATCATTGATTGGTGGTAGTTGCATTAGTACCTGATGATATTCTGGACAACCTGAGACAATAACAGCATAAAAAATAGGAGAAGTTCGTGTGTCCTTACTCAGCAGGTTTTTGTAATAGATCAGTATCTTGCTGAATGAAATGTCACTTCCGTTGTATGTTTTGAACTGTGGGTAATTGTTGTAGTTTGTGATCCTGTTTTTCAATTCAACCTGTTGTATTCCTCGCTCTTAATATCATCTTACATCACAGGTATATAAAGTGTTTTATACAGGTTTCTAAGAATTAATTTTGATTTATATTATTGTTTATACATTAACCAAGTAATACTTTTGTTTCAGTAAAGATGACTGCTTTATAGGTTTAGGTTAAACGAGGAAGCGTTTTGAAATCCTCTTAAAGCAGATATTGCAGTTTCTCTTTCAACATTGCACAACTTAGTAGAGTTGTTCAAGCCTGCCACACATCTGTACTGCCTCAAAAGGGAAGCGAAACAGAGCCGTTGGCGCACTGGCGAGGAGTCATTAGCAAAGGCCCTCAGCGTTGTATTTGTCCCTTGAATGTGCGCGGCCATGAGAGCTATGTTGCAAGCTTTCACTGTCTTTGGCTTGGACTTAACGTGCTTCAAATCAAAGTAGGCCAAAGAAGAACAAAAGTTCACTGCCTTGAGATTTGAGTTGAGCAACTCTCAGCCTGTGCAAACAAAAAAATGAGAGCTCTACATCTGTGCCTGTCACTGTACTTGTCCCAGCATGACTGTGAGCATACATGCATATCTTCCAACTCGTGTTCAAGATGGGGAAGTGAAGCAAAGTCACACAGTTTCCAGTCATCCCTCTTCTTAGCTAACCTCTGTTGGAAACCATTAATTAATACTCTTAATTTTTACGAGATCAAAGAAATGGAGAGACCACAGATATCTAGTCCCAGAGGTTTTTTTTTTTTACTGGCATATGAACACAGCAGAAGTTTCTTACCTGTGTGTGCGTGCTGAGTCCCCCTCCCTCCTTGTCTGTGTCAGATGTCTCCCTCTGCTCTGTGTATCAAGTTGACAGCACAGGCTGGTCAATTTAACGGGATCCCTTCATCTTAACTACGAACAGAACCCAAACCTAAAAAGAGCCCTCCTGCAGCGCTTCTGTCAGTGCTTGCCACCCTTTTCTTAAGATAATGTTGCGTTGTACTTCCTTGAGGAACTAAATTGCTGTGACACACCCCTTAGTGTGTGTGTATGTCTCTCTCTCTCTCTCTCCCTTGCTCTCTCTTCCTCTCTCTCTCTTGCTCTTTCTCTCTCTATACGCTATCATGTGTTTCCCTCTGAAATTCAAATTCAAACTCTTCCAAACCACTGTATTTCTCTCTTAGCCTCGCTCTTCACAATTTGGCACTCTGAATCTGCTTGTCTCTTTCCCTGCTCTTCTCTGTATTGCTGACGCTGTGCCTCTGCTTGTTCTGACTAGTGAAAAACCCAGAAAGAATTTACGAATAATCCAGTGATGCAGCCCATTGAAAGGGGAGAGGCTTAACTCTTTTTTTTCTGCTGTTCACCTTCGCTGGAATGTGGCTCCTGTCAGTTCTGCTGCGCGCCATGTCCCTCCCCGCATGTCTCTTTTTGAAGGTAGAATCAAAACAATGAGTAGCCAGAAGTGTGCTGACGTACACAAACGGTCAGAGATCACTAACTGTACTACAGCTTTTTTTTTTAATGTTTAAAGATTGTGTAGAAACACAGCACCAACGTGATAATTAACAAAGTTAAAGCTTTATATTAGTTCTTTTCTTTAGTTGTTTAATAATGTTGTAGTAAGTTGTCCTTTTTAAAAAGTTTTAAATCTTTACACTAACATTTTAATTACACGCTAACTTAGCGCACTGTCGCTGAAATGTTTTCCGTTGTTAAACATAGACTTCATACAATAATCCCCATTATTCACTGTTATCAGATTACAATAAAAACTAAAGTCCAAAAGTGTCGCTCCCCTGAATGAACTTTTGTTCAATCAGTGGCCATAAAACTCATAAAGTCTTATCTGAATCGGAGGCATGTAAATACACATAAAGGTCTCAATAAGTCTCAGCAGTTACAGCAAATGTCTGCAAAACTGAGGTTGTGAATTCAACGATTCATTTAGAATCAGGAAGTGTCCCCTGCCTCTTGAGCTGTGTGTTTATCTATATATTTTTTTTTTCTGAATGACAACCAGCTGTGCTGAAAGACTTTTGGCCGAGGCCTGGGCCATTCAAAAAGACATGTCCACTAAGCATTTGCAAATGGTAATTGTTGTCAGATGTTGAGGTTACAGGTCGCACTGAGACCCAGCTGGACTAAGAGGAGTGCCTGGACAGGATACAGCCCACCAGTATCCGATCGAGCACACCTGCCTCTTTGTTTTGCCACCTACCCTGCCCTTCTGCAAGAAATTAACATGAGTGAAGTCGTGGTAAACTTTTCTGCAATTGCAGAATGAGGTCTGTCGCCTTGGCAACAGACAGGAAGTAGTGCTTAAGCGGTTTCCTGATGGCTTCCTCTTTATCATGTAATGACATCTCACAAGGAAACATCAGCAGGGAGTACTCAGCTGTATATCTGTGAGTGAGAGTTTACACCCTTGCCTATGTTTGTGCATATGAGCGAGTGTGTTTTTGTGAAGGAACGCGCATGCGGTGAAATTGAGTTCTTAACTCTCTCACCTTCATACTGTACACATCTTACGCATGCACCTCTTTTGGTCATGAGATAATGTCAGCATCTTAAATTATGTCTGTTATGTTTCATTAAAAGATCACAGGAACCTTCAAAGCCTCCAACTTTGCACACACACACACATACAGGCACTCACATAATGGCAGTGTGTTATCACCAGATGACTAAGACAAGAATAACCACTGAGGTCAGAAAATTGGACCTGAAGATTTGGAGTCTGAATTGGATGGAGGATTTGGTGAGCTTAGGTGCTTTCTGCACTCATGCTGGCTTTGTGTTATAAGGTGAACAAATGCTGTTTCAGGTGAGGCTAGAGGCATGATATGGTCTTTCTGAAGGTAACAGAGAATCAGTTTTTAAACCCTTACAGCTCAGCTTTTTTTTTTTTAGCTGTGAAGAACCTCAATGATCCAAAAAAAATAACTAGGTCATGGTCTCTAATTCATTTATTTGTTGCTGTGTGGCTAGTGCATCACCTCCTAGTGGTTGTTAAAATTAATGCCATCTGTTTACAGATAACACCGGAACAATAGTTGTTTATCATTATCCTTTTGCAATCTCGTGCTTATTTAGAAACACCTTTTTAATGTCCTTACAATTTCAAGAATCTCCTACGTTTTGGGAAACTACAGCAGCAGCTTATTATCACCACTTAAACTGTATTTTGTAATTCAGATAAACTTTTAGTTGTCCACAATGTAGTGTAGACTTTGTCTAATAGAGGTTGACTATTATAGTTATAATGAAACAGTCATGAATGAATATTTACTTATTTCAATGAAATTCTTCTTTTTATATATGAATGTTATCAAGTGATATAAGAAATTGCCTAATTTTTAGGAATTTATGCCTGTGTAAATTGAGTTCACCTCATTATCATACTTAGAAATCAGGATTGAGAGTTCACAAACATTCCAAGTCAAGAACACATTAGATGTGTATTTCCGTAGGTCAGTATTTTATCAAATCATCACTTAGGTGTCACTGCCGTGTCGTTGTCGTTTCCAAAACAGAATTATTTGAGGTTGTAAATGCAGTTGTTTAAAAAATAAACACAGTCAGCAAAAGAAAATTATAATCACAAACAGGAAGAAGAAAGTCTATCATAGATTTTTCATATGCTTGGACAAAACAGGATAAACAAGTTGACTTCTGATTGTATCTGTTCTTGATTAATCAGGCTTCCATTTCTGTATAATCTCACACCTCTTTTAGGAAAGGTGGAAAGTAATATTATTGTACTATTAGCAGTGACTTCATAAATGTTTTACTGCTATAAACTAGAGCAAATAGCACATGAACAATTCCCATGCTGGTCACTACCTGTAGTACACGTTTTAGGTTCTCTGCTTCTGTATATGCCTGCTTTTCTCGCATGTAGAGGAAATTAGACTTCCTCTTATTTGAAAAAAAACCCCAAAAAACCAACAACCCATAAGGCATGCATGTTGTGAAACCTGCACAGTCTCATTATTTAGAATAGTAACAAACCTATAAAACAAGACAATGTCATTACAATTCTGTTCATTTGTAATAATTTTTATCTTGTCCCTCATTGACGTGAAAAGATATAATTTTTTTATTTGTTTTAATCGCACTACAACACTGCTTATAGGATGCAGTAGGCAAAACTGAACAGAAGTGGGTTGGCGGGCAGTTTGGTGTAGTCCTGTATGAAGCGGTTTCTCTTGTTATTGAATAAAGGACCAGGGTTCTCCAGCCTATCAGCAAGGGACGAGGACTCTGACATTATGTTCCCCTGGAGAAGACTGAGCTTTCGCCACTTGTTGTTCTTCGTCTTTTTGGCTTCCTCCTTCGCTTGAAGTTTTGCTGAAGTGGTGGGGGGCTCATTAGCAGCTTTTCGTGTAGGCAAGGTGTTGCAGGGAAGGTCACTTGGGCTTGGTTTACCTTCTGATTGCGCCTCATTGCCATTAATGTGCAGACTACAGGCCATGTGTTTAGGATTGGTGCTAGTGCAGTTATACATTAGTTGAATTCACAGATACAACATAGAAAATGTTCAGAAATGCTACGGCTGAAAGCAGGCTTTGGTACATCTGATCACACGGACAATAGTTTGGAAAAAAAGTCTTATTTTCTTACAACAAACATACATCTCTCTTTCAAGTAATACTATTTTATTAAATGGAATATTTTCCCTCAAAAATAAAATGTGTGCATTTCTAATCCACTCTTTCAACAAATTGTTGCTTATTTTTAAGATAAATCTTGGGAAACAAGGGAAACATCACTGAGTAAAAAGTGCAGTTATGTTGCTAAAGTTAATGAATCTTTCCCTTTCTTTTTTCATTGTTTCAGGCCCAATGTGAGGGTAAGTTGGTAGGCAGCATTACTCCTTCCAATAGACAAAAGCACCTTAAGTGCCTTCCAGTTTGCTTTCTGTCTCATACTGCAGGGGGCAATGAGCACAACTCTGACTAAATCAACAGGGGGCATCCTGAGTCCACACTGTGTGAAGAAGATAAGTGATTCTTTGGTGCTGACTGCTCTACTTTTCTCTACTCACCCATTAGAGCTCATCAGAGTCTTTCTGTTCACTGCTGTAGTGCAGCTCTGCTGGGGACTTGAATGATAGATCTTTCTTTCCTTTAAGCCAGTAGTTTTTTATGTTTACCCTGGAAAAATGTGGAAGATATATTATTTGATAAAAAAAAGAAAAGAAAAAGAAATTCTTTGTATACATTTTGGAATAAATATTTCATGCAGTATCTCAGAGAGTGGCTTAAGATAGGGGGCATTTTTTAGGAATACATAACAGCAATGTTCCCCTGAATTTTGCACCTCATCGTAAATTAAATTGCTTACAACTGCAGTTACAACAACAACAGAAAGTGTGTAAAGTTGTAATCAAAATGTTCATCTCGATGCTTTCTGGGAGGATAAGAATGCTTTTTGTGTCCAAAGCATGACCGATAGCAAAAAAGATATGTATACTTGGCTTCTACTCACTTTTACAACAATTTTGCCCTTCGCCTCAGTTATATAGGGCTCGTGCTCCAAATGGTCTTTGGTGGTCTAATGTATGTGGATCTGCATGCCCTGCTCAGACAGTCACACAAACACAAAACTAAGCTAAAGCTGGTTATTGAGATATAAGGCCTATTTGTTCTGAAATATCTTTTTTTTTTGCAGTTTACTGAACTCGTAAATGACAGTTCTTTTACTTGCCTTGTGGGAATGTATAGCGAGGAAATTATGTCTGCACAAACGGCTTCCTTTTTTTCCTTTTCTTTTCATCAAGAGCAGATTTCATACACAACATGACATCAACTTCTATTATTGTAAGTAATTGAAAGGAAATGAAGTGAATAGCATGTTGCATCAACTAAAAAGCAACACGCACAGTGGCATCATTACACGGAAAATGGTTTTCTATTCTAAACTATATGAAATTTGACTGCATGAAGTCATGAATATTATTACCGTTTTTTTTTTATATTTTTGTTGTTGCTTATTTGGAACATTTTGCAGGACAGTTGGTTATTAACAAAGTTATTGTAGTCACCACTCCACTGCTCTCCATCCTTGGTTAACAGTGTCACCACGCAGACAGTAGCAAGGCATCTACAGACCCGCAACGCCAGCCACCCCCATACTCGAATGAATACCTTTATTGTAGTTATTGTTGACATATGAGAAGAGGTTTACATTTATTTCTCTAGCTTCCACCCATAGTTTAAGAAATTAATTCAGAATTAATTCACATTAATAAAAAACTCACCCATTCTTTCTTTGAAGGTGTAGTAATTTTAAATGTTTGCTATTGTTAACATAGCCGTGATACATGTTTAATAGCAATTAATAAGCGTCTCCAACTGCAAATTTTCTGCCAGTTGAAAAACAAAGTTTTCTGTATAGCAGTGCTTCCTTCAGATGTTTAAAATCTAGAATATTAAAATTGAGCCAATAATGATCTACAATAATCTATCTCAGTACATGCTAGGATAGGCTTCACGAAAAGCTGATCAGAATAAGCTGTTTACAGAGTAGATGGACAGTTTAGTACAGTGATATTTTAACTTAGCTTTGTGTACATGTCACACCCCAGTGCAACATTACGACTTTTCATTTTGTTACAGATGGTAGGAAAACACATAAAACAGCTGTTCTGTTGCGTAGTTTAGTACATTAGTCATGCATTGTTTAATGTTCCTTTAAATCGAAGCATTTAGTTGCAGTTTTCACAGCTTGAACTCTGGCTGCCTCATGGTTTCATGTCATAAAGTCTAATAATATTTTTACGAATTCTTAAATCCAGTCAACAATAACAACTGATTTAAAAAAGGAAGGCAATCCATATCCCCCGTTTGCCCTAATGATGTCAGGGACAAAATCAAAATAGAGACCCTCTGCCTATTTGAAAAAAGATGCATCTGTTAAATAGCTCTCAAAATTTCAGTTTTTGAACTGTCGTTTGAACATTGCTGAATAGATAAAATGCCAAAACCAAGACTGTTTGAAGTGCAAGGATCAATCTGCTGAATCCTTTCAAGAAGTATAGTTAATTGTATACCATCACCAACATATGAACAGCAATATTTAAACCACAAACATCCAAATAATCTGGGTGCCTTACGACTTTGAAGCCACCAAAGCTCCAGACAGTTTTACTGTTTCACCAACTCTGATTTGGATGTTATTCGCGGCGGAAGGATCTTTAATATGGTCGATGTAGCTCCATGTCCAGGGCCACGTCACAGATATGGTGAACATGGAAGGTGCTCTTGTTAGGCGCACCTGCAACCACCATGTAGGCATCATTATTGTTTCCACCTGGACAGAAAGTGGAAATTCAAAGTGAAAATTCTTTCTCTTGGCCAACAAAGGCCAGAATGTGTTTTATGCTTTATTTTAAAACTAAAATATACAGAATAAAACAAACAAACAAACAAACAAACAAAAAAACTCGGTGTATAAATAAAGTCAGTAGGTATTTTAAAGTATTTCTAATTCATTAAAAATTCATTTCATTTAATAACTCAGAAATGTTTCATTTTTTTAAATTATGTATTTTATCACATAAGTGATATTTTCCTTTTCCTTTATCAAATGAAGTGTTTCCACCTTTGCCCCATGTCAGCTGGGATAGGCATACATGGATGGATCTGTTTCCACAGAATTGCATGCTGAACAGGGAAAAGGCCGAATGTAACAATCATCAGTTTTTCTTTCATTTTTTCAGAAATAACAACCAGACTCCTACACACTGTTCAATTTGCAATAAATATTTATATGTTCTGCAAATAAATATATTTGTCTGTTTGCAACCTGAGATGTGTTTCCCTCCCTTTCCTATTTGTTTTTCTTATTAAGTAAATGTGCTAAAATATATTTGTCATATTCTGAAATATGAAAATAGGCTTCAGACAGACCCTAAAAACTGCATATGTCAGATAATTTGGTTCAGAGTAATATACAAATACAGTTGTTTGTGTTGCTTTCTTGGACTGACTTTGTAGATGTTGTGTTTAAAATGTCAAAGACAATGTAGATCTCATTAACATGTCTACCACCTGCATGGGTGTAATGGGGATACAGATCTCGCTAAACTTAACTATGTCCATGGACAGGACAATCGCATCTTGGAAGAACCGGGACACAAGACGTGTATTTCAAATGATGACAAACCTGCACTGTTGCACTTGCCAGGAAAAAGTGCATTTAATTCATAAAGTGTTTGTGGTGAAGCTACAGCCAGTGTTGCATTCTGACACCTGAGTTCTTTTGTGAATGAATAAAAGTTACTTTAGATGCAAGATGTGCTTTCCCTGTGCATGACTTGGGTGCTTTGGTGATCATTTCTTAATAACTAGAACAGCAGGACTTTCAAATAACAAGAAAAGTCTATGACCTCAATTTCCCTCTTGACCATTTTTTTAAGAGCATAATGTTTTTATATGTAGTTCAGACCAAGCATTTTTTTCTACCTGGCATGTCTCCAGAGCAGTGATTCCCTTTCTGAGGCGGTCAGCAACGACTTTAGGGTACAGCCCTAAATCGCGTCCCTTCTTCTCTTCGTCCAGCTCCTTGATAATTTCCTAAAGCTGAGTAAATTTTTGTTGCTCTTACAGGATGAGAAATGGGACACAAGAGTCTATAGTTACAGTCTCACCTCTTTTAAAGCTCAAAAATCCCTCTTTGCATTTTCTAATCCTCTTAATCCACATCTTTCCTGCATGACTGAAGTGGATTTAATGGGTGAAATCAATAGGGTAGCAAAGCTTTTCACCTGGGTTCACTTGGTCAGGTTGCTTTATGGCGAGCTGGCATTATTCTGTGCACTTAGTGTATCATTCTACAAAATCACTGATGCTTTAAGCCATACAAGTCTTTTACTTTTTATAAGGTTATATGAGCTACCTCAAACTCCCTTTAAAATGCAGTATTGTTCGGTTCTCACTGTTGAAGAAAAGTCAGCTCTGTTGGCATAATGTGCTCTCTCTGCCTCTCTCGAAGGCATGAGCATTCAGGGTATTTTCTTCACCTGATCCAGGGCCAGCTGCAGCTCTGCTGATTGCTGTGTTCAGGCCAAAATCAGCTCTGCTAGAATCATGCAGGTTCAGATTGTTCACATAAACACCCATTTTTATCATGTCCTCCGCAGTCTCTATACTACAAGAATAAAGAAAGAAAATGAGGCAGTGATTGGGAAGCACACAATTTAGTATCAAATGTCAGCACATTAGGCTAAAATGTGGAAGTTCTGTTTTTTCCCTTGTTGCACAACAGTAATAGTCCATTTTCTGTTCTGTTCTGAATGCTTTTACTTTTTTCTGACAAGCTGATATTAATAAAACCATTTCACTGTAAGGAAATCAAAGGAATATGCTGCCTTGAATGATCTTAAACAGTTAAACAGTGTCAACAGCAAATTAAGACCACAAATAGGAGGAAATCAGAATGTAAATTTCATACTAAGAGAGCTTAAAAAGACATTTTACCTCTTATCTAAGAGACTTCATAGGATCTAAAACAACTGACTGGGAGTCTGCTTGGGCCTATCACCAAGATGCCAAGATGTGAAAGATCTGTAAGATAGTCAAAAATGTGAACACTGGGTTCCTCAAAAGAGTATCCTTTCTCTTTGAAGTGCAGGTGTACAGTAGAATCTTGTCCTGTTGAGGTTGCTCTGCTATGTTGTACCTTAATTTGTGGAGTGGTTGTAAGCAGGGGTAATATACTTTGTACTCTCCCTCACTTTGATAAGTCTCTTCGAGCACTCGGGGACATCTCATAGTACATTCTAATCTTCTATTTCTGGTCTTGATTTGTTGCTGATGTTGTGTGATCCTTCAGGTAAAGAGAGCCTCAATTTATGTGTTTTTTAATACTTAGAAGACAAAAATATCTACTATAATGATTAAACATGATGTAGGCGGATCCATATTGGTGTTAGGTGCAGTAAGCTACAGACTAACATGATTTTCTGATTGACCCTCTATATGGCCAGTCAGACATGATTAGACTGAATATACCCAGTCTTTCTTGCAGCTTGTGTTAGGTCTCTATTATTAAGGATGTGCCTAGATGTCTAGTCCTGAATCAGTATCATCAGTCACTATCGTCACAGTATGCCTTGGTCTTACATGGGTGTTCCTAGGAAGATGAGAATCCCACTAGCGGACTTAATCTGGCTCTTCAGGTGTAGAGCCTTCTCAGGAGGCTCCCACATGTCTTCAGAGATGGTCTCACTATACTTGCCTGAATATCATTTAAGAGAGTTTTTTTAAATTGCATTTTAATTACAGAGTTGTTGTTTTTTAATAAAATTAATTTAAAATATTTTCATTAAGATAATTAAGGAGGGACAGTGATAGATTGGTTTTCCTAAAACAGCTATTTATTTACAATCCTACTGATAAGCACAGGAAAAGTACAATAAATATATCAAAAATGCTTCTGAGCTAGAAATTTAAGATATGCTGGGGTTTTTTTCTTTTCAAGACTTAACAAAGGCTGTTTGAAAAGGGTAAAATGTTCTGACCAGTTACAGTGTGGAATGCCAACAATTTGATGTCCTCGCCTACGGAGTTGGCAGAGCTGTTCTACTGAGTGAGAAAACTGCTGTACTCTTGGTCTGCGCCCTTCATTTCCTCCACTGCCTTTGGCTCTGATGGAGGGTGAGAAATGGAAACTGTGAGAGGATAGGTGGCCGAATGAACCAGGAAAAGTTAACCATGCAAAATTAACAATGTGTCAAGATGCAAATCCAAATCACACAGTTGGGCAATAGCCGAATAACGCTGGCCGGCAATAGGATAAAATAAAGGGGATATCCTCTCGAAATAATTATACACAGCATTGTGCTTCAGATTAATTTCCTTATTTCATTTCCTCTAATCCCCTTTTATTCTAGTGATGAATATTTGAAACATATTACTCAGTCTGTACTGGGTCTACAAGGTTTGCATAAGCGTCTCTTATGTACTGAAAGTTTATCTATTTTTTTCTACATTTTTAAACTTGTTGGGGACTTTTATTTCCATCAAGTTGTGATCCCATTTATTAAAAATGTTTTTTATACACCATGAATTTGAAATTGAAACGACAAGCAAAAAAAAAAAAAAAAATGACATGGCAAGACCAGTACCCCTTTCTTCTTCTCTTTTTCCTTCGTCAAACTCCTCCTTTTCCTCGTCTTCCTCCTTACTGAGTTTTAGGATATTTATCTTCTGCTTGCTTACCACCACAGATTTCGACAAAAGCTCAAACACACTGTTCAAATGGTCATAGATCAACAAGTAGAAACAAGTAAGGAGATACATTTTTGTTAAGTATATTCAATAGTGACGATAAAACAGGAAGGTGGGGATTTAAATTAAATTTGAATTATGACAAATGACTCCTGCCAAACACATTATTCCAGCTGAACTCCACATTGGTCTGACCAGAATGAACTCTTCATTGACTTTCTTGCCTTGGGGGTTGGCGAAGATCTCTTTGAAGCCTTTACCAATGCAGTACATGTTCATATTGGTCATATTAAGATTTTGTTTCTTCCCAGTAGACCAAGTAGTGAGCAAATGATTTGGATAAAGTGCTAGTTTACTGTTTCAGAAACATTAGCTCGAGGAACAGTTCTAGAATAATAAGGATGACAATGTCCATGTGAAACCTAATATGACATTCAGATATACCTCTTTTAACTCCCAAGATGTGTCTAAATGGATATTGCATAGGCACTTAGACTCTATTAAAAGGTGGTGGACCATTTTCTTCAACTTAATACAGAGAAAACAGGAGTCCTTGTTTGTGGCCCTGACAGATTTGTGCCTAAGGTAATGGAAACTCTAGGTTCCTTTGTCACTGTTGCTAAATCTTCTATCAGGAACCTGGGGACTTTTGACTCAGCCTTCACTTTGGATACTCACATGAAATCTGTGGTTTGCTCTTTGTTGTCACTCAAGAAATGTTGCCAGGTTAAGTTCTACTGTTTCACGGTCTGAATACAAAATTATTATTCATGCCTTTATTTCACCACATCTGGATTATTGTAATTCAGTGTTCGCTTGTATTGGAACATCTGCTGCGAGGCCTCTAACTACTCACATTTCACACTGTTGCATTGCACTATTGTTGTGGTGGCTGGCCATTAACTTCAGAGTCCGCTTTAAGATTCTGGTTTTGACTTTTAGAGCTCTGCATGGACAAACACCAGTGTACATCAGTTAACTTTTACATCCATTCATCCCCAGCAAGTCCCCAAGGTCATGTGATCAGGGCCTGCTGGCTGTGCAGCATACAGTGTTTGGAGACAGAGTTTGTGCAACAGTGGCCCCCAGAATCTGGAACGCTCTCCTACTGAGACTGAAATCTGTGGATTTGGTAATCTGTTTTTTCTAAAAGCAGCTAAAAACTCATCTTATTAAACTTGCCTATGGTTAGTTTTTGTCTTTATGGTTTTAGATAATGTTTTGTTATAAAGCACTTTGTCATATTTATCATGAACAGTGCTATAAAAATAACATAATATCCCAATTCACATGTTATATGTTCTATGGTTGTAAAAGCTAAAACAGAATAAACATTCTCAAAAGAAGTCCTTGCCAGAATTAATGGCCCCAAACGGATTGACATTTCAGTTAGTTTCAGGGGCCCCACTTAAATATTTTTGGAAATTGATCAGTGGAAAAAAAGTGTATAATGCCAATGATTCAACCATCCATCTTTGCTGTAAATGTGTGGGTCCATTTTTGCTCTTTCCAAAAATGCTGGCCTTTAGACTGAAATGATCCTCTGCAGAGAGTTTAAAAAAAAACAAATCCTGTTCTGTCTGGCAGCTTTTGCAATCAGAATTTTGATCTGAATGCACTGTGGTGCCAAACACATTTTTCTTTTCCAAGAACAGCTATATAACATCTTTATAGCCTCCTCTTGTTCATGTGAATCGTTTATCTGTTTATTTAGTAATTTCTATTTGGGTCATTTCAGTTATTATATGTTATAGTCTGACAATGTCTGAAGCAGAAAAGGCAGGGGGGTAAAAGGAAGAGGGGGTGGGGATTTAGGGAGAATCTAAAAAAAAGGATAGAGTACAAATATAATGCATTATGTATCACCAACTGCTTCACCTTCAAGAAAAAACAAACATACAATACCTGGAACACAAAAATTTGAAAATGCACTCATATGTAAATTAACAGTCTTCTTGTAGTGTTTGTGTTTGTGTGTGTGAGAGAGGCAGAGTGCCTGTGTATGTGTCTTTGTCACAAATGTACTTGCAATGAGTAATGAGGGTGGGAAGCCGCAATAATAGGGATTTATTTTTCCCAGTATGATGGATTTCAGTTGCCGAAATTCAAGAAATTTACCTTTGCTGATTCTAGATTTTGATACAAATTCTTCAAATGAAATAAACTTTCCATCTTGTATAACATGTTCTAGATTTTTTTTAACCTTTTCTCTTGCCATAATGAAAAACTAAGTATATTCTTCTTCTGATAAATATCTAGATTGTTCCAAATGGGTGTTAGTTTACATGGGATAAGTGATAATAATTATTATTTTTTTTTTAAGAATTCCCACCAGACTGTCAGAGAAATGTTTAATAGTGGGGCTAATGAAAGGCAGACCTGAAAGTTTTACATTTCCACAGAATGCTTGTTCTAGGTCCAGCCAAGAGCTGTCTAATACGCTTGGTTTAAAACAGTTTGAAACATATAGCAATCTATTGGACAGGAAGCAGTGATAAAAAATTTGGTAGTTCTAGACCACCATTGTGTTTTGGTTTTTGTAGAGTTTTTAGGCTTATCTGTGATGGTTTGATTTCCATAAAAAGTTCCAAATGTTTGAATCTAGTGATCTAAACCAAATAAGAGAGGGTTTATTAGGGATCAGTGAAAATAAGTAGTTTATTTTCAGCAGAATCATCATTTTCATGGTCTCAGTTCTTCCTATTAGTGATATAGGTAAAGTTCTCCAACGTGTGAGATCGTCCTCTACTGTTTTTAATAAAGGAATATGATTCAACTGTACCAGGTCTGAGACCTTGGTGGAAAAGCTGATACCTAGATATCTAATGTTACCTGATTGTAGTGTAGTGGTGGTGGTGTTTTGAAAATTACAATTCAGAGGTAAAACTATTGACTTACTCCAATTGATCGAGTAGTCCAATATGGATGAGAACTTATTCATAAGTGTGATTGTCTTTATAAGCGAGGTTTGTGAGTTCCCGAGTAAATGTAATACATCATCAGCATATAGGCTTATCTTATGGTCTGTATTTTCAGTCCTTTGATATCTACACTTTCTTAGAGTACTGCTGCTAATGGCTCGATAAAAATAACAAAGAGCAAGGTGAAAAGTGTCTGGTGCCCCTCTGTAGGTTGAAGCTTTGTGAAGTAAGATCATTTGTCCTAACACAAGCATTTGGAGTGCTGTCCAGTGTTTTAATCCAGTATATGAAGAATGAACTAAATCCAAATTTATGTTTTCCAATTTACCCAGTCAAATGCTTTCTCTGCATCTGAGGAGACAACTGTGGTTTCAAATTTCTTGATGGAACAATAATCTATTATATATATTAGTCTATGTGTATTATTCAATAAGTGTCTACCTTTAATCAAACCTGTTTGATCAGGTTGTGTTATGAATGGAGTGATTTTTTTTAAATTTTCTGGCAAGGACTTTGCAAAGTATTTTAAGGTCTATGTTTATAAGAGATATTGGGCTGGATGGGAACGCAGGATTCTTGCTTGGTTTAAGAAGTAGACTAATGATGGCAGAGTTCATGTTTGGAGATAGAATCTGGTGTTTGTTCTGAATTTAAGTGACCATTTTGAAAAAAGTAGGTGTCAGCATAGGCCAAAATTCTTTGTAAAACTCTGCTGAAAAAACACCTGGATCTGGGGCTTTATTGTTTGGGAGATACTGTAGGGTTTCATGGATTTCAGAGATTGAAAGAGGTGAATCCAGAGCCACAATCTGTTCGTCATTTAGTTTTGGTAGATTTATATTGTTAAGAAATTCTGCGACATCAGCGTTGGAGGGATTAATCTGTGATGAGTATAAAGCATCATAAAATTCTTTAAAAGATTTGTTTCTTTGTTGTGGATCTTGAGTAATGTTTTCCTACTACATACTACCATCTCCAAAGTTCTCCCAAAGCAAACTGTGCATCAGAAGTTTTGTTCTTGTGGTGAGGCAGCATAGGCAGATTCTAATGATTATATTTTTTGTTCTAGTTCTAATACAAGCATTTTTTCCCCTTCTTTTTCTTATATGAACAGTAAGATAATATTTTGCCTGCCATTACTACTTTTCCTGCTCCCCATAAAACACATGGTGATATTCCTGGCAGGTCATTATTATTTAAATGCATTGCCCATTCCTTTTGAAATAAATTAATGAAATCTTGTTCTTCCAATAACGATGTATTAAATCTCCAGCTCCTAATTGGTGGTGTGACTCTTTTCTCTGTCAGAGAGATAGATATCGGTGCATGATTGTTGATAGTGATAGGATGAATCTGAGTGTCTGTGATATCCGTCAAAATGACGCTGCTAACTAAAAACTAGTGTAAGTGAGACAGTGAGTGGTGTACTGGTGAAAAGGTGTAATCCCTGAGAGTGGGGTGATGTTGATGCCAAGCATCGCAAAGACCAAATCACTCATGTATTGTTTAAGAATATCTGTAGACTGCCAGTTCCTTTGACTCACTCCCATTATAAGTGTGGTGTCACGGTGATCCAAAAGGGAAGAAAAGAAGGAAATGAGAGGTTTTTTTTATTACATACTCTTAATGAATTAAGAGCAACACAATAACAAGATCTAGGAGATAGATATTTATCTTCAGGAAGCTAATCAAACACATGAAATAAGCTATTCGCTCTGAAAGAAACATGCATGACATATTCAAAACTTGTTACATTGTTTCCTTTTAATTGCATCTGTGCATGTAAACACCAGAGCAAGTCCCATTTCATGTGAGCCGATCTGAAATCATAAGTAAAAATGGAAGAAAAAAAATGTGTACAAGTAACTGCAGACAATACTGACAGAATCGTGCAGGTTTCACTAGGTTGCATAATTCATATTTGTTCCATTGTAAATCCTGTCTTTACCCAGAGTCCCATCCCAATAAACACTTATCTAGATCCAATAACCACTTGCTCTCTAAGTGCAAACACAAACGCTGCCTGGTGTCTCATTGAAGATGATGATATCTTTTTCACGCTCAACAAACTGACATAGGGTCAAGGTCAGGCATACAGTAGCTGGACTGATAGTTCAAAGTCTGAGTACCTACCACATATGTCATTTTCTCAGTTTCCTCCTAAGACAGGATTTCTACTTCAATATCTGTGTTGTAGAATTGTCGTCCCACTTAGTAGAGCTGCCCTGCTGGAATCAAACAAGCGCATGCTGCTCATGAATGTGTAGAAGTCAACTTCGTGCACAGGAAATTAAGTTACAATCGGCTTGCGTAAGCTTAATTTATGAGCTGTCTGTAGTAGGTTTATATTTAGTTTTATTTTAAATGAAGGACTGAATAGGTTAAACCTTTCTGTTTCAACAACTGTGCTCGTTCATTTGTTGACAAAAGGTTTTTCTCTCCATTTCCTTAAAATTGCTATACATATACTCTTTGAAGTAGTTTGGCCAGATTAAAAGCAGTGTTTTTTAAATATACTACAGTAGCTATAGTATACAGTATATACACATGTACACACTTTGTATGTATACTATAGCTACTTTAGAGTGTTAAAATAAAGCACTCCTTTTAATCTGGCCAAAATACTTCAAAGCAACTGTTATTGTTAAAGAACTTCTTTTTTAAGGAATGGCTTCAATAAAAATTGAAGCCATTCTTTTTCTTACTTGATCACACTTAGACCTGTTAGACTAGACCCTCTCCCAGCATGCAATAAAAAAAGAAAGTCACACAAACACAGGAGAGATGTAAGCATTGCATTACAGATATGTCTAGGGTTTGGGGTCAAACCAATTTCCTGTTGCTCTGGTAAACCATTTTGCACACCCGCTGTTTACCCCATCATGTTTCTTGTTACCTTTGACAAACAGGGTGAAGCCCTTGCGGGTGCTGCGGTAGTGCAGCATGAGGCTTGTCTCACAGTCCTCCTCCACACAGAAACTTGGTGGCTGCAGCTTGGGGAAGCAGAAGTACTCGTGCAGATTGTCAAACTTATTGATGAAATCATGCACATTTCTCCCAAGTACCTAAAAAAATGGTCCCACAGTTATTTATAAGCAGTAAAATAGAATGTTGTTTGTATAATTTAAATAACATTTAATGTAAAGGGTTTTTTTTTTTCATGTTGCCACAAAACATAGTAGTTTGTAATCTGTTCCTACTCTGTGCTGTTTCTACACACTCCTCATTGGGGTTGAAGATCACAATTCAACCCCACTATTGCTTTATAAGGTACTTATATACAGTTTTTTTCCCCCTATATTACCTTGCAGGAATAAGTTGTCACTGTATAAAAGAGAGAATACCCTTTTTTCCCTCCTTTTTGCATGATTTCTGTTATGCTTTTAAGATTAAACTGGCTTTTTGATTGCAGACATGGCTAGCATGAAGTTACAAATGTAACAATAACTAAAACTATAATGCAAATAATAATTTAAGTCAATCAGCATCAAATGTAGCGATGAACACATTAAGTGTTTAAACAGCTCCTAAATCAAATAAATAATAATAATTATAACAAGCTTCTGTAATGTGTAGTACAGTATATTATTGCACTATGTTAGGCTGGACAGTGCATTATCCAAGTTAACTATGTGCAGTCTTAAAAGTTGCATGCATTTTCCCTATGCTTTCAGAGTGCAGCATCATTAGTTTTCTCTCCAGAATTTGATTATTTCTGTTTAAGTACAGAAATCCAAGATATTGTGAAGATTGTTCCTAAACAAAGCAATCATCACAATATACTGTGGCATGAAAAACAAAAACAGACCTATACATCTGATGTCTCAGAAACTTGAGGTTGGGTCAGCTCTCAGTCTCCACACATCCTCGCTGTAGGATTCATTCGTGTAACCGCTCGCTGCTTGGAGTCATCTGTTATAATGGTTTAAATATTACTGTGTCTGTGAGAAAAAATGAGAATAAAATAAAAAATTCCAGGGCATACAGTTCATATTTCCACATGTATTCATTGATTTGAACAAGATAATATCCTTTTTACCTGTGACACACACAACAGTCATGGAAACTCAGGCAGCTTCTCCAGACTCCAGCTACATCTAGGAAAGGATGTCAGGGAAAGTATTAAACAAAAAACTGCTATAGCTGTGCACACCCACTGCTGCTTTGTTTTACACATACTGTAAAATTTTATTGTTAGGGAAAATACACGGTACTGAAGATACATCGCTAGGTAATCAACCAGTGTGTAATGCTTGTAACCCATCAGTTATCGACAATAAAATCCATAAAATGCAGACAAAAACTCTACAAAGCATGAAAAAGTGCAAAGACAAGGCCCCTTACCTACATTCACTTAGTGCTGTATTACCCAAGGCGCTCCGACTGTGCCTGCCAGCATTACCCAGTGCTGAGAGTTTCCACCTGCAGCTGACGTGTGCTCTCCCCTGACACTTGGCTGCCAGGTCAACAGATGACCTCATCCAACATAGTAACACCAAGGCATGTTTGTGGCAGGTAATAAAAAAATAAGAAAGTTTAATTTGTGAGGCATTTGTTAAGAAAGAGGTCTGTGGCTGGTTGTGACTGGTTATGGGAATCCCTTAAAAAAGAAGCTCAGTTTCCATCTTAGTTCACAGTGTCAGGCTCATTATCCGAAATTAGCTTGTACTCTTTTGCAAAAACTCATTAGGGCTACAGGTTGTTTGACTAATTACTTTAAATTTGCATAATTACAGTCAGGTGCACATTAAACTGACAGGCATTGTGTTGAGATTGGCATTTGAAAGGTTTTGTTGCTTTGTGAAGTGTAGCTAAATGGATCCATTCAAAACATCCGGGCCTCCTGTTAAGGCTGCTATTATCTACCCCTTGATCAGTGAAGGTTAAAATTTGACAAACATTTGTGTTTTGACTCATATCATGACGACTGTTTTGACCACCAGAAAGTACTTTTGCATTTGAAAAGAGTATTTTGTCATACTGGAACAGGCATATATGATAAGTGAAGCTTTATTTAAAAAAAAAAACAAAAAAAAAAACTTGTCAGCTAGTGGGGCTTACTCAGTTTCTAAGATGAGGTAAATATTTGAACATATCCACACGGGGGCACTGTTACAACATCTTTTATTTATTACTGGCTCTTCTTCTGCTTCCACTGGTGGAGATTAAAAACTAAAAAATGTGTGGCTGTGGCCTTTTGGTAAGGCCAGACAGCGAAGATCAAGCATTCTGTCATTTTCTGACATTTGTGGCCTTTTATATTTGGCCTGTTGCAAAATATACAGACCTAGTTCAAAATATCCTTTTACTCCATGAAAAGACTGGTTTTAGTCATGAACAAAGAGAAATACGTTTTTTACTTTAACTTTTTTAATATTTAAATCTTGACCTGGAAGGTTGAGAGGCTTACTCCTATCATGTGGAGGTCTAATTAAGAAAACACTTTGAGCCATCTAGCCACCGCTTTCCACCGCACCTACTCTCCACTAGGCAACCAAAAGGGTGATGACAGCTAACCTGTAATACCTGCTCTGAGCGATAATGAGGCACTCTCTGTTCCATTTATTGTATGGCTTCCTGCCCCGTTCCCTGCCTCTTTCTTCCAAGCTGTCCCCTATATTCTACATGCTGCCTTCTGTCTTTAATGGCCTCTAGTGCAGCTTTTGCCACACTCTGGTCTGGGAGGTCTGCTGCTGCCTCTTAGCCTGGGAACAGAGGGAGATAACAATGTGCTGATGGTGCCAACCACAACTCCACACAGATGCTGCGAGAGCTTTCATTAAAGATGACATGACTCATCTTCTTTTGCTTCACCAATATTACACCCTGCCTTCCTTCCGTTCCCACAAAGACAGAGGTGCCGCTGTTTCAAAAGGTGTCCATTCATACCATTTTTCAAACGCTAACAGGGAGCCAAGGAACACCTCCCTCCTATTGTTTGATGTGAACAACAGAAACACACACAGCAACACACTTACACAAATGGGCACACAGCCCTGTTTTTCCTATTACTCCACCGCATGCACCGGCCGTATCTTTTTCACTCTTACTCATATATGTTTCTTTTCTGTCCTTGCTGGTTATCTGGGCTGGCTGAGGCTGATAACTCCCCTAACAGAGCGGCGATCCAATCTTTGGAGAGAATCGGGGTCACTGGAGGAAGCCATGCATAGTTGGGCTTATTCAGCTACGGCAAAAAGATAGCGGTTTATATAAGTTTTATATCATCGAAGCACGAAACGAGTTCACCATTCAAATAAGAGACATTGATTAAAGCATCAGCACAAAGCACAATCGGGTTATTGGAGCATTTCAGCAGACTCGGGCGATGGAGTTATCGGGTGACAAACTCGCACCATAAACTGCTGCTTATATTTTATAACCAGCAGCCCTTCAAGATAAAATTACACATCCCTTTGCTGTAGCAGGGCTGTGACTGCACTAAAGCTGCAGGTATGAATCCTGCGATGTGACAAAATGGAAATCTCTGCCTCTGTGGAGGAGCTGTAACTGCTGTGACCCTGTGGTGGAATACTTAATGGGAGTCTATCTGTATCCCAGCCGTCCTATCTCTCAATCCACTGAACCATGCCCCCCACACCTACCCCTTTCTCCCCCGCATGCGCACACACACATGCGCGTGCACACACACCTCCCACTGCAAACGAATATTCCATATTTATCCTGCACAATCCCATGATACCACACTCTTATTGGTTTTACTGTAGACACAGCAGGAGCTGCTCCATAAAGCGATGCTAGCTGAATGCTAACAATGTCGAAGCATCTTATTGTGACTTTATGCAGCAACCAAGGTCCTCACTTTTGCTGTATTTATAGCTCCTCTGTGAGTTCTTCCCCCTGTCTTCCCTCCCTCTCTTTTCAGTTTCACCTGTCAGCATCTCTATCTTTCCCCCCGGTACTCTTTACTTCACCTGATACCTTTTTCTCTCTCTCTTTTTTGCTATTTCTACAAAGACCAACTCTCAGTCTCCTCCAACACCAGCTGTCTCCAGCTTTCCCCCATCGTTTAAGGCAGCATTTCCAGAGTATTGCTATGATTCATCAAATAAGGTGCCGTGAAAACGTGTTTTCCATCTCCTTGATTCCAGATCATCAGACAAATGTTAATATTACACAAAAATAACCAAAGGAAATCCAAAATGTAGTTGGATTGAAAGTGTAGCTTTTTTCCTTTAATAAAAGATGATTTCATTTATTAAAGGAAAAAAAGATCACCAAACCTACCTTGCCCTGTTTCACCCTTGGCACAAAGAACTACAATCAAGAATTTGCTTTTACTGGCAATGTTTGTTTTTTTTTTTCATATCACTGTGAGGGATTTTTGTCCCAGTCTTCTCTGCAGAATTATTTTAATTCAACCACATTTGAGGGTTTTCAAGCATGAAAGGTCTTAAGGTTTAAGTCCAGACTTTGATTAGGTAACTCTGGAACCTTTATTTTGTGTTTTTCTTAGTCATTCAGAGGTGGACTTGCTAGTGTGTTTCAGATGTTTGTCCTACTACATAACCCAAGTGTGCTTGAACTTCAGGGCACAAACTGATAGCTCAAGATTCTCCTTCATGGTTTTCTTTTAGAGAGCAGAATTCTGAATTTGTTTAGGTCCCTAAAGCAGCCTAAGAATATCACTCTAACACCACCATGTTTGACTGTTGGTATGATGATCTTTTTATGAAATCTTATGTTGCTTTTATACCAGGTGTAATGGGACTCTAAAAAGTTAACAGATTGTCTTGTCAATCCACAGAATATTCTCTCAAATGTCTTCAGGTTATCAGGATGTTTTGGGGTTTTGCGCTGTTTTTGATCAGCAGTGTTTTTTTTCCCTGGAACTCTCTCATTGATGCCATTTTTCCTCAGTCTCTTTCTTATTGTTCAATCATGAACACTGACTTTAATTGATGCAAGTGAGGCCTGAAGTTCTTTAGATGTCATTCTGGGTTCTTTTCTGACTTCACTGATAAATCGTTGACGCGCTCTTGAAGTAATTTTGGTAGGCTGACCATTCCTGGGAAGTTTCATCAATGTTCCAGTTGTTCTGCACTTGTCGATAATGGCTCTAACTGTGGATTGCTGGAATCCCAGAACCTTAGAAATGGCTTTGTAACTGCTTCCAACCTGGAAGGAGGTTAATGACTTTGTTTCTCAGCTGCTTCTTTAGATTGTGTGCTTTTGGAAATCATTTAACCTACTTTAATTTATCAGACAGGCTCTATTTAAGTGACTTCTTGGTTTAACATATCTAGTAGTAACCCCCCGTCTGTGTCACTCTGCATTAATTTAACTGAATCTTCCTTTGCCATTTAAAAGCATGTGGTGTGGGGATGTTTTTACGCCTATTTCTGTGTGCCATTGCGAGGTGAAGGTAACAGCACCTGACCAAACGCTGCTCATATTCACTCAGTCTCTCTACAGGCCCTTTCAACTGCAACCAATGGAAATACAGTGCTCTTGGAGGTGTAAAAATAGTGTCAAATCCTAACAAAGGCAATTCTAAAACTAGAGATAGGAGAAAGGGAAGTGCGTAGGGGGGGGTGCTATTCGGAAAGAAAGAGAATTCAGGGTTCCGCAGTCTGCATATAAATATTCTATTAACTTCAGCCGGCTCCATAACGGTATGGCTCTGCGGTTTTGTATTCAGTGCCTAGAATTTGAAATGAAATTATTGTGGAGGTGGAGGTAGAGAGGGAAGTATTGGTGGTGAAATAGCCGCTTCCTTTCTTCCAATTTTCTCTTCTTCCCTCTTTCGCCCCTTCTCCTTATCACGGGTGACACTAATCCAATTTCAGCTCTGCTTGTGACAGCTCTAACGTGGTTTGGTGTACCGATTCCACCCGCCTTATGCACCCACATAAACACATAAGTGGTTCATGCACACTTTGAAAGGTCACATACAGTATCTACACAATGCACACACTGAGGGATACATATATGTCCAGGTGTGCACGTTACAATGCATACACACAAAATCTCACACACATTTGCATGACTTTCAAAACACGGACTAGTAACACAGTATGAAGGTAATCTTTGCTCAGGTTCTAATGTATCTATCAGCAAGACTTACCAAAATGAGACTGGAAACCCATTCTAAAGACAGTTACAGTAGTAGCTGTCCAGGCCAAACTGTCCTTTTCCACCCACTCATAAAAAGAGTAAGAAGGGTAAATCATCATCATCAGACACTAGTCGATGGTTTTGAGATTTGCTGAATGCTATCCACGCGGACGTTTTACCTGCTAGAAGCCTTTACCTGCTTCGAGACTACAAATCAAAAAGCTTCCTTAATCAAAAATAATTTCAAGAAACAAAAATCTCCACAATAACATGTCTTTCCAAAAACTATTACTTAGTTTCTCTTAATAATGCACAGGCTTCACTCAATATTGGAAGAACTGATCCTTTAAACCCCACTATATTACTGTGATAGAGCAAAACTCAAGGTTCACTTGCTGCTGAAAGCTTGAACAATATCTAAGTAAATGACAAATTGCTATAGTATTGTATTGTGGCAGTAATATAATTCCAGAGTTGAGTGTTTGCTTTACTTTCCAAACACATTCTGCCATATTACTAAGAATTCATTAAGTGGAAAAATACACTCCAATTTTGTTAAATTAACATGACTAGACTTCTGAAGCAGATTTAGACATTGTGTCAGTCTTTCTTTTACTCTCAGCACAAAACATGGCTGTATTGCATCAGCCTCTTGGGGATACTGCTGGTAGAGAAATTAGTCTCTGTGCGCCTTCCATGATGGATTTCTCCCTCTTTGATTATTGAATCTTGGTGCAGAATTGTGAGATTAGGAATAAGTCCATGGCTCTTTGATTCAGAGTGACTGACACCAACGGCTGACATTAACCGATGGTATAGAAATTGCATTATAGTTGCTGGAAATGAGAAAATTGCACTCCCATACAACAAACTCGGTAAGAAATGCAGCACGACACCAAAAATGTTCTTTAAAGGTCTGGTACAAATATTACCGCTCAATAAAAATTCAAAATTGGGTTGTGAACTGTTAATTCAAATCTGTAGATTTTTTAACACACAAACACAAGGCAGCAGTTTTTTTTTTACCTCAAGAATATATTGCATCACCTCACAAGTGTAGGCCAATTTTGTAGGCCCCAACCTTTTATTGCTCTTATGTCCAGATTTCTGGCAACCCAAGATTGAGGGACCTCCAGTGGCTGTCATATCATCAGTGAATTATGACTTTTCTCCATCAGAGATATGGCTTTAAGTAGTATGACATTGTTCTTGAGCTGCTAAGCCCTGGAAAGAAGGATGATAAACTTCATGAAGCAGGAATATGTGGGAATGGGAAGGAAAGTTTAGTATTTCTATACAAACAATCATATTGAATATTTCTTAACTTAAGACAAGTTAACAGCAGTTCTGAAATCATAGTTACTCTGTCAGAATGTATTTTTTGTATTTACTTAAGCTGGCATGTGTAATATGGTTTTTAACAGGGATATTACTGGATTGGATTCTTCCTCCAAATTAGTAGACAAGCCAGTGATCTGTATTTGGTAAATTTAGTCAAGTCTGTGTGCAAAGGCATCATTTCACCAGAGTTAAAGATGGTAGGAAAGCATTTTCTTCCAGCCAAGAAATTCAATTGTTACTGGAGTAACTTGAGTTTGGTAACAGATGCTACAGCTCCGTGTTGATTTCACACCTAGATTGTATTATAAGTAGGCAGGAGATATTGCATGCACAGAGTGGGTGAAGTAAGGACACTGACTGGGGAGGGTGGCGGCATGGTATTTAATTCAGATTATAACTATCAGTACTTTATGCATTTGCTCCATTTATCTGTTTTCTGTCTGTGGGTTTCTGCATTAACTGACTTTTATATGTAATTTACTGCTCAGCCATCTGCCCACATTGATTTTTATGGTCCAAACAGCCCACACTGGAATGAATGACACCGAAAAGCAGATAATTGAGCACATTGTAAGTAATGCTGGCATCAATTCTGTTTTGATTTTATGCTAAAAATAGGTAGTGACTTCACATGCAATTTCATAAATGACAACCATTTGGCACATTGCATTTTATATTATTTGTACAGATCAGTTCACAATTATGATTTGTGTATTCTTGTTTTGCAGGCTTCAAAAGTGGAAACAGACAGAGTTCCAGTCGTGGAAGTTTTTCTGCCCCTGTGAAGTGGCAGGCAAAGAGTATGTACTGAGAGAGTGGTTGTGAGGTAAACAAAAGTTTTGCATTTTATTTTGGTAACTTGAACAAGTGCTGAAGACAGCAGTTCTTCTCTTACCTGGTATTGTTGCAGTGACCACACAGCACAGGAAACAGGAGACAACAACTTAAAGATGATAAACTTTCAGTGCTTTCCTTCATCTCCTTTTGTAGTTTATTGTTGCCACATCAATGCACATACACAGTGGCACACACACACACACACACACACACACCTTTCCACACACCATTGAGCATCCCATTTCCTATTCCTATCCCCCATGTTTCCACTGAGTCCTTTGACAGTTGTCATCATCCCGAATGTCTTTAAGAGTAGCACATTTATTTTTTTGCGTGGCTGGGTATTGGTGTCTAAATAGGAGGCAAGGTCACGGAGAGTTTGTGAAGATGGTCCCCAGAGGATACACTGACAAAACAAATGATGGTGAGACAAAAAGCCAACATTAGTTTCCAGCAATAGGGGTAATTGCATCACAAAGAAGTAATTTAAAACAGGGTCATAGCCCGGCTGTTGGAGGCCCTTTTACGTTTGTGCATGTGCAGTAGTGTTGTATTTTGTTACATGCACACACGGGCCTCCAGTGGTGCAGCGGTTCAGTCAGCAGTGAGTGTCGTAAATCATTCACACAACAATGCGGCAGAGGTTTGGAGATCATGGCTGAAGTATTGTTTACACTGAAATAATGGCTGAACTTCAATCTCAGTTTTAACCACATTCGTCACCAACTGTCATCTAGCACACCATGAAACCTAAGAATTCTTACTTGCAGGTCGATGATAATGGTAATGAAATGCTTTGTGGGTAATAATGGGTCATGCTTACTACGCAGCCACTGTGTTATTATTTCAGAGATACCATCAGCAAAATATTAGAACATCTAAATTTAATATAGTTACTTATATGGCTCATTAGATTTGTCCATAAAAATGGAACTACTCTGTCTTTCTGAACTCATTAATATAATACTCTCTCCAAATATGTGCTCATGTAGCCTTTTCAAGTAACATTGTTTTGTCAAAGTTATGGCATTCTGTCATTCAAACAGAGGTTGTTCTTCTGTTACTGTTTCTTTGTGTTATACAGACATATCTACGATATTATAAAAAAATGCCAGAGGACTTAAAGTACATCAGCATTAGACCATAGCTACATGAATATATTTTTATAGTTTCTTTGGTGGTGAGAGAGGTCATGGCTTATGTTAACTTAGTATAAACACATTACCCATTCATACTCACTTTACTGAGTTTAGTAAATAAATCAGACAATTATTGAACTGTAGTTTATAAATGACGACTGTGTGAGAATTTATGGCCAAGCTTATGCATGAGGAAAAGGTTCAAGGTGTGCTGGTTTGGAGATGTCTGCACGTTTCCAGCAACTGTGTGTTTGCACCTTTGTAATGTTCAAGGACTAATGTGTTGGTGCTGAAATGTTCTATTTAACAAATGTTTTTCATAAAGAAACATCTTTTAGGTAGTCACGTTTTGTATTCAGGCATGGAACTGCCCCCTTGCAGTGCTGGCAAGGCATCTTTTGTTGATTTGAATAATACTTGACTGGTCAACTCTTTTTACTGTAGTAAAGTTTAGTAAATATAACAGTTTTGTCAAAGATGCTGGTGCCACTGCACCTCTCATGTCAATAGTTAGCCCATCTTATTTCTTTGTCACATATTGTGACCTGGAGACACATTTCAGTGTAGTGGTTAGCCCAAAGCATCATTTTTAACATCTAGGGTTAAAGGGGCATATTTTAACTCATTTTAACTGTATTCTTTAGCTAAGCCAAATTCCTTAATCCCCAGACAGCCACAGATGCACAAAAGTCCCAAACAGAACAGGAGTTATAGTCTAGAAGTTAACAGTCTGATTAAGGCCATCGCCATTCCCTTTTAGATTTTTATGTACACTCTTTTACTCTTTCAAAAATCAGAATTTACTGTCGTTCTGTGTCCAAAATTCTCAAAACACAAGTGCCCAAGAACCCTTTTTGTAGCTTCTAACACAACTCTGTTTTTTTCGGGGTGTGAACAGGTGAAGTAAACCTGCATGGTGAGTGTTACTTAATATAATTACAATATATCACTGTATTACTGTATAATTACAATACAGTAATTGGTCCGAGTGGATGGAGCTGAGCTGATTAGTTTTTTTAAATCAAGCAATCATCAGTCAGAAGCTGATGACAGTTTAGTCACCTGAAATGATGAGAGTATATCTAGATGTAGGGAGAAATAACATCAATAGTGATATTTTTATTGTTATTCAAAATTATGAAAAATTAGTAGACATAATTTCCCTATAGATAATGTTCAGCTTTGATACAGCGATATATTCAAAGAAAGTCATAAAAACTATATTTTTACAATCCAGTTAGCGAAAATGAAAAGTTTACAATGCAGCAATAGCATAGTTTGTCTTTTGATGTATTATATATGATGGATTATATATCCTTTTCTACCCAAAACTAATAAAAATAACTGCACACAGTTTATTTTTCAGTGTTGGAAAATCAATTCTAGAAAAGTAAGAAACAAATGTCAGAGTAAAGATTAAAAAAAGGTCTACAAACATGTATATCACAATACTTGACCATAGAATATCCAGAAAACACAACATAACAAAGAAAAAACAGTCTAAAAAATGAATTGTCCTTAAAAAAAATATCTTGGCAGCACGCAGCACTAAACAGGTCATCTGGCAGGCAGCGAGTCCCAGTAGCCCTCTGAAGCTGGTTAAACACCTCCTGCTGGATAAAGCAGCATGGTGCTTTTGTCTCAACACTGAAATGGTGTGAGTCTGTCAAAGCCCTCTGCACGCTCCCCTTCCCAGCACAGGGGCTGATGATGAAGCCCTGCAGCATGGGTTGGGAGTAGATCTATAATCCTTTTTATTTCTCTATAGATTCTTCTGGAGTGCAGATGATACAAAAAATTTGAACTTGACCCTCGCTGTCCCCGTGCAGTGGGAGGTCCTTTTATCATTCATGGCTGTGTGCATCAGTGTCTGCTGTCATCTTTGCAGCAATGTCATTCTTATCTAAGAAGTTCGATGTTTTAGGCCAGTCTGTTCACACTAAAGAGTAAGAGACAAACAAAATTGTATTTTATTTACTTCTTACAATTGTCACCAATGCAGAGATTTACATTTTTTACCTTTTGATTTTGGGCAAAAATGCTTTTAGCACGCCAGGAAACATCATCATCATATACAGTGGTGTAACATTGAGCTTTATAATATAATGCTATGAGACTACAGCATGTACACTGCAATGATGTTACACAAATACATAAAATGTATTAAAACAAAAAGAGACAAACATAAAGAAAAAATGAATTCTCCAGATTTGAATGTCACAAAATTTGATTTAAATCATACGCTACTGTTGTTCATTATTGTATCTCCATGTTTTGGAAATCAGGTGGCCTATTAGTTTCTATTTTGGTATAGATTAAAGATTACAAATATATATATAGTACATTTGATGCTCAACAAATCTATGTCATATATCTAAAGCATTTACTCATCATATAAATGTGAATCTTAAGGGTTTGGCTAAAAGACAAGTACTATAAAGGCATAGCAGTGATACTAATATAGTGCAATGGCGTACATTGTTTTGTTGTAAAACTCATTAAACTGTGTGAGACACTGTTGAAAATGAATGTGTTTTGCCATAATGTTTTGCCCTTGTAATGTGTTGGCTTGTTTGCATGCCAGTGTAGATAAGACACTGCTGTGTGTTTTGCCAGTGTGTTCAATGTATCGCTGTGCAGCTCATTTTGGATGCTGTGAGGCCAGGTCTCTGCCAAGTGATTGGGTCTTAGCAGGAATCTCCTCACAGGCGGTAAATGGATACCAGATTGTTGATCTCATATGTTTAAACTCATTAACGAGATCCATGCTAAAGTGCCAGGATGCTTATCTGTGTAAAGTACAGGTTCTGTAAGAAAATGTGATAAATGTTAAATGCACATGGTATCGTGAAATTTGTTAGCCTAGAGATGACAGTTACAACAAGATGTAATTATGGACAACAGAGACTAAAGAAGATGCAAACTACTTGGGTTCATATAATGTTGAAAAACTTCTGAAATGTTTCTGCCTTTTCTGTGTTTGAGCCTTTTTTGAACTGAGGACCAGGGGAAAAGATCCCCCATTATAGCCATTAGACCCACAAATGTGTGTAAGACCAAGATGAACCTTACAAAATGGCCATGCAGTGTGTAAGAGGGTACCGCTTGGGAGCTCAATGTGTACGACTTCATCAGTTCATTGCAAAGAAGGTTGTGCCACGGGAGTAAGGCTCCCACCTTTATAACAAAACCTCTCATTCACAACAGCTGCAAATTTTCTCTATGCTTCACTTCCCTGCGACCACCCAGTCCTGCATGACACCATCAGCCCTGGGATGAGATTGTCATAAACCTTGAGCCATGCACATTCATATCACAAAGAGAAATGCTCCAGCAACGAGGGGACACAGACACGCTAGAATTTCACTGTCCCATTGTCTTCATAGATGCTGGGTGGTGCGATAAACCGAATATAGAGGGGGGAGGTGGGGCTGTCGTCAGCGATGAGGGTGGCAGTGATGTTGGTGGGATGCACGTTCCTCTTGTGCCAGATGCTTGTGGTGCGCCAAAGACAGCCACGTGCCACCCACCCCTCCTCTCTCCGTCGTTCTCTGCCAGCTTGACACAGCCATCTGCGCGCTTGCTTGGCAGCGTCTCCCTGTAGTCAAATTTACATTCTTGCACAATTCTCATTCCTTTCCGTTTGTGCCCTCGAGGGAATGTGTCAAGGTGTTGCAGTCCAAGAAGTCCCTTGAGGATGCCTGAGAATGAGCTCAGCAATTTGTAATTCCTAAACTCTACCCCAAGCAGTCTGTATTCTATTAACATTTATTAAAGCTTATCAAAGGCCTGAGAGGAAGCACTGAGAAAAGTACTTTGTTGATGCTGTGCACTGACAGTACTCAGATTTTTAGGAGGTATGCAGCTCTATCTGTCTACCTTTATCCTGAGTTTGACATCACGAGGAGCCAAAGGTGGCCACGTTCTTCTTCTTCTTCTTTCTTTTTTCTTGTATGATTAGATTTTCTGTGATGGCCGCAGATAGAATCATTCTATTCTGGACTGAGAGAAAATATACCTGTGTCGAAAGAGGCCTTTTGTTCATTTCATTTTTTCATCTCTGTAGAAATTGAGGTACAGTTAGACAATCTTGGCCACTGTTAGAGCGAAGTGCAACATAAGAGAACAGTTGAGTAAGAAAAACAACAGATGGTGAGGCGTATGAAACAGGCGGGAGGATAGAGCATATTGTTTTCGTGTAAAATTAAATCTTAGGTAATAAAGGGGAACATAATGCAAACTGATCTGTGATCACATGCTATCTCTGAACTTTCTCATTGTGTTTCCTCTGCTGCCATATCTCATTGTCTTTCCCATCCCAATTAGCGTTGTTTAAAATTGTTCAAGCCGTTTTTATTGCCAATCAGATAGCCTTCATGCCCTGGAGGTCTGTGTTTAATATTTTATCTGCAGCTGTGTGGATATCATCAGCGGAGATTTCCCCATTCTTGTTTCATTTTAAGCTTTCATTTAAAACCGGCTTCTCAGGATAGAGGCATCAAAACCCAGTCTAAATAATGATGATGACATTTACATGACTAATTGATGCTGTGGTGCCATCCCAGCTCGTTCTTTCGGAAAACACACAAGTGATGAGAGTGCTAATCCATGCTGATGTAGGGATCAGAATCATGCATATTTCGAACTAATTTGACATTAGCCAGAGAGGATATACAGTAACTAAATATTCTCAGGGCATACGCTGTCAGTTGTTTAATTTTATTAAGAAAGGGGGATGTAAATACTTGTGTTATGAAAACTGACCTTTTACATTATTTTATATATAAGCCTTTAATTCACTTTAAAAAGCTGTGTGTAAATGTCTTCCTTTTCACTAAGCATTGGTTTGTCTGTTAAGTAATCAGTTTCTGGAGATTGTCCAGGGTTATTATTCATATGGGTTATGGGCAGCACGGTGGCACGGTGGTTAGCACTGTTGCCGCACAGCAAGAAGGTCCAGGGTCTTTCTGTGTGGAGTTTGCATGTTCTCCTTGTGTTTGCGCGGGTTCTCCCCGGGTACGCCGGCTTCCTCCCACAGTCCAAAGACAATCTAAATTGCCTATAGGTGTGAATGCGGGACTGAATGTGATTGCGATGCTGTCTCTGTGTGTTAGCCCTGCGACAGACTGGCGACCTGTCCAGGGTGTACCCTGCGTCTTGCCGTATGACAGCTGGGATAGGCTCCAGTGCCCCCCGCGACCCTGAAAAGGATAAGCGGAAGCGAATGGATAGATGGATATTATTCATATGTACATTTGAGATGACTGGACCATGTAAATTTTCCATGAATGTTCTTTTTTATATATATATACAAGAATAGGGTAAAATCTTAAAATACAAATTTCCTTGACTGGTATACATTTAAGTACATATTAGCACTGTTGCCTCACAATAAGAAGGTCCTGAGTTCAACTCCACCATCTGCCATTTCAGTGTGGAGTGTTAAATTATTTAAACCTTTTATTTCATATATTTCAGTTGGATTTTACTGAAAATGATTAATTCATTTTATTTATTTTATAATATTTGTTGAGGCAAAATAATTGTTTTTTGAATGTACAGTACAACTGTAGTGAATCCCCCCCCCAGAAGTAAAACATAACCATATTTAGACAGGAAATGGTGTGCTAAGTCATCAGCTAAAGTAACAGTTCATAAACTGCATGTGTGCAAACACAAATATCTGCAAATTTGTAAAAAAACAACAACAACAACAACAAAAAACAAGTTCCACCAAAATTTCTCCAAAACTGGATCAGAGACTTACTTTGAATCTCTGTTAAACAGTTAAGTACTGTAAGTTATATTAGAGGTGAAGCCTATTAGATAGTTAGCGGCCTAGTAAGCATCAACCTTTCACACAAACCAGCTATACCCCACTAAAGGCTAACTTTAAGCATTGCTTACAGTTTGTGTAAAGGAAATTAGCTATAGAGTCCGAAAGTGTTTTGTCACAGTTTGTAGACATGTTTAAAGACTTGTAATTTTTTTTGTTTTGTTTTCTTACCCATACAATTTATTCCTTGTGGTATGATAGTGCATGGCTTAACAGTGTCACATCACAGGAAAACGTTTCTGGGTTTGAATCTGCTGGCCAGCTGAGGCCTCTCCCTGTGAGGTTTGCATGTTCTCCCAAAATGCATTCCTTCTGGTTACTCTAGCTTCCTGCCGCAGTCTAACAACATGCTTGTTAGGTTAACTGGTGATTCTAAATTGTCTGTTTCTGTAAGCCCTGTCATGGATTAGTAATGCGTCTGTGGTGGTTCCCACATCTTGTCTGATGTCAGCTGGGATAGGCTTCAGCACCCCCAAGAACCCTCAATTGGATAAGTGGTTATAGGAAAATGCATGATGGATGGAAGGTTGGTTAACTAATTTCTCTGTCTGTCACATCTTCTATTACTGTTGAAAGGAAATCAAAAGCACTCAGAATTTTAGTGAGCAGCACTTTTAGCTCCAGTATGAGCGAGTAGTATATTTGACATGGAGCCCAATGTTTAGGTCTATGGTGGGGACAGAGTTACAAACATGTAAGGAGAGACTTCTAGAGTGATCTCAACTGTTGTTTTCATGGATGTGTGTGCGCCCACAGATAAACTTAAGTACTTGGCTTTCACCCTTATTGTGTAGTCTTTGACAGTTTCTTTTGGTAGAGCGTAGAAGGTATAGCAAGTCTCCTAAGCTCCATAAGCTGTTCAGAATTAATTTCTCATTGACCAACAGTAAAAACCATGCATAGGCTCAATGTGTGCATAACACTTGATGAATCTCAAACAGGAATATATCTAAAGAGTGGCTTCTCCACCTCCACCATTGTCATATTTCTTAATTTTAAAGAAAATTTTACTCAAAGATACTGGGTTTAGAGAAATAAGGCCTCAAAGTTGCTGTAGTTATTGCGTAATTCTAGCATACCTCCGAAAATTCATTTATGCTCAGTAAATCATTCTTTGACAGAATATAAACGTGACAACTTCATAGTTTTCTCCCTGGATGAAAGCACGCTGTAAAGTCTCTGTTACTTAGAGTTATTGAACCATTTGCAGAGGTTGTTGTTGATGTTTTTGGCACTTAATTAGAGAAGTTGATGCTGCCGCTGGAATCTAGTGATAAAATGTTGATGTTTTTTATTAGAATAAAGCTTTCTAGCAAGCCTTTGAATACTGTAATAATTTGCCTCTCCAGACACTATGCTCTGTCATCTAGCTCCAGCTCTTGTTTTATGTCTTTAAAGTTATCTTATATCACATCATTGTGTTCAGGGTGGGAAAACACACAATGTTCTGACTTTTTGAAGCCATATCTTTTTATGAGTATATACTGTATATAACACTAGGCTCTCACAAATATCTGAGACATCTCTTTTTCCCAGCTACATGGAGCCTCATCCAGTATTCCTCTACGCAAGTGTGACCTGGATGTTTCTCGCCTTTTAGACATGTAACAGTATTGATTTACATGTAAACAGGATGTGGTGTTTATTTGCTATGCTGCAACCTCACCTTAACTCATACATCAGTAGAGTAATGCTCTTTTCTCAGGCTTCAATGCACACTCAAAAAAAAGATAGCCATATACTGATGACAACGCAAAAATGAGTATTCGTGTTCAAAAACTGATGCGTAACTGGCCAGAGAATCTCCTTTGTTCCTTTCTGTGGCAGCAATACTCTGAAAAGGTCGTTGACTGAAAAGGACTATTTTAACCAATATTCATTTATGGCATAAAAACATAGTTGTAGATACTTACAGTAGTCCTTAAACACCGAAATTAAAGACTTAAATCTGCATAAATCTTCAGGTTTTAGGCATCTTCAGGTTTGTTTACTAATGTAAACACACAGTTAATAATTATTCACAGTGTTGATCAAATGAATTAATAAAGAATAAAGTTAGAAACATTGATGGACCACAACAATTAGAGAACTCATAAATGGTGCCAGTAATCGCTTCAGTTTTTACATTTACATGACATTTCACTGCCATTTTGTAACAAACCAAACAATTGAAAACTCCTAAAAAAATTCAGACATTTATGAGGATTTTTAAATCTCTAGGTGAAGGCCCAGCTCCAGCTACGCAGTAAGGCTGCCGCACTGATGCATTATTCCAATAAACAGCGGATCCCATGTGACATCTATGTAGATATATCTATGCAATAGTATAAAATACAGGGCATAAATATGTTAACTAAATCATAGAACACTACAATAGCATTAACAGATATGCATGCTTCTCTAATCCTCATTTGTTTCTAACAAACAATGAAAGACAACAATGAAAAGAATAATACAAAGACTTACCGCGCAACAGGATGATGTTCTATTCAGCTCAAAACATCACTCTTTTATAAAATAAATATGTAAAAACTGGAGCCCTGCAGTGTGCAAGCCGTTTGGATCTCTTTTTTTCATTTTTTTGCTTGTTTTCAGCCCCCTTTTTCGGCTTGCGTATATTCTTAGTATCTAATGAAGTACACCAACTTCCCATTTCAAAACAGACACCTGAACACTTTCATTTCTTTCATGCTTTGGATGATAATGAAAGGCTTGACTTTCCCTGGTGCACATTTTTTCCTTTAAAAAGTCAAATTTATATCCCAGATTTTCACAAGACTGGTTTATTTTCCCACACTCCACTTAGGCTGCAACTGTCCCAGATAAACAGCTAACCTGTAAATCACTCACTGCATGTTCATTTGCAGCCAAGCAGCTTCATCTAACTCAGAAACCACTCGTGCTGCTGTTTCTCGGTTATAGTCGATTGCTCTGCAGTTGTGATGCTTATCATCAATTTCAGTTTAGAGCTTTTTTTAATGGCCCGGCCTTATTTCGCGCTCTAAGGTGGATTATATGCATTATTCACATTCTAATATTGTGGTGATATTACAAATCCTCCCTACTCCTCCTCTCTCCACCACATGCACACATACCCACAAACACCGCACAAGCACACTCTCTCGCCTCGGAGTGATGAAATATGTGCATACTGTTTACAGCTTCATAAATTGAGGATGCAGACTCAGACATAAAAGATTACATAAAGCAATTCCTTGTGGTTATTTTTCTCGGTTCATTTTCAGCACATGGAAATGAACTGCAGAATTCCTCCACTCACTGTGGCTCTGTGAACCTTTGCCTAGCTTGCCAAGCCGACGCACAAAACATTAGAAACAGGAAAGCAGAGCCTGCAGGCAGGGAAGCTGGTTTTCCCTGTTCATGTGCTGTGTAAAGAAGTGCAGTATTGTAGTCTTGTAACCAAAGGCCTCGGAGGCTCCCCAAAGCAGGAGGAAGACTTGACTAGCTGACCACAATCTATTATTAAGGAGCAGATGAAAGCTGTATGAAGATGGGCATCTGCAGGACTATTGGGGTGGACTCAATGGGTTGGCGGTATTGAGATTATAAAAGCCAGGAAGAAGGAATTGTTTCATTTTATATCATACAAATCATGAGTTATGTCAATTTGATATTGATTTTTAGTTGTTGGGGGAAAGGTGCAAGTTTTCCATCCTTTTAACATTCTTGAAAGAGAGTGACTCAACTGGCTCAGAGAAAGTTATTTTCAGTTTTCTCTTTACTGGGTTAAAAATCCATTTTCATGAATGCCAACTCAAACTAACAAAAAGATCACAAACCATTACAATATGACCTCTACAAGATACTACAAGATATTTCTTAAATTTAACAAGTATGATGGACAAGAATCCAGCTCCAAATGTAAGCAATGGAGGAAAGTTTAATGGAAAAACACTAAAGCCTCCTGCAACAAATGGAGCACCTCAAGTCTGAATGCCAGATTTGTTAGTGCTATCTGAACATAAAGCAGACTGCAGCATGCTAATCACGTTCAAGCAATTGCAATGAAATGGGATATAGTAAGTTATGCGGTAAGATAGAAGGTGAAACATGTAAAAAGGTAGTTTTTCATTGGTTTGATTGCATGAGTACTTTGATATTGCTTGGAAAGACAGAGCACTTCTTTTGTTCATTATGCACAGAGCTACTGTCATAAAAAATAAACCACTACTGTAATTCTGTTGGCTCCCTCTGTATACAAATTCACTTTTTGTTTTGGATGCTTCCCTTGGGCACCTGCATGCTTAAAAAAGGCAGATTGTGGTTGCCAAAAACAATGACATCAATGGCAAATATACAGCAGAGAAACTGTATGCATCCCAGAGCATTCCTCGCGAACATCTGGCCAACACCTGCTGTCTTTCGCTGCATCTCTATATTGTATTAATCTGCGGAGAAAATTCTTCATATCAGGTTACAGTAAGTCAAGAGAAACTTTGCAAAGAAGTAAACAAAACTGCCCTGTTTTGAGACTTGCCAAGAAAAATATAAACACACATTTTGCTCTTTTATAGTGGTGTTTAATGAAACTTGCCCCACTGAGGTAAAATATCCTTTTTTGGAATCAATCAGAGAAATGGTTGCACCCTTTCAGATTATTTCTGCTAGGAGCACTGCCAATATTCCATTATAGAAAGGACAGGAGTTTGTTTTCGGACAGATTTTCTCTGTTAAATATTAGTTTTGGCTCTTTTTACTACCAAGCCTAATGTCTCCAGGCAGGTGCATAGTTAATAAGGCATGGGTGCAGAGATAGCACACGCCACAGTAACCTTTATGCCCCTCTTGTTGACATTACTGGATCAATAAGGTAATACAGAATACTGGAAATATAAGGGCAAGAAGTCACAATCCACCAGCCCGTGACCTTTTAAGAGAAATACAGGAATGGTGCATTGGAAAACACCTCATGCTGCCACATAAACTGCAGCATAGGATTGCCAAGGATTTGTTGGACCTCTGCAGATGGAGCACAAAGTGTAAATCTAACAGAAAGAAATGGGATGAAGCACAGCAGCAACAAAGTGTTGCATCACAATGCTCATGGCTTCTTAAAACACCCCCTTTACTAAAAAGACTTGTTTGTCTGCCGGGGGGTCCTGTCGGGGGCTCTGATGCCATTAATATTTGATAGAGCTCGATGGAGCTAACCTTTAAGGCATCCCACTGCTATACACTCCCAGGTGACCTTTTCTTTTTAGCTGGACTCTCCTTCCTTCAGTAGCTACTGTAACTTGCCCTGATGCTGGCTGGACAAGTAATGCATGAGAGAACTTTTTATTTGCTTTATTCAGTAAGAAGACTGTCAAACATTTTTAGCATAATGAAATGAAAATTTTATTTCTAAGCTACAAAATAAATAATAATTGCTGAGCTGATTTTTTAAGTAGGTTTTAAATGGGTCTTTATATGTTACTGGTAGGTATTGCCTTCTTACTTCATTCTGTTTTCACAGTAACCCTAATCTGCCAGTCTTTCATCACATTTAAGCCAATGAAACCACGTCTTTTGCAAAACAGCTAGAAATGAAAATAAATATAGTTTTACTTATACTTTTATATTGCTTTTCAACACTTTTAACATTTAAAAATGTGATTACATATAAGCTTAAGATTATTGAAGTCTGTTTTTATTTGCATTATCTGCAACTCTTCTACTTGTATAACCCCAAAAGAGCACTAAGATCTTCTAGGCAGATGTTCTTAGTACAACCAAGGTCTTGGCAGAAATCCAGAGGTGATCATGCCTTTGCAACTGCAGCTCCTAGACTCTGGAATAACCTTCCTGTTGACATTCGTACTTCCGAGTCTATTCCGTCTTAAAAATCACGTCTTAAAAATCACTTTTTACTTTGGCTTTTGAATCAAACTAGTTTGACTATCATCTGATTTGCTTTTTATGTTTGTCACTTGTGTTGTTTGTTGGTCTGTCTTGTTTGTTAATGCTTTGTTTTTAACTACTTATTCTCTTTTTGGCTGATTGTAAAGCACTTTGGTCAACACTGTTGTTTTTAAAATGTGCTATAGAAAATTTTTTTGATTTGATTTGATTTGAAATCACAACTTTTTTTGAAGCTGAGGTGTAACTTTGCATAACAAATAAAAAAAAAATATTGTGCCAAAAAAGTATGGATAACCCAAAGTCTTGTCAAATAGGGACTAGTGCACGCTGTTTATGCAATTTGTTGATGGTAACAGCAAAAATTGATAATGGTTAAATGTAGGGATGGGTATCGTTTAGGTTTTATCCGATACCGGTGCCAAACCGGTACTTTTGAAACGGTGCCGGTGCTTAAACGGTGCTCAAACCGGTGCTTAAAGAATGGAGAACACAAAATTGGTCCAAAAACCTCTCATGTTCAGCTTTTTTTTGTAAAAAGATAACAATGTTAGCCTTTTCTGCAGCTACGGGGCATATATGGTTTCACTCTTGGCTGGAAGCAGTGCTTAAACAATGGAAAAAACACAAACTTTGTCCAAAAACCTCTCATGTTTAACTGTATTTTTTTTGTAAAAAGATAACAATGTTAGCCTTTTCTGCAGCTATAGGGCATATTTGGTATCACTCTTGGCTGGAAGCAATGCTTAAACAATGGAAAAAACACAAACTTTGTCCAAAAACCTCTCATGTTTAACTGTTTTCCACTTTTTCTTTGGTCATTTTAGCTTTTTTGGCCAGGGTGAAGGGAGTATCTGCCATCAAACAAGAAGACAGCCGCATGTAACTACGACGGTGTTTGCTAGTTCACCTTACGTGCATTAATTTAATAACGTGGTTAGCCTACTCAACGTAAATTACACACGAACAACATTAAGCTACTCACGCAGAGAAGAACGGCTGCTGCTGCCATCATCATCCGTCATCATTTCTGCTACACTGGCAGGGCTGGGGGCCAGGACTCTCCTCTTCGGGTTTTTGGGGGATGTTGCTAACTCCGGGTCCGATAACAGGCACCACACCCGCAGTAGATGTGCCGGTGTGAGGTCTCGCAGCAAGCTATCAAACATGGCGCATTTCTCGGCTTTAAAAAAAACGCTATACGTCGCCAGGTGTTTCATCGGATTCGAGGTGTTACCTCCTTTGACAGTATCACAGTACCAGCTTAAAGCACTTGTTGCAGGCTGCTGAGTTTGCATCTTTTGCTGTGAAGTACAGCCAGACTTTTGACCGCTTGGCCTTGGGCATTTTTAATCTGTAGCTCTGCTCTAAAAGAACATACGTACCTGGCCCCGCCTACTATCCTCGGAAACGTAAAATGATTGGCTAAAATCTAAAGTCATCACAGCTCAGGTAAAAAAAAAAAGCACCGAAATAAAGCACCGAAATGTGCGCTGCTTTTCGGTCTGGTTACTACCGGTACCCATCCCTAGTTAAATGTGAATTCTTAGTGTTGAAAGTTTCTTTGAAGTGGTACTGTATGTTAGAAATGTTCAATACAATTTCCATTTTAACAAAATAGCGCTCTTCGCTTCAACTGAGCTCCTGTTTGATTTCCCAATAGGCATTCAGCACCATTCCAAGTCATGTGAGTGCAATTGCTTCAAGACAAATGGGTAAAAAAAACAAAAAACAAAGACATGATCACAGCACTTACATGACTTGTTAGCATTGCTTAAAAGCCTTTCATTTTAAACTGATGCATTAAATTTGATATATATGCAACATTTAAAAATGAAGCTTTATGTTGAGAAAAAAATTTTCTTCAATTTTAACTGCATACATCAATAATTAGATAACATACACCTCTTTTAAGTCCAGCTGCATCATGACATGGCAGCCAGATCTGCAATGAAAAACTTGTGCTGTTATTGTAAGGGAGATCATCAAGGCTGTTAACACATGTCATCTTGCACAGTATGTGTTGTCAGTACATAAAAATGGTAAGTTGAATACCAAAACTTATCATTTGATTTATTTCCAAAAGCAGTTTAACTTGCAAAACTAGTCATGGGGCCAAAAAACTAAATGCTGAACATATTTGAATGTCCTAATTCTTTCAAAATATTTTTTTTTCTTATTTTACATTATTTTAACACAAAAAGGTGTTCCATCTATGATTAGTTTTTATTGCACAAAATGCACAAATAATTGCCTCATTTTTTTCTTGCAGAATATATGATTATTCTGTTACTGTGCCTGTGGCTAAGTGAGACTATTCAAATGGTACACGAGCCACACTGGGGCTTTTTTATATTATGTAGAAGGATGAAAAAGGATGGTGGGCATTCAGCTCAGTTCAAAAACACATAGCATGACACACACAACCACTTGGGTGTATTAACTGATGTCAACTAATTCTGACAAAACAAATTAAACTAGTTTAATAAATATAGTGCAATTTGAGTAGAGATGTTGTCATTGAACTGTGTCTTATCATTGAAGTAGTTGCCTAATAAAATGCAAATATAAAATGTAGGAGGGAATTGTAGAAACCACCGTGCAATTCAAAATCCCTATAATTATTTTCAACCCGTTCTCACTCCCAAATCGTAACATTTTACGCTAGGTGACAAATCGTCAACATATTACGTTTTCGGGCACCCAAGGCGTTCCTACGTCACGACATCGGAAAACTGCGGACACATGAGAACCCTTTGGACTCAATCTACACATCTTCGCTTTTTCCCTTAAAATCGCTTTAGAAAACACTATTTCACCTCATTAAAGTGCTGGTTAAGGTTAGGAATAAGGTTATGGTTAGGTTTAGCGATAAGGTTAGGTTTAGGCTTAGGTATACGGTTATGGTTAGGTTTAGGCATAAGGTTATGGTTAGGTTTAGGGATAAGGTTAGGTTTAGGCGTAGGGATACGGTTATGGTTAAGGTTAGGAATAAGGTTATGGTTAGGCATAAGGTTATGGTTAAGGTTACGCATAAGGTTATGGTTAGGCTTAGTGATAAGGTTAAGTTTAGGGCTGCAGTACAGGGCTGGAAACCGCCGCGTACCATAACAACGTGGAAGGTCACCTTTCGCGTTTCTCAGGAACGCCGCAGGACGTGACAAAACGTCGGGATGTTACGCCTCGGGAGTGAGAACGGGCTCTTATTTTACGTGCCCAGATTATATACAAATAAATCTTATGGATAAGAAAACTGGAATTTGGCGTTGGTGAGCTCAGTTTGCTTTGTATTTAATAGAAAACATATTTTATCAAATTGAGATTTTTTCTTTTAGATTTATTAGAAAGTTACAGTAACTGTGACTTTCTATTTGAAATAATTTTGACAAGAACGTAATATGTGGAAATAGCATGCCTCTTTATTTCCAAAGTAATATTCAAGTAACGTCTAATTTTCTTCTATTAATAGTAGTTATAGATGAGCAATACATTAAAAGTTATGTAACTGGGTAATAACAGGCCAGAAATATAATGGCATGGAAACTAAGTGGAGACCTATGAGGAAAAACCAATTAGTAATCATATAGTAATGTTTTGGTAACAAGATAATAGCCTGCTAGCAATAAAATGCCATATCTGCGTATTTCTTACACACTGATTTGTGGTAGTAACCTCATATTAATAAAGTAATTGTTTGATACTTTAACATTAGGATTTTATTGCCGTTATGTAATGCAGAAATGAATCCTGCCTTATGTTTCCAGCATTCTTATTTGTTTGAAGGTCGCAATGTAAATATTATGTTGTGCTTTATTACCTGGAAACACCTGTGGTTGTTATAAATAACTAGGATTTTTTATCAGGAGTGTGATGATTACTTGGAAATGTGTGGTATCAGCCCCGAAATTCTGGTTATTACAGAGAAACCAACACGCTTGTTTTCAGGTAAAATTTCACTGTATGATAACACGTGTATTTTACTACATGGAAGATTACACTACCTAATGTAAAAAAAAAGCCCAGATATCTAATCACAGACAGTTCCATTGTGTATCTGAAGAAAAAAACATGTTCTAGTTTTGTCTGAGACAGTTTTGAAACTGTCTTCCTACATGAGTCTTCCCAAACAGGTCAATGGATGTTGGTCCTTACGCTGTGTTGGATTCAGAGGACGAATAGGTTTAAAATAGCTCTAGGAGCTGCTGGATAATGATTTTATTTCATTCCTAGTGCAGTGTCCAGCAATACCCTGGCAGATTGTTCTGGGAGCAGATGTGTTTGTGCCATTGATCTTGGCCATCTGATAAGGAAACCCAGCGACAGGCTGTTAACCTCAAACAGTGGGAGCATTAATCCATTTCAAAACATCCCGCTGCTTTTCGCTTTGCTCTGCTCGATTTCTCCTGTGCAGGCGTTCCAAGGAAGAATGGGACTAAACTACTCCCACCTGCCCCATAACTCTTTTTTATTTTTCCTAGAATGCGAGCTGTCATTAGTTTTATAGAACACAATCAAAACTCCTGATGAACTTTTAAGAAATGCATGGTTATCGGTCAAAGGGAATGGGGTTCCGGGAAATCTTGTTATAAGCTGCAAGCTTTTCTCTGACTGCAGCTTTATACTGGTAGAAGATTTAATATAGAGAAATATATAGCCCTACAGCGGTTTAGGGGGGTTTTGAGTTAACAGGTCATCCTGTTTCAAATGTTTACCACTATAATGAGAGACGCTACCTCTGAAAACCATTTTGCTCAGGGTGTGCCTGAAGAAATATACAGGATTGGGCACTAATAGATTTGTTATAGGGGGTTGCATTGAGGGAATTTTATCATTAATTGATGTGTTTTAAAAAGAGCTGAAGGTTAATGGAAAGTGCCTGAAGGCAAAACATCAGATCACTTAACATCAAGGGATGTTACTAATGAATTTTGTGACTGATAGCTGCTTTGAGATTATTGTATGTCATTATAGGTGTGTGCCACTTTCTAGCACATGGAATCTGATGTAACAGTTTCTAATTAAACTAAAGTCAGGGGAAAGTCAACGGGATGACAGTCCAGATGAGGACTCTATGACTAGACAGCTGATTGAAAGCATCAGCAGTGACAATATCAAAATGATGCTGATGTCCAGAAGATTGAAGTCAGACAGCCTGCCCTGTATAAACTCTGGGTTATTTATAATATTTGAAAATGAATCATCCAGTCGAATGAGTCTGTCTTTGCGTTGTCATTTTCAGCATCTAGAAGAAAGTGTCAGCTGTCCAGCAAATCTTGGATAATGGTCTAATTCCATTCATCTATGTTATTGTTGATTCTTTACCTTACAATATAAAGCACCTTGAGGCGACTTTTGTTGTGATTTGGCGCTGTATAAATAAAATTGCACTGAATTGAACTTAATACATTCAAAATTATGGAAATATGGTTTGATGTACTGAACACATCATAAGTAATATTTTAACAAATCAGTGAAACTTGTCCATCTGGAAATAATGACCAATGTCTATTAATCTGTACACAGAAATACACATGTGGATGTAAAATGACCATTTTTTCTTTTACGTGTGCTCTGGGTAATTTGTTTATTGCTGCATGCAAATATTTAGCCTGTTCTCATAGCAAAATGTGGCAATCATAAAAATGTATTGGTTGTGTGAATGTCATACGACAAATTTGCAGCATCATGCAATTGCTGCAGATTTTTCAGCTGCAAATCCGTAGCATCAATTTCCTGTTCCACCACATCCCAAAGGTAACTCTGGAGAATGTTTGAGTACACTGAACTCTATATCATGTTCAAGAAGTCAGTGTGATATATTTTGAACTTTTGGACGTGTTACCGTGCTGAAAACAGTCATTAGAAAACAGTGTTGGGAAGGTTACTTTTAAGATGTATTCCACTACAGATTACAGAATACATGCCCCAAAATGTATTTTGTAACGTATTCCGTTACATTACTCAATGAGAGTAATGTATTCTGAATACTTTGGATTACTTAATATATTATCATGCTGTTTACAACTACGTGAATGTACTATTGCTGTGATTTATTACTGTTGCTGAAGGTCCACGGCTCCAAACCATAGTAAAGGGACCTCTGGCCGAAAAATAGCTTTACTTTGTTGTCTGGGTCAAGTTTGCTAGCGAGAGACAGAGAGAGGCGTTGAAAGGCTGCTCCAACGGAACTTATTGTTTCGGAGGAAAACACGAACACAGTGTACAGTCGAGTCTTAATAGCTTACTTACAACTGGGCTCGTCAGGCACTCTTCTTGGCTGCAGTGGTTATTATTATATTTACATGCTTCCAGCTCCCGTTTCTGCTCGATGACAACTCTACTTTTCCACTCTCCTTTTTCTCCCTCCCTCGCTCACAGACACATAACGGGTATGGCAGTCCATTCTCCCTGCAGCACGGACTACACTGCCCATGAGGCTACGTTCTTTAGGGCTATGCCAGCTTAGCACAATAACAACAACAAGGCGCTCTCTCACCCAGGAAACACACAGTCACAGAGAGAGCGTGCGTCACCCTGCAACCATGGCAACCGTAACGCTGCCGCCTGGAATAACAGAACGTAGCTGTAAAACAAAACCCAAACAGTCCTGACCCGTGACAATATGAAACAGGAAAATACCGCCATGTAATCCATTTATTTCAACAAAGTAACTGTATTCTAAATACCACCTTTTTAAACGGTAACTGTAACGGAATACAGTTACTCATATTTTGTATTTTAAATACGTAACGACGGTACATGTATTCCGTTACTCCCCAACACTGTTAGAAAACGGGTACACTGTGGTCACAAAGGAAAGGACATGGTCAGCAACAATACTCAGGTAAGCCGTGGAGTTTAAATGGTGCTCAAGTGGGACTAAGTGGCCCAAAGTGTGCCAAGAAACACCATCACTAAACAGCCTGAACCACTGGCACAAGGCAGGATGGATTGCAAATTGTTTGGGGGTTTTTTTATATGAAATGCTCACTACCATCTGAAAGTTGTGGCAGAGCTGTTTGTAAACCTTTTATTTTTAATCCGAACTTTTCTAAACATAACAGTTTCCAAAGTTAACTGTTATGAAACTGATAGATTTGTCTTCTTAAACAGTATTCCTATGGAAATCTGTGATGACTCAAGTTCAAGTTCAATTTGGTGTACACAGACATGAATCAATATATATGAGCCCTGATTGATGAAAGTATTTGATAGGGGACACAAAATTAATGATGGAAACTGTTTACATGACCAAAAGTTATTAGGCTGGAGGCATTGACTATTTATTGAAGCTAGTTGAAAAACACATGTTCACTATTTTGAAATCAGGACACCTCCACTTCAATTTCGCTAAACTTGCAATATGTCTAAAAGCATGGATGATCAGTCTACTTCTCTTGTCCAAACTAAGGAAGAGCAAACAACAGACTGTCATGGCTTTTCATCTGGTCCTACAGGAACACTTCATATTAGAATGAATCCTAATAGCATTGGTGATCTCCTTGCCAATAAAATGTCAGTTCATGTAAATTTAGAATTCATAATCTGATTATCTTTTCATTGTGAGCATAGTAACATGCTGACATTTAGATTCGTTACACTGCACTGCATGCACTGATAGCACTGATGTTGCTAAGCAAAATCTCAGCACTCTTGCCATCACTGTGCTCTTGGCTTCGTTTCCATTAATATATTCACAATAGTTCAGAAGGAGACTACTCAGTCTCTATGATAATAATAGTATAGTGAAGTGCTTCTCTTTTATCTCTTTAACATTGAGTTACTTTAGAGAGTTTAGGAACAGCTGAAAAATAAAGAACTGCTTTGTCAGATATGTCTGTTTTGACATATCTGGTGTTTGGTGTTTACTTGTTGTTGGTCTGACAGCCATGCAGTAATTAACTTACACTGCATATGTACATTCTGACTTATATTGTTGGTTCAACTGGCTTCTCTGGGTTTGAGTGAGCCCACATTATAAGGTTTACCTGTAAACATTTACAGACTCATAAGGCTGGCGAAGCACTCCTTACATCCTTGAGGTTTGGCAGGACATCAAACATATTTCAGAACATGTGCTTAACATTTGCTGTTGTAGTTGAAGCTGGGCATTAAAGCTGTTGTCTGTGGAGAAAGTACTGAGAGGTAGGTCTTCAGAAAATGGCTTTTGTATATGAATGAAGTCTCATTTACCTTCCATTGACACTTGTTTTCTCCATGCCTTGAACATGCCCGCTTGTTTGGCCATAACGACCTGTAGATGTGAGCATAATGCAGTTTGACCCGTTGCTAATGATGTCCTGACACTTGGTTAGCAGAGCTTTACATTTGAATAGCTGGCATCTAATTGGAAGTGACAGGACAGCACCTGTATCTTACTCACCACAGTATTTACCAGGAAACTGTTAGGCAGTGACTGTAGGAAAAGAGAACTTGAAATAATCTGTTGGACACTTTTTCAATAGTTGTTTTGCACACATATTGTTAAACCCGTCACTGAGGTGATTTATGGAATCCCTTAGGTGGAGCAATAAAAGAATAGTTTATATTATCATGCTGTTTTATTCCTGTTGATATTAATGAACCTCAGAAGTTCAGAATATAGCAGCTAAAAGTCTCTCATCTATCTCTCTCCTACTGTAATTTGTTACATATATAGAGGTAATTGTTCCAGAGTGTACCCCAAAATTGCATATAATGTATTATTTATGACTGAAGTTTTTTTTAAGATAGTCATGAAAAATAAAAATACTGTACATTAATACTGTAAATAATGTACTCCATATACCACTGGTCCGTTTTGTTGCTCCATAAACATTATGTTAAAGTCTCTTAAGTTTCTCTTTGGTGAGTGGCTGCGTTTTCTATGATTTTAAGTTTAGCAGTCCCTGTTTTATATCTATGGAATGTTTTTTGACCGATGAGTCGTTCATGCATAAAAAGGCACCTAACTCAAGTGATGGATCACTTTAGCAATTAACCAATTTTAAATTGTACCTGAAGGCACTTTGCTACCAGCAGCTTGTCACAAAAACACACCATTTGTAAAATTTCTTTAGATGACTCTATACAAAATGCCAAAGCTAACACAGTTTTTAAAGGCATAACATAGTATTTCTAGACCAACAAGGTGATTCCCAACGAGCTATTACCTGAGAAATTGGCATATCTTGGCATAGTGCACATTCCAAAATTGGACAAGTGGAAGACAAAAGAACCAATGTCAGACCTAAAAACTATCTACAGCAGATGAATGGTAGCTGAACTATTATGTCTTTCAGAAATAGGAAAAAAAATCCATCAAAGACCTGACACAGGAAGTGTGAGACACATCTGGCCCTTCAGTTAATCCATCTACTGTTCACTGAAGCCTTATCAGGTGGAAAGATGGCTGTCAAGAGGTCATTCTTAAAGAATCAAAACAGAGAGAAAAGGCTGATGTATGCCAAATTACACAAGAAATGGATTTAAAATAAGTGACAAGAAGTCTTATGGAGTGACGAAACTAAATTTGACATTTTTGGTTCAAATTATGGTCAGTGTGCACGGAGGAGGTCAGGAGAAAGGTCTGTAAGACACGGTGGAGACTGTCATGATTTGGGGCTATCTTTCAGCTCCACAGAAAAGTACCAGATTTTGATCTATCATGCAATGCCATCTGGAAAGCATCTAATTGGCTATGGCTTCATTTTTCAGCATGACAATGATCTCAAATGCACTGCCATGGCAGTAAAATCATAACCTGGGCAGAAAAACACACTGAAGCACTATCAGTCATGGACTGACCTCCCCAGAGCACAGACCACAGCATTGTTGAACCAGCGTGGGATCATCTCGACAGAGAACAGAACAAAATGAAGCAAGCAGCAAGCAAAGAAAAGCTTCCCATGTCTTTTAAGAAGTCGAGAGAACTATTCCTTAAAACTACTTAAAGAAATTACTAGAGAACTTGACTTTGAGAGTTCATAATGTGTTGATGAATAATGGTAGTTGTACCAAATATTGACTTTCAAGCTTGTTAGAATTTTCTGGCAAATTTAAAGAAATGTGGGTTGGATGGGTCTTGAGACTGCAAAGTACTATATAAAATATTATGCCTAATGTTTTTAATAAGTCTTTCCACCCATTTCCCCATCTTCCTAGCAGGGGTGGCTCAAGACTTTTGCACAGTACTTAACGTTACACATGGCACAAACCTGTGTCTATGGGTATGCAGTTTGATGACACCTCAGTCCCAACAAGACTTTTGGATCAATGTAGGTGTTTCAGACCTGTAAGATTAAACACATTTATAAGTTATGTAGGGAAGTAAGACTAAGATTGCTTTGTGATGTTCAACCCAAACAGCAGACATCAAATCCAATCAGTGCTGTTTTTTACGTCTACTTATCATCTTAATAAATGTCTTCTAAATGTAAAATATCTGCTTGTTGAATTCCTGCACTGTTCATTTACCTTTAGTCAGGTTTGAAAGAACAGGGAAGATGGAGAATATGAGTTTGGAGAATAGATTGTTCATAATCAACAACATCAGAACAGCTGCTGAAGGCTGTCTCACCACATGTGTCCATCAGTGCAGGCGACAGCACTTTTAAACTTTTCCATTTCTGAAATCCTGTGTCTCTGTCTCAGTGAGCCCTGTAAAATGAACTCTATTTTTCTTTTTATCACCCCAGCACAGGCATCTCAAGGAGTTAAGAATGAAAAGAAAAGACTTCATATTTTTTCTTATCCTCATTAGGTGCTAGCAAAGAACTCCTTCTTGCGGCCATTCCCGCCTGCCTTTGTCTCTTAAATCTGTCTCTAGGCCAGGCAGCGGGAGTCATGATAGAGCTCGGTGCCATACAGGGTATGATCTTCTCTGGCGATACTGATGCACTGAAACAGTACTTTAGCAAAAAAGAGGAGAAATGAATGTGCTCACACATCCTGCAGCTTGGTATTCATAGTCAGAGCCAACTTAATTTCAGCACAAATGGCTACTAATCAAGGCATCATTTCCCATTTTAAAGCCCATTTCAGTTTCTTACATGCCTATAAATTCTGCAGGGTTAGTTATTCTTTTCTCATTTCAAAATGTCAGTATTTAGTCTAGCCATTATGTACTCATAGCCATCTGGATACAGAAGAGTTTGGCAACATAAAAAAGGTGAAAAATTGAGGCGTTTATCATGTTTAAGTTGCATTATGTAGGACACAGAATTGAGTTTCTGCTACCCAGTCAGCCTAATAATTGTGAAGTGTGACACTTTTTCTTGTGGATTCGTACTCTACTATAAGATAAGTATGGTTTTCCATTCTGATACTTTATATTTAAGTGCTATTATTTTTTAGTTACTTAAAAAAATGTCCTAGACGGTCAATTCCAATTTTTTTTTAGTTAAAATGGGTAGCAAGGTTGACCTGCCACAGCTTTAGATGTGTCCTCTCAAACTGTATTCCTATGCAAATGTGGTTGTTGTTAGCAATTTAAAAAGGAAAGGGTCTAGGAGATGAAGATGTGTATATACTCAGTATTTATTATACATTAATGTTGTAGAATTCTTTGTGGACTTGCTTTATTTTAACATCAGTTAGCTGTTTTTGATGGGATCTAAACACATATTTCCTCTTCAGCAGATAAAGTTATCAACTAATGTGGAGACCAAAAAAGAGCCAAAAGATAAAAAGTCACAAAGTTTCCTAACACATTAATAAGAACTTTATAATCCAGTGATATAGTGTTAACAGTGAATCTGTCAGCTTTTTTAAAAGTTTTTAAAACTCTCTGGTAGCAAATTTTAGCTTTAGGCTTTAGGCAAAGAAATGATTTTAGTAACCTTTGCAATGATTTCAGCTCAAGAATTTAAACTATTTAAGATGACATTAGTGTCTTGAACAATATTTAAAGTTCACATTGCTACTGTGCCACATTCTGATACTAAGCAGAGAATTGGTTTCCCAAATTTTTCCTTGCCTGTTTAACCATGACGGTTTTGGTTATAAGGTTAAATAACCCAGATAAAAGACTGACTAATGATCAAAAGTGAAAAGTCAAGATGAAAACACACAGCACATTATGCTTTATTTTACTTTGTTTCTTCTCTTATTATGTGACCATTGGGGTGTCAAATAAATCGTTCATAGGTTTTATTGATTGGCAGCACAGCGTCCAGTTGAGATACGACTGATAGTGGATGTAGAACACAACAGATACAAGCTTTTTGCCTGCAGATTCCCTTTGCTATGTTGAGTGCTGCTGTCAATATTGTAGATTAATGCATGGAGATAACCACCGTGTGACTGTCTGTTGTGTTTTTGTGATTTTTTTTGTTCATTATTGTCAGTGGTTTGGATGGTACCTATCCATCAGTTCAAAGAGCAGAATAACCAAGAGTGACATTCAATTACAGTATGCAAATTTGTGTTCTTTATTTATTTATCTGGCCTCACCATTAATTTACTTAATTAACAATTTTGGACGTGAGCTATCATGAGCAGATTGCAATATTCTTTCCAATAACAGGCCATAATGAAATATATTATTAGCAATAAAGTTAATGAAACAACTGAAGTGAGACTCCTCATCACCACTGGATGGATGGCAAATTAAGGATAATAAAGGGAACAAACAAAGAAGGCAGACTTGAGAAAATGGGTCCTGCAACTTATTAAGGTTCTTGGAAGAAAATCTATGGGCTGTACACTGATGCATAACAGTACTGTACATTGTCAAGCTGCCACTGGAATTTCTTAAGAGAACCTTTTTGCCTTGCTGTTAGCGCAAATTACACCTTGTTCTCAATTAAATTGTAATTAGAGTGCTAAAGGAAAGAGTTGGATATTTTGACAGGCTCAACTGAACTTACTTTGCTTACAGGTAATTAAAAAAAATTCAGGCTGGGTGTGCAGTCTGGAATTCTCTCAGAAATCGTGGTTTGATTGTTTTTGTGATGTGCTCATTTCACAGTGATTTTCATCTCATTTAAGAGAAGTTCTTCCCAAAAAAAAATAGTTGAATCATGACATTAAATATGAAAGATCCGTCTTCATCGTTAATTTCTAATTTTCTGGATGACTTTAGCAGGTGGTCAGAAATTTGTCTGAGTTTACCATTAAAATATTGCAAAAGCCTTAAATTTCATGCATGCAAGTTGTTTAAAAATATATTTCATATCTTCATAAATTAATCTTTAGTGCAGTCTCAACTATATGGATTTTCAACTATATGAAATCAGGTTGACTCAGTTTTGATCTATTGAAGCAGCCTTGGTAGCAACAGTGTTTTCCCCACTGCAAGTTCATATTGTATAACACCAATTAAAGGGAAAGACAGCAAGTAACAGTGGATCTTCTGACTTCTGAGACCAAGCTGGGAATTCAGGAAGAAGGAACTGTCTTTGATGTTGGCCTCAAACTGACTGAAGTTCAGTCAAAGGCTTTGAGCAAGTACCATTTTAACTGTCCAGGTATATCCCTGAAGCAAAGACGCTGACCACATGAAAAACAAAAAAAGAAATATCTGGTTCAAAGCACTTAAGTCCATAGAAGATATCTTAGAACAAATATTTAGGAAGGGCACCGAACAAAACTTTAAGAAGAATTGTATCATTAGAAGGCACTTTATCCATAATTTGATGTCTAGTAGGGTGCAGTACACACTCTAAACGCTAATTTGCTAATGTTACCAACTTTTTTTCTATATGATTGTGTTTGAATGACATGTTCCTAATGGATAGTTTTATTACTTTGTCACTCGTGTGATTAGCTAAAATGGACTTTCTTTGGTATGATGAGTATCGCTGTACTTGAGTGAAAATATTAAATATTTTATATTGTGCTAATCTTACTTGGTTGATTATACTGTGGCTTTCTTTTACTTTTTTGAGCCTCAAATTGCAGAATCAATGCAAATTGAGATTCTTCTGTGAAGAAGTTTTAATTGTATTCTTGGTAAATGGTAATGAGTCATTCATCAGACACATATTTGCTTGACATAATACCCATGCCTGAATAAAATTTGGAAAGCTCAACGTATAAATAGAAATCACTGTAATTGCTTGCTAATCCTGTAATATTTATGCCCTGAAAGTTGGCTGCATATAGTACTGTTCTATTTTATGAACTGACCATGACAAACCCGACTGATTTAGTATTCTTTTTCAATATTTGGATGGACAAAATACAATTTGTGATAACTTCCTTTCCACCCCATCACCTTGTCCCAAGGCTGGAGAAAAGTATGAAAGATGAAAGCACTGATCTCCAGGTCTTGGCGGCTCTGTGACATCAACCAGAAGCAGCTCCATTAAAGAATGAAAAGGCAGGTCTCTTTTGTTGCTTCCACATCCACTCGTTATTAAGGAATCCCATTAAACTGTGGAAGAAGGTGACTTTTCCTTTCAGTGTGATGACACATGGAAAGAGACCCCTGTCAGGTCGGAGATGGGAGCCGCTGATGAGGCTGGTGAGGTGGTTTTGGCCCAAGAGGAAAGGAGTTATTGATTGACCGAGGCAGCGCTGCGTCTCCTGCACTCTGTCAATCACGTGTGGACCCTTTTCTTTGTTTCTCTTTTTTCCTCTGGCCACAGGTGATCACCCATTTCCCGAATGCTCTTTGTTGAGTGTGTGCCCTCATTTAACTTCATTACTGTTGGGCTGACAGCCAGGCAGCAAGGGGAACAAACTGCATCCTTCGACCCTGCATGTTCGCCATCTCCTGCAGACACCTTCCCTGCTGCCATCCATCCTCAACTCCCCCTACCTTCTCTTTCCGTTCTTTCTTCTTCTCTTCTCTGTGGTTGTTCTGTCACCATCTTTGCCTTCCGTCATGCCCTCCCCGTCGCGGCCACAAATGCAGCTCAGCAGCATTGATAACAGTCTGACAGACCACAGTGGAGCACTGGCGTCAGTTCCTTAGCCCCTTCCCTTCTTCCCCCTAACTCGATGGCTTGCCTTTGTTGTCAAGGTCACCCTGCTGCCCATCTGCAAATAGAGAGAGAATGGCAGGTTGTGAATGGGAGGCTTTCACCTGCCACTACTTGTTTCCTTACTGAGGTTTCTTACTCTGAAAGAGAAAATGGCTGTAGGGCCAGGCTGTCAGAATCATGGGAGAAATGATAAGTGAGTGATGCAACCCTGTTACCTTAAAAGTTTTGACTAAAATAAACATGAAAAACAAACAAATACTGAATTAAAAATCATATGAAGACAATATATCAATGTTAAAAGTAATATTTTTTTCGAAAGCTATATGATCAGTTTGAGTGGCTGTATAGTGCAGTGATTTACATATTAGACTAGCAAGGGAAAGATCTCAGGAGGAAACACAAATCCTTCAAATCCCTTTGGGATGGCATTAGGAAGGGCATCCAGCATAAAAAAAAATGTGACACTACTCGCTGGGGTGACCTCGTTTTAATAGTGTAGCAGCTGAAAGTAGTCTTAAATTCTCAATTTTTTTTGTCAACAACACATTTCAAATGAGACTAGAACAACAGGAGATTAGACATGTGTGTATATGTATGTATGTGTTTTGAAATATGGAAATTTTAGAAGATTTAGAATTTTAGCATCTAAAAGTATATAACAAGAAGATGGTTAGAATCCAGTGATAGCTCTGTACAAGTGGGAGAAGGCCAAAGACAAAAGAAGGCCTGAACCGAGGAGCAGCTGAAAGAGTACATTAAGCCAAAAAGTTTGCTTTCAGAACTATAATTGGGTTTCCTACTTCCTAAATGTTTTTAAGTATTGAAAAAAGGTGATACAAAAAGTAGAAAACTTTACCCTTTTTCAACAATTTTGAAATGTGTTGCGGTCTTCAAAGTAAAGGGGGAAAAAACTGATTTTTAAAAAAATGAATAGAATTTCTGTTTTAGTGTTTGAAATAGTGTCTGTCTGTCGTAATCAGTTAAGTATATAAATTATTATACTGTTTGAAATTTATTTAGTACCAATTTTTCCAGATTGACAACAATAATTACAGTTTTTCAATATATGAAATCATTCCTGTTTTCCACATATATACATCGATCCATCCATCTTCTTCCGCTTTATCCGGGGTCGGGTCGCGGGGGCAGCAGCCTAAGCAGAGAAGCCCAGACCTCCCTCTCCCCAGCCACCTCCTCCAGCTTATCCGGGGGAACACCAAGGCGTTCCCAGGCCAGCCGAGAGATATAATCTCTCCAGCGTGTCCTGGGTCTGCCCCGGGGCCTCCTCCTGTTGGGACATGCCCGGAACACCTCATCCAGGAGCTGCCCAGGAGGCATCCTTGTCAGATGCCTGAACCACCTCAGCTGGCTCCTTTCGATGTGGAGGAGCAGCGGCTCTACTCTGAGCCCCTCCTGGATGGCTGAACTTCTCACCCTATCTCTAAGGGAGAGGCCAGCCACCCTTCGGAGGAAGCTAATTTCCGCCGCGTATCCGCGACCTCGTTCTTTTGGTCACTACCCACAGCTCATGGCCATAGGTGAGGGTAGGGACGTAGATCGACCGGTAAATTGAGAGCTTCGCTTTTACACTCAGCTCCCTCTTCACCACGACGGACCAGTGCAGCAGCACCAATCCGTCTGTCGATCTCCGGCTCCCTTCTCTCATCACTCGCGAACAAGAACCCGAGATACTTGAACTCCTCCACTTGGGTCAGGAACTCATCCCCGACCCGGAGTGGGCACTCCACCCTTTTCCGGCTGAGAACCATGGCCTCAGATTTGGAGGTGCTGATCCTCATTCCCGCTGCTTCACACTCGGCTGCGAACCGTTCCAGTGCGAGCTGGAGGCCATCACCCGATGAAGCCAACAGAACCACATCATCTGCGAAAAGCAGAGATGAGATTCTGAGGCCACCGAAGTGAAAGCCCTCCGCTACTTGGCTGTGGCTAGAAATCCTGTCCATAATAATTATGAACAGAATCGGTGACAAAGGGCAGCCCTGGCGGAGCCCATCACCCACCGGGAACGAGTCCGACTTATTGCCGGCAATGCGAACCAAGCTCTTGCAACGGTTGTACAGGGATCGAATGGCCCATAGCAATGTTTAATATTTTCACTCAACAATAATTACAGTTTTTCAATATATGAAATCATTCCTGTTTTCCACATATAATATTATTATATTTGAAAAAAGAGGATTTTAATTTTGACTTGTTAATGTGTAGGGTGCATCGCTTCATTGTAACACTTCATAGACACGTCACTGTCACTTATCTAAACTCCGACACATATGCACTCCATATTGTACATAAATGCTATTTTTGCACAATATTCATCTGCTGACTTCTGTATATGTTATATATATGTATAGACACGCATGCACACGTTTACATATGTATATATATATATTTCGTATGTAGAATTAGTAGTGTGCATGCGTTCTTATATTTGTATGTATATTTATTCTTATATTTCTTATTCTTAGACTTTGTTTTGTTTTTTATGCTTGTGAAGCTGGCACACAAGAATTTCACTCACATGTGCTGTACCAATGTGCCAGTAATGTGAGGGGACAATAAAAGTGATTTGATTTGATTTGATTAGATCAAAAAGAATCATACCATTTCTAAGTGCTTTAATTCTGCAGAGTAACAGTTGGAACAGCTGCCAGTCGCTAGCATAACAACAACAGTGACCGCAGACAGGTTCGCAAAAATATGGGACACATTTGACTGTTTTATGGAAATATTTTAACAACAATAATAATTGTCATAATTTTAGTTTTGATAATTAATTCATCTGTTAACACAGTTGTCTTAAACATGAAAGATCCTTGATTTGACAATGAAGGGAGACACAGAGGGTAACAAACTAGTTTACTCCTAACACTTCTCAGAAGCTTGCATTAATAGGTTTCATCAGAATAGGCAAAATCTGTGTGAAATCAAATATTTAGATCCTTCTGCTGTGGCAACACCTTGGGAAAAAAGGGATGTTAACATCGTCGCTGATCATACCCAATATCTTAATAATCTGGTCCAAGTATAACACCAACCAGCAAACATACCTTTCAGAATCATTCACTGGTGATGTAAAAATGTAGACTTGATAATATGAATATACCTCAAAATGATCAACATCTTCTTCTTAACAATTACAACCGAAGTAAAGTTCTTGTATAGAACACATTTGTAACATGATGACATACATCATTAGCCTATGAAATCCCAAGCAGGTTGTTTTATTAATTCTGTGTAATTCTGTCTTTCAGCAATATTCGTTTTAAAATTTAACTTAGATGCTGGCACATACACACCAGATATTATTTAGTAATCCAAGATACTAAAGCCCAAACCACTTAAACATAGTTTTATTGTTTTTTTATTTTATTTTTTTTTTAAATAAACGTTGTTAAGAATATCCGCCTTTGTCATGCAAATTGTCCTCAGGAACTCAAGATGCCTGCAAACACAACCTTAATTAGGATGTCAGGAAAAGGAACTAGTCTCATGAAAAGTCTGTGTTGTGTTACCGTCTGTAGAAGTTGTAGTTTTCCTGCCCCCTCTGGAGTATCTACTCTGCTGTCATATATTTAACAACTAACTTCAAACCAAAGTGTCTTGCACCTTTGATTTTGACTGGCAAAGGAAAAGTAACACTTTAAAGCAATGTGCAAATTCTGTTTCTCTCATAAGCATCAGCAGCCGCACGCAGTGTACTAGCGTGGCTCACTTAGGCACAGTACACCTACACACACACACAAACAGAGCTGTTTGAGGGTGAAATATCCCAGAGGGGGAAACAGTGAAAACTATAGTAGTATCCTAATATATTCAATTCAAGCTTACTACCTGTTTTGTATATGAAATACATAGCTGTAGCAACTTAGAATAAATATTTGTGTGTAATAATGAATACTTTTAGCTGCCCTTGCAGTAACTTCAAAGGAAATGGACATACTCAAATATATGATTTCTTTTTTGGCAAACGTCATCAATAACAATGCATATTATCAATATCAGTGCCGTTATCTATTCTGCTCAGAAGTCTGATTCTTTATCATTTCAACAGATTTGTGTTCAGCTGAGGGGTAAAGGGGTTAAAAAAGGTTGCACTGATGCAGGTTTACAGTTTCAGACCTTTATCATGTCAGTGTTTGAACACAGTGTGGAAGCAAGGGTTTAAAAAAAGGTTTTATGTGACTCAACAGTGCAAACGCTCCACTGCCGTGAGTTTGACGTCACTGGTTTGCTTTGCTCAACTGGCAGAAAAAAAAAAAGAATATGATTCTGCTGCACTGGATCCCTGTTGCTGACAAAATACATATCAAGTATTTAATCATCCTTTGCTGGTCTTTTCCATCAGTCCAGTAAAATTCTTGATCACTTATCCACTGCAGGGGGGTCTGGAGCATAAACCATGTGTGTTACAGGGGGGTACACAGTCCATCAGAGGATCAGCACATCTCTCTTCTCTCTCTCTCTGTTTTCAAACTAAATATTTAGAATGATGTGGCATTAATATCTATAGTTAAATAAGTATTATTGCATAATGTATATTAAACTCCAGTAAACTCAACTCTAGAATACGGTGTTGATTTTGAAAGAGCTCTACCAGAATGTTTTTTTTTAATTGTCTTTCTTGACCAAACATCTAATATTTCAATTGGAAACTTGAGAAATTGGCTTGATGGCCTGGTGGCATGATGGTTAGCACTGTGGGACGGTGTCTTTCTGTGTGGAGTTTGCATGTTCTCCCCGTGTCTGCATGGATTCTCTGCGGGTGCTCCGGCTTCCTCCCACAGTCCAAAGACGTGCACTTAGTGGGGATAGGTTAATTGCAAACTCTAAATTGCCCATGGGTGTGAATGTGAGTGCGAATGGTTGTTTGTGTCTATGTGTTGGCATAGACATAGACCCACACCTCCCTGAAAAGGATGAGTGGATGGGATGGATGGATGGATGAGTCAATGGATTTCATTTGGGTGACCAGTACTGTTGTTACTCAGAACAGCATCATTAATATTTTAACTGATGGAATCAGTCATATGTTTAGCCTTTCAGATTTGAAAAGTCAATTTCACAGAGATTTTTATGCTTCCACTGCAGCACTTTCACTCAACAGAAACATTTTCTCAGTTTATATATATAATGTTTAATTCCCCGAAGGGATGGTGTTTTCTGAAGGTATATTTTTAAAAAAGGATGAAGACAACATTTGTTTCCTGGAAAGTTTACTGAGTGGCCCCTGGAGACCTTCTGTGGGCACTTGCCAGTAGCATTTTAGCTTGTTTTGTGACTTTTGAAAAGTACTGGGCCAGGACACCACACACACACACACAGTATGGTTTAAAAGAAGAACTGAAAAAAAAATTATCACTTCATAGGTGTGATGTAATTTTTGACTTGTGTGCTAAAACACAAGGGCGTATTCTTATTTATTTGTGTTGACAAACTGGAAACTATTTCTTTGTATGTTCTGACACAGTAAACACTAATTGGAATCTGCACACCTGTTAATAATCACACTAATGACAAGAGGCTGAACACTTCCCTAAGCAATGCTCAATGCAAGAGGCGAGTAACTATTAACAGGGAACAAAATGAATAATGAAATTAATGATTTGGGGAAATAGGCTGTCATATAGGATGATTTCTTCTCTTGCATGCGTTTTAATTTACTCTGCTGTAATGGATATGTACTTCTACACATTATCTTAGTGACAATTCCAAACGTATACCCTTTATTAAAAGCAGATATCTAATTATTGCAGTGTCTGGTTGCTATGAAGTTTAAAGAGTTTTTAAGCTTATTTTGTTTGTTTTGTGTCTTTGTTTTATGGCAGTGCAGCCACTGGTACAATATAATGTAAAGCGAAACATATGTAAGAAAACACAATGATGGAAGTACTTTATGTAATTATGTTGCTGTGGATAGTTTCTTCAGTACTGCCATGTTTTCTTCTTTCCAAACTAAATTTCTTATTTTTGTCTCTCTTCTATCTTTCCACCTCATTAGTAGACTTCATATGGTTCATCGCATATTTCATTCAGGGGTGACTCATTCATACCATACTGATTCATATGTTAATATGTTCCTGAGACAACCCCCCATGGCTCGAACAGAGTCTGATATATAATTCTTTTTTTGCTTTGCACTCCATTTGTCTTATTCTTTCACAGCAACCAAACACACCATGAAAAACCAAGCTTTATCACACTTCCCACCCACTAGATTCTGTTGACCTATCTCACTTATTTCCTGCAATGGGAAAAGCATTTCTGGGATAAACAATCCATTGAAATGTCACCAGATTCCATGGAGTCCACGAGAGTTGCGTCCTTGTGCCTGAGGGACTGGAATGTTGACATTAGACATTAAGCAGCATTTCATGTGATATTATAGCATGACAGTATCATACAACTCCAGTTTTCAGAGATGCCACTCTCAAATGGTGGGCTATGAAGCATATAATGTTGGCATTATATAGTGTAGAGCACAGTATAATTCTAAAAGAATCTGCATGGAGGCACAGACCCTCTTATACTCTGTGCAGCTGCACAAGTTCTTATGTTAATATTACTGTGGTGCAGAGACAAGGCACTTGACAGTGTATGGCTCTGATTTAAAACTAAGCCTCTGCTGAGAAATCTACTTGCACATTTAATGAGACCTCGACAAAAGAGAGAAAAACATTTTTATATTCTATTCTAAGTGTTTTCTCCCTGCAAGCAAAAGGTTAGTTCAGGTTGTTTGTAAACTAGAGCTCTGCTTGGGTGTAGAAATGCACAGTAAATATACGTTATGGAAGAAACATACATGATTTCTTTCTTTCGGAAGAGTTTGATTTTACTATATTTTGACATGAATCACACATACATGTGCATTTCTCCCCTGCCTTTTAGTTTTTAATTTGTGATCTGGTTAAAATGTTTTTGAATATTTATTGCTATTCAGGAGTTGGAATCTATCTAGCGTATAGATTTCAAATGGTGAATGTAAATGGGGAGTGCTCTTCATACACAGGGTTCTGTGCTGAGACCACTGTTTACATTAGGGATGTTCCTGGCGACTAATTTCCTAGAAAAAAAAGCTAACTGACTAGTCTAAAACTAAGAAACAAAGACATCAAGCTAAATTTGAGAAGTGTCTGATGTCAAAAACTCAGTAAACAAAGGCTGATTAAACCATTGATCACATTCTACAATAATGAATCATGCCGCTTAACTGTCCTGCACCTCGCATTGTGCATCATCTACGCTGCATGTTATACTCCAGGTAACGAAAAAGAAAAAAACTTAAACCAGTGTTAAATATGATATGAAAACATATTATCTACAAAAAATCTCCAAAAGTTGAATCTGTTCATCTGGACGTAGCGTTTTGTGGGAGAAACGTTTCGTCACTCATCCAAGTGACTTCTTCATTCTCAGCTGACTGCAGGTTTCCCCAACCCTATAAACAGTACATTTGCTCTCAAATTGCTGTGCTTCCCTGAGCCTGGCTCTGCGAGAAGTTTCTTCCTGTTAAAAGTCAGTATTTTCATTACCTCATAGGGGGTCATTTGATTGTTAAGGTTATCTTTCTAATTTTATAGGATATTTCCCTACAACACAAAGCACTTTAAGGTGACTGCTGCTATTAACTGTTCTATAAATGTCTTATCTCTTGGTTTCCTACTGCTTTACTATCAGACTCTTGTCTGAAGACAATGAACCACAAGTGTATACTACACTGGAATAGTTTGTCATCTGCTATGCTCATACTGTATGGGAACAGAGCTGCCAAATCTTAAACACCTTAATCCAAATAAGACCTTAACTTCAACACTGTAAATACCTGTATTACTTCAGTGCAACTGTTCCTTTAGCTTTCTGTCACTGTTCACATTGCATTTTCTCATTGTGAAACACACATAGTAATTATACTATTTAATCTCACAGAGGCATTTTGGTATTAAAAAGAAAATTGAATGTGGGGATCATGAAGGAAATGTTTTCCAGGAAAAAGCTTCCTGCAGAATGGAAATGCTGATGACTCTGACCACCTTTAAATAGGCTTACAAGCTTAAAACTTCCACACTTAAAAAGGGCAGCTTTATCTGAATTCAGTTGTTTACACACTGGATGTCAGTGTCATGTTTGCACATATGTTATGTTGATATAACTGCCAGTACTTGTTAAAACCTGTTCTAACTTAATACAGAACGCTGATATTAAAAACTAATCGTAAATGAAACATATTTAACAACAGGCCTATTACACTTGACCACATGTAGGCTTAATCCTGCAACAATATTCCTTTCAACTGTCTTTACTTTATCTGTGTTGTCCTTGAAATTAATTTCTTTTTCCTTCATACTGTCTCAGCCTGTCTTCATTGCCCTGAGCAACTCTCAGTGGCTGGAGGTTGAGCTAGTTTTATCTGAGGTCACCTCACCTCTAACCCAAGCTTCTGTTCCTCAGAGAAACCATTGGATCCTATGAAGCACTGCCCTGCAGTTTTGATTAGTGCTGGCTCCTCCTCCATAATGTTTCCTGTAGGGAAGAGCGCAAACTGTCAGCACAAAGCATAGTTCTCCAACAGGGACAACGGTGAATATCACACATAAACTCTGACAAACTTAGAGTAAGAATTTAATTTTCTCTGCACTGCAACCCTGAAACCATCACCGATCAGAATAGTGGTTTTGATATGTAGACACTGGTGGGCAGATTTGAAGCTGCGGGTCTAGTTCCAAATGCCATGTTCTGGTGCCAGTAAAAAAAAAAAGAAAAAAAGAAAAACAAGCAAATTGCAGTTTGTAGAGGTAATAAGCTATCTTCACTTGGTGCCTTGCAATATTTTTTGGTTTGAGTCTAAAAAACGATTTGTAATCTTAATAGTTTGTGTTACTTTTAAATCAGAAAGAAGAAGGCAAATGTTGGCTCCAATATGTTGGCCAACACCATTTCTATGCTGTTGGCCAAGATTATCCGAGTACTCATTTCAGCTAAATATGACATCTTCAATAGACTTCATTCAAGGGTCAGTCACTGCTTGGGCAACTGCAGTTGGTTAAAACTACTGGCATGGCAAGTGAGATGATGTATCACCCTTATTGGCTTCCTTACATTGGCTACCAGTCAGTTTTAGAATTGATTTTAAGATCTCATTTATTGTCATTGCATGGCACCTTGCACCCTTAAGGAGGTTTGCAAAGCCAATGTTCCTAACCGTCCTGAGGTCCAGATTAAAACATAGAGTGTCTGTAACTACTTGTAAACTGTGGAATAAACCGCCTCTTCACATCAGGAACTTTGTCACATTAGACCAGGGGTTGGCAACCCTAGGCAACTGATGGCACGACCATAGCTGGACTGACCATCGGGCATACCGGGCATTTGCCCGGTGGCCCGATGATTTTTTTTTTTTTTTTGTCGCGGTATAAACAATGAAAGGTGGTGGATTGGCCAGATGCTGGCCGGTGTGTAAAAATAACTCAATTGTTTGGTGATGGCTATGTCGGAGCTTCCACAGATTCAGTAACATTAACAAGTGGTGGAGGCCAGCAGGTGGATGAGGGAGAGGGGAGGCAGGAGGGGGAGAGACCCGAGGCAGCCGCCGGTCCGAGTGTCAGGTGAACTGAACTTCAGGTAAGAAGTTATGACCTGCAATCTATCTGGGTCAGATATAAACCAAGTATAGGTGGAGTTTATTTTCGTTGTGCTGACTTTTTACAGTCAGTTACAATAATTCGTACTAGCTAGCATGACGGAGTTTCTATACAGCTGGGTGGGTGCTATGATGTTACTGATAGTGAACTTTATTTTATTCATAAGGTTAGTTAGTAGAGTTGCCAACCGTCCCCTATTCAGAGAAATTATTACGCGTTTCGTGTTGAGCTGAGAAGGGACTCAGTTTGTCCCGGACTTCAGCTAGGATGGAAAAAGACACAAAGGTAGATTTATTCTGTCATTACGCTGCACAGCTGCCTCTTCTCCTCTCATTCTCTCCCCCTCCCTCTCCTGTTGCTACTTTAATCACGAAACTGATCAATGATCAGCTGATCGGCTTTTCTCTCTTGTTTGTTTATCGCCCACTTTGCGCCAGAAAGAGGAAACCGCTGGATGTCGCGCTAAACAACAGCAGCACGTTTAAGCTTGATCAGCTGTTGTTAGAATTTATTTAATATTAATTTCTAGTATAAGCTGATGTTTGCTGGAGCCACAGCTGTAAAAGCTGCTGGTCATGATATCGGTTTGGATACGTGATGAGAGGGAAACATGAAGATGAAACCAGGAGATGTCCTTACTGAATCATCAGAGCTGAACAGGTGATGGAGAAACAGGTTTACCTTTTAGGTGACATGAATGAGTTGAAGGGAAGTTATGAACTGTTTCTGAGAGACAAATAACACCAGGATCCTTTTCTAAGTAGCTGACAGCTGGTAACTGTGCAGGGGCGGGTCTAGCAAAGTTTTGCCAGGGGGGCCATGAAGGGCATTAACAGGGAAAGGGGGGCACAAAGAAATACTTTTCTTTCTTATTCTCATTTAAAATGTCTGGCTGTTATTAAATAATTATCTGAATCTTACAACCAAAATTTTTATCTGATGTAAAATGTAAAGAAATTATACATATACCAACAAGACAGTGTACATCACTGTCACAACAGCATTTGTTTTCATTCAAATGCTTTATGGCTTTAATACCTGGTGGGCCGGTCTCTAGTCAAAATACCCTGGCTGATTTTTTGTCCCAGTCCAGCCCTGCTGGACACTCGGAGACCTGTGTCTCTGAGTGGGAGACCAGAGATCACATTAACATGTTTATCTCTGTATTAACAAACATGCCATTTGGCCCAGTTTGTTTATCTTATCATCTTATCATTGTTGTGAGGAGACCATAAATAGCATTTTTATTTTATGTTGTACAGTTCATTTGCTGTTATGGATAAAAAGTGTTTTTTTTTTTGTTTCAAAATAGCTGATAACTATTCGCTGATAGCTGCCAACATCTGCGAACAAACATAATTCTTTAAAGTTGTTCTATATAGTGTGTAACTGTTAATATAGAGCGTTATTAAATTTATTGCTAATGCAATCATATGGCACACTGACTTCTGAGGAAATTTTAAACAGCACTCGTCATCAGAAAGGTTGCCGACCCCTGCATTAGACACTTTTAAACCAGTTTGAGAATCCATTTTTTTCATTGGCTTGTAAACCACACAGAGATACGATTTCTTTTTATTTATGCCATTTCACGTGCACTTTTTTCATTCTATGTTTCATTTGTTAAATCTGTTTGATAGTTTCATGAAGTTTTATTTTTAGCTGTGTAGCATTGTGAGGGGGGCATAGAGAGTGCAACAAAAACAGCGACATTTATTAAATTGTGTTATATATATATATATATATATATATATATATGTGTATATATATGTATATATATATATATATATATATATATATATATATATATATAAAACACCCATCTCGCCCCTGCGGGCGGTTTATCCTTCAAGCTCGGGTCCTCTACCAGAGGCCTGGGAGCTTGAGGGTCCTGCGCAGTATCTTAGCTGTTCCCAGGACTGCGCTCTTCTGGACAGAGATCTCCGATGTTGTTCCCGGGATCTGCTGGAGCCACTCGCCTAGCTTGGGAGTCACCGCACCTAGTGCTCCGATTACCACGGGGACCACCGTTACCTTCACCCTCCACATCCTCTCGAGCTCTTCTCTGAGCCCTTGGTATTTCTCCAGCTTCTCGTGTTCCTTCTTCCTGATATTGCTGTCATTCGGAACCGCTACATCGATCAATACAGCCATCTTCTTCTGTTTGTCTATCACCACTATGTCCGGTTGGTTAGCCACCACCATTTTGTCCGTCTGTATCTGGAAGTCCCACAGGATCTTAGCTCGGTCATTCTCCATCACCCTTGGGGGCATCTCCCATTTTGACCCCGGGACTTCCAGGTTATATTCGGCACAGATGTTCCTGTACACTTGGTTATGGCGTTCCATGTATGCCTTGCCTGCTAGCATCTTGCACCCTGCTGTTATGTGCTGGATTGTCTCTGGGGCATCTTTACACAGCCTGCACCTGGGGTCTTGCCTGGTGTGATAGACCCCAGCCTCTATGGATCTTGTACTCAGAGCTTGTTCTTGTGCTGCCATGATTAGTGCCTCTGTGCTGTCTTTCAGTCCAGCTTTGTCCAGCCACTGGTAGGATTTCTGGATATCAGCCACCTCCTCTATCTGCCGGTGGTACATACCGTGCAGGGGCCTGTCCTTCCATGATGGTTCCTCGTCTTCCTCCTCTTTCTTGGGTTTCTGCTGCCTGAGGTATTCACTAAGCACGCTGTCAGTTGGGGCCATCTTTGTGATGTATTCGTGGATGTTTCTTGTCTCATCCTGGACTGTGGTGCTGACACTCACAAGTCCCCGGCCCCCTTCCTTCCGCTTAGTGTACAGCCTCAGGGTGCTGGACTTGGGGTGAAACCCTCCATGCATGGTCAGGAGCTTTCTTGTCTTTATGTCAGTGGCGTCTATCTCCTCCTTTGGCCAGCCTATTACCCCAGCAGGGTACCTGATCATGGGCAGGGCGTAGGTGTTGATAGCCCGGATCTTGTTCTTACCATTCAGCTGACTCCTCAGGACTTGCCTGACCCTCTGCAGGTACTTGGTGGTTGCAGCTTTCCTAATGGCCTCTTCATGGTTCCCATTCGCCTGCGGGATCCCCAGGTACTTGTAACGTTCCTCTATGTCTGCAATGTTGCCTTCTGGTAGTTCAATCCCCTCAGTTCTGACTACCTTCCCTCTCTTTGTTACCATCCGACTACACTTCTCCAGTCCGAACGACATTCCAATGTCATTGCTGTATAGTGTGTATCGTGTATTGTGTGTATCCTCTATGTCTCGTTCACTCGATGTCTCGTTCACTCTTGGCATACAGCTTGATGTCATCCATGTACAGGAGGTGGCTGACAACCGCTCCGTTTCGTAGTCGGTATCCGTAGCCAGTCTTGTTAATGATCTCACTGAGGGGGTTCAGGCCTATGCAGAACAGCAGTGGGGACAGAGCATCTCCTTGGTAGATCCCGCACTTGATGGTGACTTGGAGTTGGCCTCTAGTGTTGTACGCCACATCCCCATTGAGTTCCTGATGAAGGCTCTTAGGGTCCTGTTGATCTTGTACAATTCTAGGCATTCCAGTATCCAGCTGTCATAGGCCTTCTTGTAATCAATCCAGGCTGTGCACAGGTTGGTCAGTCTGGTCTTGCAGTCTCGGCTGACTGTTCTGTCTACCAGTAGCTGGTGTTTTGCGCCTCTGGTTTTGCGCCACATTCTTAACCTCCTAAGACCCAAACTCTTCCACGGCGTGCATTTTTTATTTCTCTTTGATATTTGGGCATATTGGGACCTGATGAATGTAAAAACACCTGATTTTTTTTACCCAATTTTTGTTCCTAAGAAAAATGAGAGCCACATATGAGGATATTCGTTTTTAATGTTGATAAAACAGAGGCAGTATAATGTCCTCGTAAGTGGATATCAGGCCCTTTTAGAGCAAAATTAAGTATTTTAGTCTAGACAACCCAAAATGTGATGTCCACATATGTGGATGCCAGGTCCTAGGAGGTTAAGCAACTAAAAGTGACTGTTTAAAATTAATATAAATAGTGTTTTTATAATGACAATGTCCAGTGACAAATAATCCGTCAGAGCAATGAAACCACAGAATAGTTATATATACATTGTTGCAGCCTTCTTAACAACAACAGCTTATCATTTAGCTGTCCGTCCTGTAACTCTACTTTCTGATATATTCTAACTGAACTGATAGTTTTATTCAGCTGTGGCTTTCAGCAAAAAAACAACAATACAAAGTCTGCACACTCACTATATACTGTCTTATTAGCACCAAATAACAAATGGGCACTTAGTGTTTAACATCCAAGCAATCAGATTTTTCAGTAAAAAGGAAGTAAAAGACCTTTATTCTTTGTGACAAAGGAAATGATTTTTTTGTAAGCATCTACAGTTGTGATCAAAAGTTTACATACACTCACCATAAACATGAATGTCATGGTAGACTTTTAATGATTTAACTGTTTTTTCAGGGTGAAATGATTGTACAGCTTTAATGACTTTACCAAAACAAGAATTGGGTGCATAAGTGTGAATTCATTTTGAATTTTCTCTAGTCCACACAGGCTCGAAATCTTTTACATCAATGTTTGGTGCTTTGGGAAGCCCAATCTGGAAGCTTGATGTTAGCCTGTTTTATCGATTCCAACACCAGTTTTAATATGACTGAATTGTTGGAATACCTAATTGTGTTGAAGTTTCAACCATCTACCTGTTGAATGGAGATGAAACTGAAGTTTTGGAGATAGTCCTACTACTTTATTACACCATCCACTTTGTGTAATGTACCAGTATATTGGCAGGAAAAGAGCCCCAGACCATGATGCTACCACCGCCATGCTTGACAGTTCTTAGGTTTGAAAGCCTTTAGCTGTCCAAACATGCCTTGGGTCATTGTGGAAAAAAAATCGATCTTTGTCTTTTCTCTCCAGACAGCATTTAGTTTTTTAGGTGGCTGTAAGTTTTAGGTAAATTTAAAGGTCTCAGTTTAGAGCAGTTGCTTCCTTCTTTTTTGGTACCCTTTCAGTACATGACAATGCCAAATAAACTTCACTGTGAAACTGGTGTTCCTGCAGCTACCTGTTCATGGCAGGCTTGAACAGGTAGCTGCTGAACATCCTAAGCTATTTCCTCTCATCTGAGCATGACAGTTTGGGTCTTCTAAGTCATCAGAATAAGTTATAATAACTGTACTTTTGTAGATGTCATGTCATCCTCATGTGCGGACTGCCTCTCTTTGTCTCTCCTCCTTCTGCTCTCTCTTTCTCTCCTATATCCGTGTCAGTGTGTCTATGGGTGGAACTAAGCCCTTTCAGGAGTGGGCATGGTTCACCGAGGTCTCAGTAGCCTTACCTGTCTTCCATCCTGCAATCTGTGGCAAATACTCAAACCAGGCTATCACCACTTGTGGCCATATTGTTGCCTACATTATGTGGTAGAGGCCACTTGTGATTCTAGTTCAGTTTGTTTGGTTGTTTCCTAGAGTTACAAGAGCTACTAACCTGTTTATCTTTCTGTCCCCTCAGTGAATCCAGTTGGGCCTTTTGTAAGATCCTCACGACTGCCTGCCTCCCTCTCTTACCCAGAAGTATAAATGGAAATTAGACCTCTGTAGAGGTTTAGAGACTCTGAGCAGTTCCTAGGAAAATGAGGGCAAGCAGAAGCAGAAACCTGAAAACACACACACACCCCTGACCATGTAACAAATACACACTTTTATTGAATTAATTCCTCAAAGAACCTTGGAAAAGACTCATTTACATATGGATTGAGTAACTTACCTTCACTCCCTGACTGATGAAGTTCTAGACGAAAATCAGTTTTGAGTGTTTCATCTGTACCATTTCTACCTGTCTTAGCTGGATTATTGTGGCAAAAGATTCATGATTCTATTCACTAAATCTTCTGAAATCATTTCCAGTGTCTTGCTTTTGAGTCCCCTTGGTGACCTGAAACAGTAACATTGTTTGAAATAATGACTTTGGAACCTGGAGTTCTTTAGAAATGGTATAAAGAAACCTTTCATGCTTGTGTAAATCTAAAGTTCTCTTTCTTAGAGCTTCACTGACTTGTATTTTGTGATTGTTCTGAGTATTGGTCAATCCAGTAATTGTTGTCAAACAAATCCTTTTATGCTAGCAAAGAGAAACCAGAGTTAATTAAGTTAACGGGCCTTGCCCTTGTCAAGTTAAAAAGCATTGTAGAACATTATGCCCCACTTATTAAAGGACTTAAGTCAGTGTATTTGAGAAAATCCAAAATAGTTTCAAACTTCCACCCAATTCTCATTTCCAAAGTCATTAAAGATGCATGCTGTATAATCATGCCACCCTGGAAAAAGAACAATTTAAATAAGTAATTAAAAGCCAAATTGCCATGAAATTCATTTCCATGATGAGTGTATAAGAAATTCTGACTACAACTGTATTGTCTACACCAGTCCTATGGAGTTCAGCTCTCACCACATTTCCTCCATCTTCCTGAGGAGGCTGCGGTCCTTCAATGTCTGCAGCAAGCTCCTCAGGATGTTCTACCAGTCTGTTGTTGCCAGCGTCCTCTTCTATGCTGTGGCATGCTGGGGAGGAAGCACTAAGAAGAGGGATGCTGGGCGACTAGACAGGCTGGTAAGGAAAGCTGGCTCTTTTGTGGGAGCTGAACTGGAGTGTATCACTTCAGTATCAGACAAAAGGACTATGAACAAGATACTCAACATCCTGGACAATGACTGTCATCCACTCCACACCACTATCATACAGCAGAAGAGCTTGATCAGCTGGAGACTGCGCTCCCTGACATGCGCAACAGACAGATTCAGGAAGTCATTTGTACCCAGGGCCATACAACTTTATAATGCTTCACTTAAGGGAAAAGGAGAGTTGGTCTTCTCTGCATAGTCTATCTGCACCGCCACCCTCTAATACATTCACAGGACTTATCTGCCCATATTGTGTATTGTACCTTATCCCTGCACTGCTGCTAGAACTCTTATACTACTATGTTTACTTGCACTAATGCTATTACTCTTATACTAGCCTACTGTTATTCTGTTTTATCTTATTTGCCAATATATTTATATTTGAATTGTTATATTTCCATGCGTACACTTTATTCTGTTTTATCTTTTTGCCCATATATTTATACTAGAACTGTTATATTACCATGTTTACATTTTTTTTTTTTTTTTTTTTTTTTTTTTTTTTTTATATTATTTGCCCATATATTTATATTAGAACTGTTAAATTACTGTGCTTACATTTTATTGTACATGTTGACATATGCACACATTTACTGTTGGTTACTAGATTTTAACCTTGCACTGTTGCACCATTGCATTATTATCCTGACACACACTTCAAACAGGACTGCATCCCCAGTATATTATACGCTTTGCTACTGTTGATTTAGATAGATTTAGATTTAGATTGATTTAGATTTAGTATATGTTGTTTTGTTGATTGTTGTGTATCATCCTGGTACATTGTAGTGAATGCTGTGTGTGTGGTGTTCTTAAGCTGCTGGAACCTTGAATTTCCCCTTGGGGATTAATAAAGTATCTATCTATCTATCTATCTATCTATCTATTTGAGTCCTCAAAAAAATGCTCTCAGCTCAGAGTTTTAGACAGATGCACTCGTTAGTGTCATTTGTCTTGACAACTGAAAATCAAGAAGAAGGTGGACCTATTGACATTGTCAGCCATGGCAGAGGAGAAAGTGATCCTAGATGTCAATTACAAGACAGTTATTCACACTCTAATATCAATGTAGATGTTTTTTGTAACCTAGCAACAACAAGCACTTAAGAGAAGTTCTCTAAAAATGAGGTCATTGGGGCCTTCAGCATGAAAAAAGTGTTGTCTGTGTATGTATACATTGCTGGTTTAAAGTTGGGAAACACTGTGGTCTTGGCTAAATGCTGACAGAAACAAATCCGAGTTCACAGTATTCAGAAATAACCTAAACAAAGTGTTTCTGTGGCCGTTAAGTAAAATGCTAGATGCTAAAGCTAATTGCCCTAATTCCTGTGTCTACTCGGGTCCTGGCAAGGATTTGTGGGATAGATTTGAATGCTTTATTTTGCAGTATAGCCTTCAACCTTTATCTTTGTCTTTGGACTTCTGTGATCATCTGCTCTTTTTTATCTATCCTGTAAAGCACGTAAAAAATATCTGTAAATAAAATGCAACTTTTTTTCTAAATTTTACCCCTATTAGTTGTAGTGTGGCTATGACTCACATTATTAATATACTTATTGTACTTAAGGGGAACATACAAAACAACTGATTGGATTACTATCAAGATGAAATAACCTTTAAATGCCACCTTCCATCATTCATCTGATTCACTTTTAACTAAGAAAGCTTTCACTGACATCTCCTGTAGATGAATTAGTCTATGTTCTTAGCGTCCCAAAAATACAAATCACTGGAGAGAAATGCAGCTATTTCTAGTCCTTTATGTATTGCAGCTCTGTGCCACTCTGAGCTCTGTTTGTGCAGCATATCTATTAAGTAAATTAGATGTCAATGGTAAATAGTTTTACCAATGACAAACGATCTCAGTTTAGAGGCCCTTCACAAAGCCAATGCACTGAGTAACACAATGTGGTAAAGGAGGCTGTTCTTGAATGGTTCCCAGCTTTTAAATGGCCAGCCTGGTCGAGTGCATCATGCCCATGTCAGGGAACAAACAAATAAGATGAAGTGCTCTCTCAAAGTCAGTGGAAAGGACAACCACACTGGCTCCCAACAAACAATGATAGATGAGCAATACATGATGGTGTGGGTAGAGAACGGGGGGAGCGTTCAATTAGTACAAGGAGAAATGGCAGTTTAACGGTACGGTGAGAGAAGCTGGCAGGCATTAAGAAATGCCAAATTGAAAATGCATACATCTCTGATAGCTGACAGCCTCATTCCCCTTCCCAAATTGGTCACAAATTTATGATTTTTTGTAATTGTTCATGTTTTGACACCTCATATTTCAATCTTGAAAACGAATGAGAGAAAATCACAGATAAGTTTTTTTCTTTAGCGTTTAGTGTGATCCCATGTGAAAAACTTACTCTAAATGCTAAAAGGGTGAATTCAACTGCACACTCCACTCCCTCACCCTTCTCAACTTTGCCATTCAACTGCAGGATTTGTGGCACACTGAAGGCTGCGTGCCAAGCTATTGTGAAGAGTTACACCTTCAAAAGTACTCTGAGCTGGACTCATGAATATTTATACGCTGATTAGGTGCCCTGATTTATCAGGCTGCGACAGAAAGGAATGATGGGTCTTAAGGAGTTGAGGCACGCACCGAGACAAAGGTATGGCTCCCCTAATGCAGATCCTACACTTCACATAATAGGCTGTCCATTAGAGAAAAATGTGGGCTGTGTAAAAAACTTTCCCACCTTAATCTTGGGGTTTTTAGTTTATTGCTACGGAGATAATATATAGGGCTGTGGGATCATAAATAATTCCGAAAAATAGAATACCATTATTGCGCTTTTCACTTAGCTTTTGTACTTTCAAAAATTTGTGTGACAGGTTTGAGCCAGTAAAACCCAACGCATTCTCACAGCTCAAACTGATGTATGTTGATTTACTTACTGATATTGTAGCATATTGTTTGTGGCTGCCATAAGCCATTTTCACACTTACACTGCAGGCTTGAATTTTTCTATACATTCCCCCCAAAAAATCAACAGTCTTTATCTGACAGCTCATTAATACAAAGTTAGTGTATAGTCTGATTTCATCTATGTGAGAACACTGCAGGTTAAAAGTCTGTTGAATTCATAGTGAGTGTGTGTTGTCATGCTGCCTCGTGTCGCCGCCCATCCAGTCAGCCCATCCAGCCAGTCACCCATCTTCTTCCCTTAAGGCAAGTCATGGCTGCAGGAGTAGATGCTGAAGCCTATTGCAACTCTCAAAGGGCAAGAGGTGGGGTACATCCTTGGCGGGTCGCCAGTCCATTGTAGGGCTAATGCAGAGAGAAAGACAACTCGTGCTCACATTCAGTCCTTTGGCAAGTTTAGAATCACCAATTAACCTAACATGCATATCTTTGTACTGTGGAGGAAAGCCGAACTACAAAGAGAAAAGCCAAACAGGCAATGTGAGAACATCCAAACTCCACACAGGAGGGCCCAAGTTGAGCGCTGGTGTTTGCTGTCTTGGCCTGACTGAGGTTAAGCAATAGTTAGACAGGTTTGTTACTCACATCTAGTCAAATACAAAGGCTTCTGAGAGAGTGCTTGGCATTGCAATTAAACCCACTGCATAAGAGTGATTTTTAAATGTGCAGAGCTAACACTAACCCAAAACACACTCTTTTCCTCACTGTAACCAAGCACTTTTCAGTGTTAAAATGTTTGAAAAGGTCTAGTGTTTAAAAAACACCTTAAAACAAGCATTTATTGGACTTAAAAGCTTGATATTGAATTTTACTTCTAGTTTTAGTGCTCAAAATGTTATAATAGTAACATTTATTTCTTATTTTTATGTGATGATGAAAAGATTAAGAATAAAAATACAAGCACACATACTGTTTATATTTTAAAATAAACAATTGCAGGATCGGTTGCCGGCTGATAGCTGACTGGCCAATACCACCATGCTTTTTTTTTGCTGGAGCCTTTTGATTTGGCATTCTAGTTGCACTGCAACATTAGCCCATTTTGAAGGAGGTACTGTCAGTCAGAATGTGCACTAAGAATTATGAGTTGAATGACAAAGTGATACCAGGGAACTATTGAACCCAGGGATTTAATATTAAAGCAATGCATCACATTCAGGCGCCTCTATTAAAAATAGAATCCGAGTGTGAGCTGGAAGTTTAATCTTTTTCAGAATTAGTCATTATTTACAAGTCACCTTGTAAATAGCTGCAATCAGCTTTCAGTGTTAGCTTTCACTTTGTTCTTGGATTTGTAATTAATGACTATATTTAACTATTTAAATTCAATTTCATTTTTTGTAGTATTTTCAGGAAAGTGGCACAGAACAGTACATTTTGCTGCTGTTTTATCTTTTAAGTTTGCACTGACTGTCTTTTATTTCATATGATACATAAGATGAGACGTGATCCGAAGATCATAAACCAACATAGGAAAATTAGAGTGTATTAGGAGGCAACATTACTGAGCCATTCATGGTGATCATATCATTATTTATGAAGAAAAAGCTATTTAAATATGAGTTCACTTTAGGTTTTTGTTTTTTTTAATGACTGCTTCAGTCAAATTGAAGTATTTTTATTCAGTTTAGTTAGCCTTTGTCTTTGAACTAATGTGTTCTTTTGCGCCCTTAAACCTTTTTAAAACTTTTGGACATGAAATATTTTCCATTTGATGAAACAACACTCCTTTTTGTTAATAAGAAGCTTAATCTAGTCACATTATGTTTTTAACTATTTTATTTCCTGAATGTCCCATGACAACAGTAGCATTGCTCTCTTTCCCAATTTCTTTACACATAATTTTTTCCAAAAGTTTACCTCATTATATTTTTGTAATATTTTCGTTTCTAAAAGCACCATCATATCGGGTAAGGGGGGGGGGGATTTTCTTTGGTTCTATGTCCCGGAGCTCAATGGAATGGCCAGACGTTTGCAGATTATCCAGAACATGAGAATTCAAAAAGCTATACTCCTGATATAATGGAGTACATTTTCAAATGTGACCTCTGTGAGATGTCTATTGCCAAAGGGAGCTTTGGTGAAGCCTGTATTGCATTAACAGTAGCTAGTTGTGCTAGGGATTTTTACTGGGAGTAAAACAAGTGAAAACAAATGGGGGAAGTAAAGTGAGACAATTAATATCCAGCCAAACAAAACCACTCTAACTTTTTAAGCACTTTGCCAGACTTTGCCTATCCTTGATCAAAAACCTCCTAATCTTCACCAATGACTTTTATATACAGTTAGAGAAAATAAATTGACCCTATTGTAGTGGCATCTGATTTCTCTCTACAATTTTAACTTTTCATTGCTAACTGAGACCTTATTTTAAAAAAATTTCCAGTTCCAAAATAATAACACAGTAGTTTTTAACGATGTAAAAAGTTTTAATCTGTTTTGTTACAGTTTTTATTATTATTAGACTTGGATTTATTGTATGTATCGCCATGAAACTTTGGCATCATGCATGGTGATTTATTTATTTTTACTGATGCCTAAATAACTGAAATGTTTTCAGCGTAATCCACACCAAATAAAGTCAATTCTTTGTTTGTTTAATTCCTTATTTATTGTGAAATCCAGAGGTAAAACTCTCCAGATAACTCAAGCTGTTTACCATAAAGTGCAATGTGTGCATTTGCATTGAATCCATGTGATAGGTCCCCTGAGAAAAGTAATCAAAAACTTCTGGCTCACCTCCCTCACACGCTTCCCATGCTGTTTTGTTCTTCATTCATGTCCACCTTCCCTCCCAGCTATTTGAGTGACAGGTGAGATTAAGCACCCTTTGAACTCTATCTGGTTATTGGAGGAGCAGTCTAAATTGAAGCAGTGTTATTTCATGCTGGCTTGCTGAGTCAGTGGGAAAGTGGGAGCAGGGGGTGGCACTTCTCTGAATGAATAAAGAGGTTTTCAGAAGGAAAGGTGTTGAGCCAGATCTCAAATGCATTATACAACTATAATGAGAATTGTAAAGGGAAGAGGAGAAAAATTAGATTAAAAGGTTTTGAACAGCAGCTTTGCTTTCATTTAATCTTATATGGAAAAAAATATGACCTGAAAAATGTTTTTGCCGCCCCCAGACCGGGAGATTTACAGGAGAAAAAGACAAACATTAATAAAGTGTTTTATTCAGTCTATACATAAATATAATAAATGCCTTTAAGTGTAGATAATAATTTAAGAAGGAAAAGTATGACAGCATATTTGGTCTGATAGAGGAGAGGAGAGGAGTAATCCTTCAAGAAGACTGAAACTGAGTTTAAAGTGGTAAATTTAAGTGAATGTAAGTTTACTTTTCTTATCGAGTTACAAGGTATTAACACTGAAGTGGTAAAGTAACAAAATTCAGTTTATATAATGTTGCCTATTTTGCTTAAACAATAGTTACATTCAAATTCAATTTATTTATATGGTGCCAAATCAAAGCACCCTGAGTACCCAGTACTGCTGTTAATAAAATATAATTCTGGAAAACAGAGATCTTGGATGTAGTTTTTGGATCTGCTGGAGGCAGATTCAATGCCTATATGTAACTCTAGGCACTTAGGGTGCTTTCTTTTTCTTTACGATAAAAGAATTTGTACAATTATAATGACCTTGAAAGTGAATATATGTGAATATTTTGTGAATATTTGGTATGACCGCCTCTATTCTTCTATACATCCTGAATTCTCTTAGGCAAGCTTTTTTTTAAAATGTCTTTAAGTAGTCTTCAGTAAGCAGTTCTCTAGGCTTCCTGAAGGACATTCAAAGTTCTCTTTGGATCTTGGCTTCCTTTTGTTCAAGATAATCCCAAACTGCTTTAATAATGTTGAGGTCGTGTCACTGTCAGGCTAATGCCTTTGCCAGTCAGCTGTTTCCAGATGGCATTGGATACTGGATCAAAATCAGGCAGCAGAAACCTTTGAAAGAAGAAGAGGAAGAACACGAACCACTATGGAAGGACAGGAGTCTGCACGGCATGTACCACCAGCAGATAGATGAGGTGGCTGATTTTGAAAAATTCAATGTCTGGACAAGGCCTGGACTGAAAGACCACACAGAGGCACTAATCGTGGCAGCACAGGAAAAAGCTCTGAGCACATGATTGATAGAGGCTGGGGTCTACACACCAGGCAAGAAACCAGGTGCAGTCTGCACAAATATGCCCCTGAGGTGATCCAGCACATAACAGCAGGGTGCAAGATGTTAGCAGGCAGGGGATACATGGAACGCCATAACCAAGTGGCTGGCATAGTATACAGGAACATCTATGCTGAGTATGGCCTGGATGTCCCAAGGTCAAAATGGGATACACCCACTAGGGTGCTTCCTGGTTAAGGAAGACAGCCGAAGCAATAGATGTAGCTATACCAATCTCAGGAAAAAAGAGCAAAACAGAGAAAAACCAAGAGCGGAGAAGATGTGGAGGATGAAGGCAACTGTGGTCACCATGGTAATCTGAGCACTTGAGGTAATGACCCCCAAACTGGGCAAATGCCTCCAGCAGATCCAAAGAACGACATCCGAGATCTCTGTTTTCCAGAATTATATTTTCTTAAAAGCAGCACTGGGTACTCGAGTAGTGAGGACCACCTGTGAATAGAACATTTGAGTATTTTAGTTGAACTTCAGTGACAGTGTCAAAAACAAAGTGACAATACTTAATGATTTCTCAGAGTGCTTTATCTCTGTGAATACAACACTGAGGGGAATAACACAATGCTTTTTGCATCAGGCTTTTGTTGAATCAAAGAAAGAGAGTAAGATACTTCAATTTGTACTTTAGTAGTTTTGACAGAGATGATACAAAACATCTGCAAAATGTTCTGTAGGAAAAAAGAAAGAAAAGATCAGCAGAATTTCACTCAAAATCCCAAATATGTTGTATTCGTTTTGGTCTTCCGAGTTCTGTGGAATAATTCAAGCATTTAATATCAAAGGAAAAGTTTAGAACTGATTATTTCTGGACCCTCAACACACACCCACACACTCACACACAGCTTCCCAGCCTCACCTCATAATTCAAGTTCAGTGTGACTGCACATTCAGATCTGTTTTGTGATAGTGTAAGTGGAAAAAATATTCTAAATGGAACTGTAAGCCAAACTGTTGGCAAATGAAATGCACTGTGGATAAAGTAAGCAGAAGAACAATATCTCTATCTCTACTGTATCAGTTGTAGATACAACATTGGTGAACACGTGCAGTGGTAATTTAGTGGCGTTCTCTTTTAGTACATGATGTAGCTGCCAGCAATATTTACTTCATGTCTAAATAATTATGAGAAAAACTAAATAGTTTCTACAATGTGTTGCCTGACCATTACACAAAGCACAGAGTTTCTGCAGCTGTTCTAAATATAAACACTGAAAGCTGCGGTAATAACAAAACTATCATTGAAAGGGACAAACTGTACACATGGGAACAATGAGGTACACTTTTGGACAGCTTCACCTTAAATGGGTTTATGGTTTTTCCATCAGTTTTACTGATCAAAAATAACAGATTTTATCCTGTCTCATGTGTCACCTTCAAACAGCTGGTGACCTGATGTACACAGCCCACCAATTTCCAATTCTTTCCTTAAACATAGACTTCCACTCAGCTAAAGCCACTCAGCCAAAGAGAAAATCAGTCTGAAATGAATGGTTAACATTATGGGATAATCTTACTAACACATACTCTACACAGGCAAGCACAGTTACTGCATATGCAACTGAGATTTTCAGTAAACTCAGTATTCAACTTCTGACAGCCCCTGAAAAACTCTATTGGACAGAACTGGGGCTTGATTGTGTTGTTCAAAGACGAATTACCTTTTTTCTTGAGAGAGAGAGAGATCAAAGATTAGTCTGATACCTCATCCGACCACATTCTCTGAGCTGCTCAAAGCCAAGCATTGATCATTTACACCCAGCGTAACATTCTTCCTCTGCAGTCACTCACAGCAGACAGACTTCGATCTGTAGGTTCCCCCCACACTTCCCCTCTCTGCTGCTCTTCAAATGTCACTTCCTGCTACTGAAGAAAGAATTTAGGTATGTAGTAAAACAAATGTGAGCACAGCCTAACATTTTGAATTTTAAGACCACGTGGAAATAAAAAAAAGTATGTTTTCATTTATCTCACTTCTAAAAAAGAAGAAAAAAGAAAGTTTTCTTTAGCTTAAACATTCAGTTTTACTACCAAGTTAGTGAACCAAGTGAGCAAAGTGACATCTTAGTGCATTTTAGTTTCTTCTTCTTCTTCTTCTTGATCAAAGCAAGCAGTTCTGCCTACCAGCCATCATACAGACACTGCCATCTTATCGGGCGGCCACCTGAATGGCAAAAAAATGCATAAAACCTTTTCAACACAGGTCTCATTTATCTCACTGATAAATACACAGTCATTCATATCAGAAGAAGCTTTATTTGTCACATGCAGGTTGCCCTGCGGTGAAATGGGACCCCCCCCCCCCCCCCGACCTTACAGGTCGGAGATTGGCAGCGTTGGGTGAAAAAGTGGTGAGACGATAGCGAGAATTTACAAAAGTAAGCAAAATAAAATGATAATAAAAACAAATTTACTTTCCTGGGAGGCGTTGGTCATGACTACAAGGTACTTAATAGGTTAACATGAGTAGTCAGTATAGTAGAATAGGTATTGTAACACTATACAAACTCATTACATTTTGCGTCTGAGAAATTCATTTCATTTTCACCTTGATACCATTGCATTATGCAGCTCTGCATGCAAAAACATTGCCCTCTTGTGAGGATGGTATAATAGAGTGAAAGACAGTAAGTGAAAAAACATCTGAGAAGAAAACAGATTTACAGAAAAACACCCTCCCAGTCCCTGACTTAAACTTTGTTATTCCCAACAAGGTTCCCATGGCTTTTTGTGAATTAAATATAGTACACGTTACAACGTCACTAGAGTTATTTTTAAAATTTCATTTTTTTCTCTAAAGGATTTGATTGAATCTATTGAATCTATCCTCCACTGGCTGTTGTAACAGCTAGTGGAAAGTATTCCTGATGTCAGTGCTTCTCTGTCAGCTATCGGGCAGCCCGCACATCAGAGGAGCAGCTACCGAATGTCTTAGTGACAACCTGTGAAAGAAAGCTTCTCTTTTCATCCCTATAGTAGAGTTGAGCCACGAAAGCCAGAGTCATACAGGCACAGCAGAGACATATGTTTCTGTCAGACAGCGTTAGGTTTGATTCTCATGGAACAAAGATGCCATTAGAAATAGATGTCACAACACTCCTGGATGAATTGGTCAGGGCTGCACAATCTGCTGACTTCCATCCATCACTGGCCTGTGGAAGCAGGGAGCAGCACAGATACACTGTATGCCTCAGTTCATTTCTCCAGGCGTTTAGTTAGAGGTCTCGATTTTACCTTTTCTGTTCCTGCTTTACATGCTTGACTTGTTCCTTTTGAACTGCATTTGAATCATGCTTTTCTTTTTAAAAAATCATTTATCTTTCTGACACTTATGAATGCAGGATGAAGAGTGGTAGTGATACTTTAAAGTAATATCTGAACAGAGGATGGTGCAGCAAAAAGATACAGTAGACTACTAATCAAAAGTTTCAAGCCCCTTAGAAATGTTCTGGTTTTTAAAAGAAGACTATGATGTAATGTGATATATCATGTCTAATATACAGTGGGTAAAATAAGTATTGAACATGCCATCAATTTCCTAGGTAAATATGTTTCTAGGGGCGCTATTGACATGAAATTCTCACCGCATGTCAGACACAACCCATCCAGTCCACACATCAAACCATAGATGTCCATAAATTAGGTTATGTGTGTAATAAAGACACATGGAAAAAGTATTCAACATGCTGACTGAAATTTATTTAATACTTTGTATAAAAGCCTTTGTTGGTGATAGCTTGAGATGCCATCTGTTTGGAGAAACTAGTCGCATATATTTCTCAGGTGTGATTTTGATCCAGTCTTCATCAGTCCTCACTGGAACCTTTAGTAGTAACCAATGCCATCAGTATCTTTCACAACAATAAATTTGTGAAGGCCTTGAGAGAGCTCATTGGTTTTACCCATCATGAGATTTTTCTTGTGTGACACCTTGGTAATGAGACACCTTTTTATAGGCCATGGGCCTTGATATTAATTTGCAATAAATGGCAGGACTGCTTTCTAATTTCTGACAGATTTCAGCTGGTGTCATGACTTCTCATGCCTTTTCACTTTTCTTGTCACTAGCACCTTTAGAAACATATTTACTTAACAAATTAGTGACATGTTCAATGCTTATTTTATAAAACTAATAATGTGATGTAAAATTGTAAATACCAATTAATGGAATCATTAATTGGTATAAACCATAAAAGATTTTGCAAATATAATAAGCATAAAGCCCAATTTTCAGTATCCAAACAAATATGTCAGTGTCTCACCAAAAACCAGAAAAAGACAGAACAGAACTCACATTTAATGTAGGGAGGAAAAAATGATTTTTTTTAACTTTTAGATCAAAAATGAAGAATAAATGAAAAGATGCTTGATGATGCCATCTGTCAAGGTGGAGGAAAGTAATGGTTTGGCAGTTCCTAAGTGTGAGATTTGTACAGCATTAAAGGGGTCGCGAACAAGAAAGGCAACCAGTCTGTTTTGACAGTATCATGACTGTCATGACTTGTGGATCCCATCTGGTTTGTGTCACTTACCATCTCAAACTGGACAATAATGCAAATCACAGCTTCAAACTGTGGAGAGATCCAGTCAGCTGGCATTTTGTTGAAAGTCTATTGACCCACACATTAGCGAGACCAGCTGGATGGTAAAAGAGCCCGTCGCACCATTCGTGTCATAAGAGCATTTCAGGACATGTGTGCTGATTACCTTGACAAATTATCAGCTAGAAAGCCAGTGGTCTGCAAGGCTCTGATAGCTGCAAATGGAAAAAAACTTTTAATGGCAGTTTGAAGAACAAAATTGTAATTTCGAGTTTAAAAAATGACATTTGTAAGTTCAGATATGGTGTTCTGACTCTGTGCAAACACTGAATTATGTCCCATCCCAGGGGAGTCGTTTTCCTGAATTTAATTATTTAACCGTGGTCACCTGCAGAAGAAGGCATTTTAAAGATGGCATTCAGTGTAATCTTTTTTCTTTCTTCACAGAATGTTCACTACCAAGCCCGGGATTTTTGCTTTAGATCCTGGCAGGCTTAGTCCTACACTGACAGAGTGTCGTATGGACTGATAAGACAGGTTGCTAATGCAAGGCTCTTTTAAATATTATGGTCCAGCAGGGACATCCAGAGGTCAAAACAGTTTTGAAATTTAATGTATGCTGCTCAACTTTTTCTGTCAAAATTGAATCAATACCTCAGCCACTTTTACTTTAATTTGATGTTGAGTGGAGTGCACAGACTACCACTTCAACCTCCAGCAAATCGGCACACCCAAACAAAAAAGGAGAAAAAAAAGAGAGTGGATTTATCTGATTGTGTCTGGAGGTCTTTGGGTCGACAACCCCTCCTAGATTTATAAAATAAGCTTCTTAAAAGGAAACATCAAAGAAATTACAAGGGCAGCCAGTGTATTCACATCATAGACAGTATAAATGATGGACATAGCCACCATGATGTCACCCGCTGGTTTTGGACTCTGTTTTCACCATGTTGTTTTTTCAAAGCCAGAAGTTACAATATTTGCATGAATGGTTAGTGCGCTAAATTATCAGCTAATGAGAGCTAATTTTGTTTGCAACAGAGCAATATCTTACAAACTCTCCAAAACTGAAGTGCAAACTTTGTGTATGGTTTGTACCACATGGAAAACCAGAATATGTATAACATCATCTCATAAAAAAGGCACTAACACCACAAACATGCAGAGATGCAGTTCGGTGACTCTGTTCAGATACTGATCACCTTTAGCTGCCTGCTTAGGAAAGTCTGTCAAAGTGCCCTTTACTTTAATTTCCAGGGTGGGTGTGAGAATTCAATCTTCTCATATTTATGATGAACAGGGAAACTATCCATAAAGCTCCAAATTGATATTTTGGACTAGGCTGTAAATATGTTTTTTAATTCTCTAAAGTTGGGCTTTTTAGCCTGCCACTTTGTGAAGACTGACCTGATTTTTGAAGGCAGTTTAAAGCAGCCAATGTAACAAATGCAGTTTTTGGCACTTCTGTATCCCTTAATTTTTTTAGCTCTTTTAGTTGCTTGTCGATTCACACTAGTAGAGGCTTTAAATCCAAAGATATTTTTATAGGTAGGTGTCCTACAATCACTACATGTGAGAAATGCAGGATGCACATAGATGAAGAAGGATTATTTGCCAATCAAATCTCTGTTTGTGGTAATCAGTGTTGGGAAGGTTACTTTTAAAATGTATTCCATTACAGAATACTGAACACATGCCCCAAAATGTATTCTGTAACGTATTCCGTTACGTTACTCAATGAGAGTAATGTATTCTGAATACTTTGGATTACTTAATATATTATCATGCTGTTTACAACTACGTGAATGTACTATTGCTGTGATTTATTACTGTTACTGAAGGTCCGCGGCTCCGAACCGTAGTAAAGGGACCTCTGGCTAATACGGTGGGTTCCGTGTCGGGCTGGTAGCCGAAAAATAGCTTTACTTTGTTGTCTGGGTCAACTTTGCTTTCCAGAGACAGAGAGAGGCGTTGAAAGCCTGCTCCAACGGAACTTATTTTTTCCGGAGGAAAACACGAACACAGTGTACAGTCGAGTCTTAATAGCTTACTTACAAATGGGCTCCTCAGGCACTCTTCTTGGCCGCAGTGGTTATTATTATATTTACATGCTTCCAGCTCCCGTTTTTGCTCCGTGACAGCTCGGACTTTCCTTTCTCTCCCTCCCTCGCTCACAGACACATAACGTGTATGGTAGTCCATTCTCGCTGCAGCACGGACTACACTGCCCATGAGGCTACATTCTTTAGAGCTATGCCTGTAGCATTCTGCCTTTTAGCTTAGCACAACAACAACAACAAAAAAGCGCTCTCTCACCCAGGAAACACGCAGAGAGAGAGAGCGCGTCACCCAGTAACCATGGCAACCGTAACGCTGCCGCCTGGAACAACAGAGCGTAGCTGTCAAACAAACCCAAACAGTCCTGACCCGCCACAATATGAAACAGGAAAGTACCGCCGTGTAATCCATTTATTTCAACAAAGTAACTGTATTCTGAATACCTCCTTTTTAAACGGTAACTGTAACGGAATACAGTTACTCATATTTTGTATTCTAAATACGTAACGGCGGTACATGTATTCCGTTACTCCCCAACACTGGTGGTAATGCACTACAGCTCTAAAAGCAGAAAAGCAAACAATACCTTCATGAGAATCTCTTCTAAAGACATGACATGTTGTTCCTGCAATCTTGGTCCTTACATCTGACAACTTTTTCAGGGAAGATAGCCTGGACTTGTTTTCATCTACGTTGCCACCAGTAGTTTACCCATGGGAGGTTGTCCGACCTTGAATGAAAAGAGAGATGTAAATGAGGAAAGCAGCTTTTTAAGTCACAAACATCCTGTCAGCATTGTATATAGTAATCTTTGTGGACTTTGTGGAGGCGTAGTGCCTCAGGTGTTTGTTGTCCTCTTTTAGGATTACAGACGAGTGTGGATAGGTGCATAATCCTTTCAAGTTTCTATCTGCCTGGGACCGGTGGCAAAAACAAACAGTCTATCCAAGCAACATTGCCGATATATCCAGTCCCTCATCGTGACCACTATGACAAATACCACCTAGTCTGCCAAGAGGGCCATGTCAACTTGCGAACTTTCCTATTTCTCTGTGTTCTTGCTTTGTCCAGGGTTGATCACGTAATAAGCAGAAAGGCTCTTGGTGTGTGATCCGAACACACGACCCTCGTGACAGTACTGAAACTCAGTTTTGTAGTTATTCGTCTCCAGTGGAGCAACACAGCTTGTCTCACATGGATTAGAGGACAGAAAGGAGACCTCCAGGGAATATGCTTGGTTATTACCTTTGTGCTTCACTGTGCTAAGGTCAGTGACTGCCATTCAGCAGCAGGTGGATACAATCCGACTGGTTTTGTTTGCTTTTAATAAAACTCTGATTGGATTTCTATTTATTTTTAACCTGATTGTGTCACACAGTACATGGTTATATATTATTGCGCTATCTTTACTGTATGCAGTCAGGTGATCTGCTGAAAGGTCACCGTGGGTTATGTTAGGCTTATGGAATATTGATGTTTAAACCCACCAGTGCTCCCAGTTTTGGAGAAATCGTCCACATTCCTTACCTGAATCAAACAAGTGGATTAAAAGTGGATGGTAGTTAGATATTAATTTAAAAGTGGTGGGAACAATGGCATGAATAACTTATTTGATAGAAAAAAGGTCATAGTGAGGAGGCCACATTGAATTGTCTCACAACTATATAGTTTCACACATCAATTTTAAGCTTTCTTTTGTTCTTTCTTGCTGTGATTGTTTATATAAAATAAAGACTTTAAAACTCTTTGAAACCATTACTTACCAAATCTATATCATATGTGCATCATTTGTCATTTATTTTACCTCCGTGATATCTCAGCATTCCAGAACGATACAGTTCCTGAAGTGGTCAAAACCATGTCTTCATAAGGCATTCCCCATAACAACTACTAAAGCAAATGCATACTGTTGCATTAGATGGAAACACCTAAGCACGTTCATAGTCCTAAGGGACATAGACCTGGATTTTACCACAGTTTTAACTTTTTTCTATTTTTGTACTACAAACCCACTCTCATATGGGTCATTCTGTCTCAAATCAACCAAACCTTCTGCTAGACCATGCCCGATTTGTAAAATTGTAAAAAACTGTAAAAAGTATTAGCTAGTTAAAATACATTTAAAAAGTTCAGCACTCAGGCAAAATCCAATATTTGAGCACACACTAATTTAAAAAAATGGTTGATTTATATACTACTGTAAAATAAATCATTTTGAATACTTTTTAATGTTACATTTTTGTTACAAAAACTTTCATGCTGAATTTACCCAAGTTGTACCACCACCAACAAATTAATATTAGACTGTCCTCTCCAAATAGAACAAAATACTGGAGTATCCAGATGGCACTGTAATTATAACTCAGAAAAAATTTAGTTAAATATGTGCATATTTTTGATGGGTAATTTAATGTAATTTAGTGTAACTAAACACCCCAGAACTACAAAAAGAATGTGTAACACAGAACATCCGTGCATTTTTTGTTGCTTATTCAGGTCTGCGTTGCAGGGTACAGACATCCAGTCCTCCCTCTCCGCAGCCACCTTATCCAGCAATTTGAGGGGGGCATCAAGATGTTCCCAAACAAGTCAAGAGATGTATCTCTCTTCAGCATGTCCTGGGTCTGCATCAGGGCGTCCTCCTGAGGTGGTTCAGGCATCTGAACCACCTCAGGAGGACCTTTTCAATGTGGACGAGTGGCAACTCTTCTCCAAGACCCTCTCGAATGACCAAGGACCTCAACCTGTCTCTAAGGCTGAGCCCAGTCATCCCTCAGAGGAAGCTCATTTCTGCTGCTTGTACCTATGATCTCATTCTTTTAGTCAGTACCCAAGGCTCATGACCAAGTGGTGAGGGTAGGAACATAGATGGACCACCTTTATGCTCAGCTCACTAAACACAGAAGAGTTTTTGAAAAAAATGTTTTGTTTTGTTTTTCCCAAATGTGTTGTTTAAAGGCATAATTGGGCTTTAGAGGGTAAATAAATCCCTTGATACATTTATACTGGCACCCATTTTGTCTGTTTAGGAAGATGACAGAATCATCATGGCTTAAACATTACTTATGAACATCCACTATTTAAGATGTGGGCAGGAACGTTCTGTCTTCCTGTCTGAATAATTAGTTTAAAATTAGTTGCCATCTGTGATGAAACTGATGGTGAAGACAATGCTAATCATTTGCAAATCAAACTTGTTCAGCCATTGATTGCTTTTCATCATTTCTTTTTCCTTTTTTTCCTTTTTGTTTGTTTGTTTGTTTGTTTTTATCAGCAGTTTTCTTCCTATATTGAAATTTAAATGCAAGTTTAGGTATTTTTGACAAGAAGCTCAAAGTTTTCTTGTCTAAATTTTTGAAGTGACAGAAAAACCAAATGCTAAAATGTCCTGGAGATTGCAGAAACATTCACTCTCTAGTGTTAATGCTTTTCTGTAAATAAAGAGGCATAAATTACATGGGAAACTCTCTCTAATACAAACAAAGATAATGTAAATGCATGTGTCAGTGTTCAACAAAATTAATACTCCCCCCCTGTGAGCAGAAGACTGCTTCCGTGGACGATGACATAGTGACAACACCAAAATCCAACACCCTCCATCTTTTTTTCTTGTCAGTGTCACTTTACCTCCCAGACCGCCATCATCACACTTCGATTTGGTCTTCAGACTGGGTCATGTTTCAACATGGCAGGCCTGGCAATCATCACTTAATTGTACCCTCTGTTCAAGGCAGCGGACACTCACACAGCTGTGACATCCTGCATTCTCCAATTAATTCCTCACTAGCAAATTATTAATTAAACTCAATTCTTCGCATTGCTGTGAAAGCAAATGAATGGTAAATCATTATGATGGTAATTGCACGTTGCAGTAATGGTGAAACTGGTCATTAGTGCTCATATTTTATGTATGCATGAAACTCTGTTCTCGAGACCTTGAAAGTGAAATAAAAGCAGATGCTGAGGTGGTAGCTGTGCTTGCACTGGTTTCCACACAACATTACTCCAGCATACTGGAGTAATGTTTATACTTTACAGTCACCTGCGTGTTCATTTTTGTGTGTATGTGCACGCTGCACAAGTATACTAGTGGTGATCACTCATTATTTATCAGAAACTGCTCCATTTCAATTTGAAATCTGAAAGTGTAGAATATATACAGTAGGACAGGGGGGCGGGGTTAAACTATTTAAACTATCCCCACCTGATTTTGTAAGTTTGCTCACTTACAAAGAAAGGTACAGTCACTATGACTGAATGTCAATCAAAAATCTATGTGCCCGTGTGGAACATAGATTACAATTAATCAGTCAATTACTGCTATTCCTGATCTCATTATGTCCACACCTATCCACAGAGTCAGTTTCTTTAATTCCAACCTCTCCACCACCATGGGCAAAACCAACGAGATCAGGACCAGGGACAAGATTGTAAATCTGCTCAAGGCTGGAATTGGGTACAAGACCAACTGCAAGAAACTTGGTCAGCACTCATGCAAAATCCTACCTGTGTTTTTTTTTTTTATAATGTTCAGCAACGGAAGATCTTGGCTCATTGGGTTGGATGATCATTAGAAAGTGTCCCAGATCCACCCAAAACTATATGGGAGGGTAATAATTATTAATAATCTGAAGCCAGTTCAGACTACAGTCCCCAAAAACACTATTAGTAACACGCTATTGTTTAATATATTGAAATCTAGAACCCACAAGGTCCCCCTAATCAAGTAAACACATGTACAGGCCTGCCTAAAGTTTAGTAGTAAACATTTGAACAATTCAGAAGCCTTGAGAACTAAATAAAGGCTCTCTGGCCTCAGCTTGACCCGCTGTGACTGGAGGAAGAGAAATGCTGAGTATGACCCAAAGAACACAATCTCTATAGTCAAGCACTGTGGGGCTGCCTTTCTTTCAAGGGTGCAAGACGACTTCTCCACACTGAAGGGCAAATGGGCCAACTTCCTTTCAGAGCCAGAACACTGAAGATGGGTTATAGATGGGTCTTCCAGCACCAAAATATACCACCAAGGCAACAAAAAAGTAAAAGAAGCACATTAAGGTCATATAGTGGCCTAGTCTCCAGAACTCATTCTTATAGAAAATCTGTGGAGGGAGCTGAAACTTTGAGTTGCCAAGCGGCAGCCAAGAAACCTATAAGATTTAGAGTTTATGTAAAGAGGAGTGTCTTAAAATCCCTCCTGAGATGTCTGCAAATCTGGTGCTCAACTACAAGGAAAGTCTCACTGCTGAGCTTTGCAACATGAGTTTTTCTACCAAGTACTAAATCATGCTTTGCTTGTGGCTCAAATACTTTTACTCAGTGATATGCAAATCATTTCTAACTTTTATGTAATGTGTTGTTTTTGATTTTTTCATTTATATTCAGTGTCTCTCCATTAAAGTGAAACTTAACAAACTTATAGCAGGGGATCAAATAATTATTTCCTGCACTGTACTGTATATACTTTCAGTTCCCTACAAAAATAATGAGAAAACCTCAACAAAATTGTATATTATCAATCATCCAAATAAAAATGTTCATAAACACCTTGTATTTAGCACTTTGTACATGCAGACTATTTGACAAAATAATTGTTAATTCAATGATGCGCAGTCTGTTAATACTTTTAAATCATAGGTGTTGTTTTGAGCATGTTTCTGTCATGATATGTTCAACTCCCATTACTGAAAACATTTCTTTGCTCTGCTGTTGTTCTCGTCCCTATTCAAGCAAAATTTTAAACCAATCACAGTTTTGCCTATGCTTGGCATCATCACCTTCAGGCTGTGACTGTTGCCACTGCCGGCACAAGCATTGCTGGCACAAACATGTCTACATTTGTTGCATACCCACCCAAAATCCTTCACTCTGCACTGCCAAACATTACCGTGAATAACGATTTAGACAAACTTGCGTCACTACCAATAAGAAATAATCTAAACGCACAGTTTCTTGAGATTTTAATATCGCAAATAAGCTATGCCATGATCTGATGTTTCACAATCTGTTTGACAATTAATGGCCTGCTGCTATAAATCCCCAATTGTCAATGCAAAGTATCAGCAAATGTGCGCAATATTAGAATTGATCAAAACCAAAGACTTTTAATAGATTTTAACAGTAATTATATTTTTTTATTTTGTAGTTTGTGAGGTTGCTTTGTCTGCATTTTGGTGAGGGAGCTAAAAAAATGCCAGTGTGAGAATGCCTGTGTCAGTGTTCTATATCTGTTGGTGGGGTATGCTGAGGGTTGTCTTAAATTCAAATGTTGATAATGTCACGGTCTTGGGTCAGCGACCCAGTGTTTTGTGTGTTTGGTTTAAGTTTGTTCTGTGAGTTATGGTTTTCTGTTTGTATTATGTTTATAGTTCCTGGGTTTTTAGGTTTCTGTTCTTTTTCTGTGCCTCCTCTGTGTTCTTGGGAAGGGTCACTGTGTTACGTTTCTTGCTGCTCACGTGTCTTGAGTTCAGCCTGTGTGTTTCCTGTTTTACCTTGATAGTCCTGGTCCTTTGTCAGTATAGTCTGCTTTACTTCCTGTGTCTCGTTATGTCAGATTTATCCCAGCCCTGTCTCCCTCCTGTTGTCCATTCCCCTTTGTTAACTGGTGTGTATTTATGGTGTGTGTTGTCCTTTGCTCTTTGTTGGTCTGTGTGCCAGTCTTCCCCTGTGTAACCTCTGCTCTCTGTCCCCTCTCATTATCAGGTGTTTATAGTTTCTTGTTTCAGGTTCATGTTATTTTATGCTTAGTTTCCCCAGCTTAGGGTTTGGCTCATTTTCTCCATTCCACCTGTTGGTTGTTTTGTTCAGCCATCAATAAAGGCTCGCTTTCTGTTATCCTCCACCTTCGTCTCTATTTGCCTGCGTTTGGGTCCACTCCTCCCTCTCTCAACACGATTCGCCTTTGCAAATTGTGACAGATAATTATTCTTATAGGAAGTTCCTTACAATTGAGTAGAGGCTGTCAAGACAAAGTTTAGCTCCAAGACAGTTTTCTGGTCTTGGACAAAAATTGCCTTGACTATCAAGTGAACTTTTAATGGAACATGTACTAGAACTAAAATGGGAGATAACAATGCCTACTTGGAACATCTTTGATGCCAAAGGTGAACAAATAAAAGGAACTGTGAATCCCATAATGAGGCTGCTTTAAGAATAACTAAATAAAGTAAATGTGCATGCATGTTTCAAAACTCTATAAACAAAGAGAGACGGAGGGATCCAACTGTGTCTCATCACAATCCGGCCCTTAATTGTCAGTATGTGCTGACAGGCATATGTTTTGGTCACTTTATGTTGAAAGCCCTGTCAGAGGATCCATCTGTGTGTGTGTTTGTGTATGTGTGTGTGTGTTGTATCCATCTATGTGTATATGACGTCCACCGTATGTGTATGCTCCATCTAAGTGTTTGACAAGTGCTCCAAGGCGAATGTTGACACTTGGATTAGAGATGGGGCGGAGGGATGGGAAAGGACTTGGATGTGAAGACAGCATTACTTTCCAAGGACAGGAGTGGAAATAAACGATAAGGTGGAGTGGGGACGGGAGTGGCAAACTGCAGGCAGCTGGCTTTGGCCTACTCTGCACGGTCAGGGATTTGAAGGCCTAAAAAGACTGCCACACTCAGAGAATCTACCCCTGAGGTGCCTGATTCCCACTTCTCAGTTGTTTTTTTTATCTATTTTTAGTGGACTGTTGTATGAATCTCCATTCCCTCATTTGCGATGGACCCCTGTGTTTGGTATTGATTTTTCTCCCCCTGCTTTACTTACTCATCATCCAGACTCAGTGGCACGTCCTGGGAAAATTTAAAGGGTACTTTGTCCTGATGCACACACGAGCAGTCATGTTTCAGATATCAGATGTTAATATCGCAGATAAATTTCTCAGAGGAGACTCTAAATCAGATTTTTCTTTGTTGCTCACTTCTTCTCATCTGCTCTCCCATGGTAGCTGTCCTCAAAGGGAACAGGATACAAAAGCCCTGTGTAAAGCTCCAAGTAACCATTCATTTCCTTCTGACAGATGACACAGAGTGATGCATAGCCTGTAGCTTTACTTGATTTATCAAAAATACACAAAGAGCACAACAGACGCTGAGAGAAGACAAGAAAAAGACCATTTGAAATCTGCTGAATGGGCTGGTTTTTTTGTGCTATTTGCATAATTGGTTGTTTGCTTCAAAATGATGAATAAACCAAAATTTATGCTCAAAACATAACAAAGTTTAAAGGCAAAGCAGTGTCCATTGCCAACCAAGCATGCGGTATATTTATGAGTGCCTCTGCTTCTTTGCTAATGAAATTGAGATTGCAGAATGTCAGTTTGAAGCATGATTCAAATGACAGAAATCAGAAGAAAATCAAATTGTATTATTTGGTGTCAGCCAAGGAAACCCACACACTGAAACAAACTTAACCCTGATCAAAACCAGAGCTTATAGCAACACATGATTATCTATCAGAAATGACAGCTATCTGTGCTTTTGTTTTTAATGATGAAAAAGTCAGGGAGTGCTGACAATATTCAATTCAGTTTTGTGTATGAACATCTGATAATACAGTCATGTTATGTGGTTTTTGTTCCCGATATCCTAACTTAATAAATAAACCCCTGCCTTTTTTAATGTTCAGCAGCTAAATGTGTCTGTTCGCTTCAGTTCGCTTCACTTAAGTCTAAAAAAATTTTTATTGTTCAGATTAAAGTGCCATCTAATGTTTTGGAGAACAAATAACAGGCCAGTGTCCTTTGTTTTTGCTCCAATGGCAGCAGGCGGTCGACACCTTTTCCTACACAATCAAGCCCCCTTTATAATCAGCTTGAGTGTGGCTGACCCAATCAGAGTCATCAGCAAGATTGATTTTTCCTCTGTGCTCCAGGATAATTAGCCAATTTCAACAAGAAACTGAATTGGGTGATTGATTAGTTCAATATGGGCTTGCCCAGACTCTGGTTTTGAGCGCCACTACTTGACTTTGCATTACCCAAAAAAGGTGGATGTTGTAAATGCTTACCCTTATTTGACCTTTTTGGTTGTTTTTCACCAAGAAAATAAAACAGTAGAGATACCGTTTTTCCTCTGTACATCACCACAGTGCAAACTTTCAGGTTCAAAAGTATTGCATCAACTTCTTGATGCATTCTCAATCATCCAGGAAAGTAAATCTCCAAAAGTTGATTCTGTTCATCTGGACGTAGCGTTTTCAGTGGGAGAAACGTTTCGTCACTCATCCAAGTGACTTCTTCAGTCTCAGCTGACTGCAGGTTTCCCCAATCTTATAAACAGTACATTTGCATAATGACTGAAACCAGCCCGCTGAAGGAACAATGGGCTGGGAGGTCAGTTCCTTAATCATAATTATGCAAATTCTCATGACCATTGATCAGCAACCACTGACCAAAACCCACTGATCACAGACCACTGATCAATGGCCATGTACCATTCACAGAGAGTTGGGGAATGGCTGCAATCACAGCATTGTAAGATGGCGAAAGATGTACCCTGTTTATAAGATTTGGGGAAACCTGCAGTCAGCTGAGACTGAAGAAGTCACTTGGATGAGTGACGAAACGTTTCTCCCACAAAACGCTACGTCCAGATGAACAGAATCAACTTTTGGAGATATTGCATCAGCTGTTTAAAGACATTTTTTTACACATAGTCATCTATTTTCAGAAGCTCAAGAGTAATTTACAAACCAACATTATTTGAGATATTGGGATTGTTTTTATTACTTGGATGGAAATCCTTTGCATTAAATGACTGCCTGAAATCTAGAACACATGGTCATCACCACATGCTGAACTCCCTTCAGTGAGATGCTCTGCTGGGCCTTGACTGCAGCTGCCTTCAGTTACTACTCATTTGTGGGTCTCTGTGCCTTCAGTTTCAATTTCTTCAATAACTGAAGAGCATGCTGTATTGGGTTGAGACCGTTGAAGAATATCTTATTTCTATGTGTTGACAAAAAACTTTTGGGTTGCTTTTAGAATATGCTTTGGCTCATTATCCATTTGCACTGTGGTGCAGAATGATCAGTTTTTATTAATTGACTGAAGTTGAGAATAGAGTATAGCCCCGTATACTTCAGAATTTATCCTTGCTTTAAACCTGGTATTTGTATTTGGGAAGCCATATTTTAACTGTCAACTTTGACAATGATTTACCTGCCTGTTTGAGAGACCTCTTGACCTGGTTAGATGTCGTGAAGTTGCTCTTCTTAAACATCAAAAATAATTCTATCACAGAGTTTAGTTGTCTTGTGTGGTCTTTCAGGCCTTTTGGTGTTGCTGAAGTGGCCAGTGCATTTGTTCTTTTTAAGAATGTACCAGACTGTTGATTTGGCCTGCGGCTTTTGCTGCCTCTTGGGTTTATTTTGTTTTTTTTCTCCTGGCCTTCCTGACTTTCACTGACATCTTTCCTTTGAAAGTTTTAGTGAACAGTTACTAAATCTAAGTTCAATGCTTGGAATCACTTCCAGATCTTTTAGCTTCTAAATTTGCCTCAATTAGCCATGACGCTGTTTGCCAGTGAATTGTCGACTTACTATTGTGCCAGGATTTAAATAGAAATGTGGGCCCAAATGCAAACTCTTGGGACTGAGTTACTTAACAAAAGTCAAACCTTTTATTATAACAAAGAGAAGTCCAAAAGGCAGCCAAAATCAAATGTTATATATACAAAATATGAGAGAAATCACACAAGAGCCTAAGAACTTGACCTACAATATTTAGTTCGTGTGTTGCTCTTAAGGTTATAGTTGAGTTATTTTGTATTTTTGAGTACTACGAGATAATGTTAAGTTCTAATATTATTATTGGTGTGTCCTAGTTCAATCTTAGTCTGGTTTATATTTTAGGTCTCCATGTTTATGAGTCTTTTCCTGTCTTCTTAGTAGTCTACCTTGTCCTTATGTTAAACGTGTAAGTTATGCTCGTGCCGTCGTCTACCTTTTCTGTTCCCAGTTACCTCTCCTTGTGTTCCATGCCTCCCCAGTCTGTCATGTGTTTTATGTCTACATGTTCCATGTTCCATTGTCAAGCTTGTGTTGTCATGTCTATGTCTCTCCATGTTTCCTGTGTTATTTTTTTAAAGGTCTAGTGTTTCCATGTTCGGTGTGTTTAGTTTCACTTCCCCTCTTGTGTTATGATCGTTTGTGTCAGCTGTGTTTGCCCAAGTGTTTCTATTTCCCTCATTACACTCCTGTGTATTTAAGTCCTCTGTCTCCTTCTGTTCTTTGTCGGGTTGTCTGTTTCTCCATGTCAAATCATGTCAGGTCATAGAATTTTCTTACAACAGTTCAGGTTCATGTTCATGCTCATGTTTGGATTATTTCCTGTCTACGTTTTGCATGTGCCTGTTCAGCTTCATTTTCATGTCCCCTGTCATAGTTTTCATAGTTTGTTTAGTTTATTCCCAGTTTAGGTTTAGCTTAGTTGCCTTCCTTTGTGTTTTGTTTTTTAGTATTCAGCCAAATAAACGGCTCAGTTTTTGTTACGTTTCGTTTCTTGTTCTCCTGTGTCTGTTTTTGGGTCCGCTCCATAAACACACCAGCGATCCCCACTGTGACAGAACTACCAAAATAAAATGGGAAATAAGTAAACATGGGACATCAAACACCAAACTGGAGACTTGACAAGTAAAACAGTGGACAGGACACAAACTCAAACACAAACTGGGATTAACTATAAATAATAACTTTAATTACCAAACACAGAAGAAAACACAACTTAAGCTGAAAAAAAGATCATGGCAAACAAAACAGGAATTAAAGATAGAATATGAAACTCTAATGAACAAATAACAAACTAACAAAAGAAAACAACATTAAACAAAACTGAAATGTTGAACGCTGGGTTGCAGACCCTGGATTGTCACATTTTAAATGAATTAAAGATTAAAGTCTGTACTTTCATCACATTTTTGATTTAAAATCAACTGAGGTGGTGAAAGTTGTTTCATTGTCCGAATACTTATGGACCTAACCGTAGGTCTCAGCTTGAGAGATAAACTCAGTGCATTTATTGTGAACAATAAGCTCATCAGGTGGAAAATCAAACCTCTCCTTTTCACATATTTCCTGCAAACCTCCAAACTGCCATAGCACAAAGAATAATCGTCAGGGATGTTAGAGGGCAGAGGCGCAGACATCCATCAAGCTTATTGTCAAGGTTTTCCTCATTTCTCAAAAGAAACAAAACGCCCTAAAAACCAAATCAAGGAACAATACTTCCGGTTTTTCAGTGTCCCGCCATGGACGGGTCAGTGCCGAGTTTCCCATCCTTTAGCCCCAACACAAAGTCTCCTTGTCCCCTGCCAGGGAAAACTGACATATCCAGCCCAGCCTCTTCCATCGCTTTCTCTTCCCTTGCCCACATGTGCTTTGTCTCGTCTGCCCTGCCTCATTGGAGCAGTCAGCTTCATTCAGGCAGGTTCACGGGGGGCATTTAGTCACGCATTGTCAACCCTGCTGTAGTCCTTCGGTTCCCCCTGTGAGGTGTGTCAGCGGAATGACACATGCGCTCTACCAAACCTGATCCATGCCTGACATGCATGAAGGCCATTCACATACACACACATATACAGATCATGCAAAAGATCAATTTAGGCAGGTCAGCTTGACGTGATTATTCTATTTTTTTTTTTATTGCTTCGCATCAAAGACAAGTGGTGAGTAATGACATGGAGGACTATTTTAAAAAGAATTTCCTACCAACATATGATTGTATTTGGACAGAGGTGGGAAGCAGCACATGTATATTTGTAACACAACTTTTAATATTAGACGAAGCCTAAAGCCACTGCACCGCAATTAAGGAAGATTTCAGGGTCATCTGATCCAGTCCTAACAATAAGTTAAATTTTTTTTAAAAGTTTTAAGTCTAATCTTACAAATAGGGAGGGTGTCTGTCTCCTGAATTCAAACTGGGAGCTATTTCCACAGAAGAAGGACCTGAAATCTAATCATTATCATCATGTTTGGTGCGCACACTTACATCACATGTAACATGACTTCCTTCCAAAACGTTCAACTTCTTCTTCTTGTCTTGTCAGTCCACAGAATATTTTCTCAAAGTCTTGGAGATCATCAAGATGGGGTTTTTTTTTGCAAATGTGAGACGAGTCTTTGTGTTCTTTTTGTCCAACAGAGCTTTTGTTGTTCCCATTCTTTTGACCCTGAATGAATGCTGCATTAGTGCTTTCAGCTCCCTTCCCACCATTCCTTTCCACTGCCATATGAATGAACACTGTTTTAATCACAGCACTGAAGTTTAACTAAACAAGTTTCCAGCCATCACTGTATCATGATGACCTAAAAGTTTATATTCCCTTAATCTTAATACAAGAAAAACCAGTGTTATATTATTTGGCCATCCAGATATTTTGGGTGTTTCTCACCTGCATGCTTGCCCCTTACCACCCTACAGTAAATTCCTTGGACAGTGAGTTAGCTCTTTAATCAATTTTCGCTAACTAAGAATGTAATTTTATGTAGGTTTCAGTGTACCATCCATCTGAAGTCTAAATCTAACACAACTATTACAAACGAGGGTAGATTGCTAAATTGATGTTGTAGCTGACCTTTGGAAATAATTACTGCTTTGTATAGGATCTGCCCCAACACTGGTTATTTTTAGATTCTTGCAAAGGACTACTTTTATGTTAGTAGCAACTTTTAGGGCTAAAAAATGAAGCCAATGCATAAGTGCTAAAAACTGAAGTTACTCTAGCAGCACCTGGATACTGGAGTTAGAGGCTTGCCACTTTGATTGATAGACACAGATGGCTATAGCCCAGGTACAACCCATCCATGAGGTTTTTGCTTTAGTGCTGGGAGTGAAATTATAGTATCTTATTAGTCTGTTAATTAGAACCAATTGCCTGGTCCCTGCATCTGTGTCACACCCCTGTGGTGTATTAATGCACCTTGTCAAACAAAATTCCCTGCTTTTGTTACTAACTCAGCATTCCAATCTCTCCAAAACCAGTGAGTCAGTGGTATTCCGTCAGGACAAGCAAGGCAAGCAGTGCTTGCCTTGCTTGTCCTGACAGAAAATTAAAAGAAAGGAAAATTATCTCCAGTGGGATGCTTCAAATTAATGGCTCCAGAGGGACAGACATGCATATTTTGTCATGGTAGTCTTAAGAGGTTGAAATAAAGTTTTTGTTTTATGAAGACGTACCTATCATCTAAAACTTGATGGAAAGTCCCATGCATTTAACCCTTAGAGAACTTGACCAATTGCTGATGGTCCTGAACGTCACTGACATAACATGTAATCATGTACGTGAATAAGGGTCACATGATTCAAGGTTTGGGTCACTATTGTCACAAAGACAGGTTCTGCCATCACGTGAGTTATTAAGGCAACATGGGTCAAGGTGTGAGTGAAGGCTGAAGGTGACAATCTATAATCTATTTAACTAGGCCTAGCTTGGACTTCTTAGGAATTCTTACAGATAAGAGATGAAATGTCTCCACACACCAAAAAGGAGACCAGCTGCCTTCATTTCAAGCACTTAAAACTTTTTACTATGTTGAGCAGCATTTTGGTCATTGTATATAATTTTGAAATGTGCTCTATAAATAATTGTGACTAAAAGAATTTAGAATTATATGACTTTCACACAGCATGTTTATCTAATGGACAAATCCACAAGTTAAAATGAGTTACTAATATTGATACGTTTCTCATTGTCTAAATATTCAACTGTTTGCCATTAACATAAAATAAATAAATGAGATAACTTGGCCAAAATATCACTTATTGCCAGATCAAACAATTAAGTATCATTATACTTGTAAATGGAGTATTGATCTACTATGGTAATCCCAGTCTTACTTACTGTAATTACATTTCTAGGTTATTTTAATAGGCTGTGCAGTTACAAGTCATGTGTTAGTAGACGTGTGCACATTAAGGGAGCACTGAATTAAAGCGACACAGGAGTTAACCTCGGTGCTCATTGTCTATTCACAGAGCATATTGTATCTGCATATGAAATGTAATCACAGGCTTGAAGTTTTATTAAAGTAAGTGATGTAGAGGATGACTAAGGCAGTAATCCCCTCTCAGCTCTGCTCACCCTGTCTCATAATGATAATAGTATGAAGAATTAGTTTCAGCCTGTCATTCACACACACATGTAATCATGCACATGCGTGAACACATGCACACACATGCATATATGCTGTCCTTTATCTTGCTAAATGCAAACTGTAACTAAAATTGTGAATGAAAAAAAATCCATGCTCACATTCTCACAATTGAAGGAAATGCAACACACTTTTGCACCCCAGGACACACACGTACACATTTTGAGTATTCCTGCATGACAGAGTGCTGGTGAGAAGCAATTTCCCCTCCTTGTCATTATTAGATTAGTGCTTGTATTATTTGGGAGAATAAATTGGTCGCAATTGAAATGAATGCCATCAGCCAGACTCTCATACATATCTCCTCTGTCTCTTCAGCATGTTGTAAGTTCCTGATTGTGAAATGCAGACATGGGGTGCCAGAGGGAGCGCACCATCAACACCACCCATCAAACAGCACACTCACTTGTTCCTATGATGTGTTTGCCTTAAGCTGAGCCAAGTCAATCAGTGCTGGATGATTTGAGAGCGGTCTCTCCAACGTGAGAAAAAATAATGGCTTGGTGCTTGGTGTGGATGCTAGTGAAGAGTGACCCAAGTTCCTGTCTGCTTTGTGCAAAGGAACCATTTACTGAATTTCAATACATCAACCCTGTTTTTCCCTATTACAAATTGTTTGATTTCCATATAAAATGTGACAAAGCCACAGCACTAAAAGAAGCAAGTCACTTTAAAATCACTTGTATCCCTCATTTTAGTGTCAAGGGAAGGGAAATGCTGATATACACGACCCCATTAGTAGGTTATACAGGTTTGTGCAATGTGCGCACTTCACTTAAATGCTTCCCTTCATTTTCCCCCTTTGATTCGTCGACCGCTGAAATAAGCTCAGTCAATGCTGCCTGATGACTTTGGCTGTGAAGGATAATTGATTGGCGGGGATTATCCCCCTCCAAGTCGCCTGCTGATGGAGCTAAGTCTGACAAGGTGAAGCAATCTGTAACCAGTGTGATGGCGAATCCTGTGATGATGACTGTTGCTGAATGTAAAATATATATATATTTTATTCTTACATAAATATGATGCTTTTCACAGACATACCCATTTTAAACCCTTTTGAAAAAGCTTGATAGTAGGCCAAATATAAAATATAAAATGCACTTTTTGCTGTACATTGCCTACTAAAATACCTTATTCAGTCTCCTTACATTTTATGAAAGGTTTTCTTTTCTCCCCAGTGCTAAGAAATAATCTTTAGTCTCGTACAAAGTATATGTTCGATTCTGACCTGAAGTAGCTGCAAAAGTAGTTGAGTAAATGTGTGAGCACTGACGGAGACTAAGTGCCACAAACCAGAATTTAAACAGTGTCTTACAAAATTCAAGAAAAATGACCATAAGTGCATCTCTAGCCAGCTAGTTTTATGCTTATTCTATATATATATATATATTATAACATGAATAAAAAATGAAATGTCGCACAAAATATATTTGAAAGCTTGGCTGTAGGGATACATTTAGTTGTAAACATGATGCATGTGACTTAAATGTCAAAATGTTACCATGTCATATGATGATAAATTATACAAACAAGAGGCACCTATTTCTTCCAGGTGAGAAGCTGTCACCTTGGTTAAAAGCGTGACACAGTATATGGCATCAGGGCACACTCACTTTGCTCCTGTGATGTGTTTGCCTTAAGCTGAGCCAAGTCAGCATATAATTTGCTCCACAGTATATAATTTGTTATATTGTGTGGGTAAGGCATGCATCACACTTAAACATAGGCACTTGCATGTTGTTGAAGCTAGATATGTTTTAGAACTAGGACAGTCAAATTAAGTGTATTTTTCCATATGAAAATGGGGTGTAGACAGCGCAACAAATGTTACTTAGCGTTTGAGAAGATACAGATAATAAATGTTTTTAATAAACTTTATTCGTTCCATAGCGTTTTTATTATTATTTGAATGTGGTCATTATGTGTTGTTATCCCTTATTTTAGATTTTTATTATGTGTTTGTCCCAGGTTTTACTGTAGGTGATGTCATCAATTAAATATTCTCAAATTTAAGGATTTGATTGACCTCAGAACTGCACAAACAATGTGCAAAGCAGCAAATAAGTCTTTGCCCAACAACATTAACAACTTGCTCTAGATAAGACCAAATACTCATGACCTGAGAGGAATCCTTATGTTCATCAAGCCAGTAGTAAGGACAAATCTTAAATATCACAGCATTACAGTCACAGGAGTTAGTGTGTGAAACACCTGTACAGATTAAATTTAATTTAATACAAAAATTCACACAATTGTGAATAATAGATTGCATGAATATAAGAAATCTTCCACTCAGTGACTTAATTGTCTCATTGTGCTCTATCGAAGCCTTGTCCTCATTTTTATAGATCAAGGCCAGAGTACCCTAAGCTTAAAGTGTTCATTAAGGTGTTTGTCACATAGATATAAAATAAGCTCAGAGATTAAGCGGGTGTTAACCACAGGGTCCTTCGTTTATGTAAAAATGTAGTTTGTTGTTGTTTTGGTTTATGTACTAAAAACTGTTTTATTTGTGTATGTTCATGTGTTGCATATGAGTGTAGACTTGTATGTAGTTAAACATGTATGGATCATATAATGTCGAATTCTGAATATGGATTTGTAAGTAATGAAATTTGAAATAAGGGGGTAGAAAAGTGTAAACTTCATCCTACTCCTTTCGAGCGCACACATTCTGTAGACACAGATATATACATGAAAACTTGATGTTTTTTAAGTTTTGTTTTTCTTTTTTTCTCTTGTTATTTCAGTTATATTTGCATGTTTGCATGCATCTATCTATCTCTCTATCTATGCAAACTTTTGAAATAGTTTTTAAAAAATGATAAAAGCATGCTCTTTTCTTGTACTGGAGCAGCAGATACCTCAAGATTAGACATGTGATTTAAAACAATTACAAAGTAGAACATCAGCAAAAATGAGTGCTTCCCTGCAGAGATTGGCAATAAAAGAACAAAATGAAAAACCTTTCAAAATAATCATTCATTTTATCACAATTTTTTAAATCTCATTTTTAATTGCAACTGTTCCAAATTAGCTACCCTCAACCTTTAAGTAAAGGTCTATCTACCTAATAGAAATCCAACCACTGTAAAGCAAAACCTCTTTTTGTATTTATGTGTGTGTCCTTTCAAAGACTGCCTCTCCAGAGGCTTTACATCCTCCACGCCTGTCCATCAGCCTGCCTAGCAACATAATTAGAGCGCTTACAACAACAGTATCTGCCCGGTGGGACTTACCACACATGAATGCTTACTCCACTGCCATTACACACTCAAGACACTATCCCAATTCATTCTGTCCAACACACTTGAGTTACAGTGAAGTTGCACCCCTGTCATTGTGTCTTCTTTCTGTCTTTCTTTGAGGAAGCACCGTATACCTTGCTGCTGAGTCCTGGGGGAACCAGCTGGACTCTGTGGGTTGCTGCCGATGCAAGGTGGTGAAAAAAAAAACCCCACTAAACACAGAGAAATCAGAGAGCCCTAATTGTTTTTTAATGTGCTTGGCTGCAGGGCAGTTAGGTTTGTTGAGGGAATGTGAGTGTTTGTTTATGTTTTTTACGTGTCTCATTTGTTTTTAGAAGCATTAAGGTGTGTGAGACATTATGCTTAATGTTTAGAGGGATTCTTGCAACTGTATATGTAGTGCATTTGTTTTTGTGTAGCAAAAGTTGAGAAAAGAAAAGTTTAGTTTATTTAATAAGAAGAATTTAAGTTTAACCCCTGGATGTACTCACTGTTGGAGTCTCCTCAAACTGTAACCCTAATAAGCTGTAAGTCCAAGCTTTTTAATTTGTCATTTAGAAATGACCAAGATGATCTTTTAAAAGAATTATTAATGTTTTTCATTTTCATTTTTGCTATTTGCCTCTGATGGTTCAAAGTAAGCCAATTACTACACGTTGTGCTAATATTGTAGAAACGAAAAGGAAAAAGTGGTGTTTAGTCACTGGTGTCTAAAAAACACAATAGTTAGACAGCAAACGTGTTCAAAATAATGGATTTGATAGTGGAGCTCTCTATTTTTGTTAGGAAACAAAAGCTTTTGGGGAGTGAGTTCAGATAATCTAACGCCAAGTAGCCGTTAGTTACGTCAGCTACATGCTACCATGGGTCTTTCAGTTTGTGTGCCAGGTTTCTGTATTATCTATATCGCCTGATTCACAACTGGCATTGATCTAATAAGGAAAATCAATAAGGGATAACAGCTTCTGTCAGGTTTGACCTTGTTAGACATGTTCAACTACGGTTCATGTAAGTTATTTGGTAGAACACTTGTGTACCCCAGATAAGAACAGTCTAACATTTTCTCATATTTTCTTATAATATACTGTATATTATTTAATAAACATAATGGAGGATAAGCACAGCAATTATATTTTATACAGAAATAAAGTGGCAAACTGTATTGAAGCGTGTTTATCAGCATATTAAGGTTTAAAATTTGTTCTTCACCTTGGAAATAACTGTCAGCTTAGTAAATGCCTCCTGAAGCCTACAGCCACACACTATGTGATGAAAAATGTTTTAAAAACTCTAGATGGTAAACAGCCATATAATATGCTCATTGTAAGGCTGTTTACAGCTACGTTAAAATCCAATATAATATGTTACAAGCCATTATTTGTTTGCAGGGTGTTTGAAAATTTTGGAATAAATTTAGGCGTTACTACCATTGTCGATGTGCACTCCTGCCACGGCTGTATTAATTCTGCTGGAAACAAAAACGTCTTCATTTGTCAAACTGCATCAAAATTATACTGTGAAAATTGTCTTTCATACTTCAAAGCTTTCACCAACAGCAATGGATTCTGGGTCTAGTGATGATTTGTTCATAATGGCGACGCCACTTTTAGCATGTTTTGAAGACATTAGGCTCACAGCCAAATGTTGTAATTTCTGCAGTGCTCCTTTTAAAGGCACCATTCGGAGGCTTGAAAAGACAGATGAAATTACATAAATCTAGTACTGGAGCGAAACATCTTTCACATAAATGAAAAGCTTCTGTTAATGTGTGAATTATTTCTGATTTATCCACATTAGCAGCAACAATTAAATCTCCTGGCATTTCAGTGGCATTTATTTTGTCATCATTAAACACTTTGATTGATTACAGAATGGCTTATTTTCTTTCTAGATGTTAATGTCACAAGGGGAGACATTTATTAATTAATAGTGAGTGAAGTTACCATTTATTACTAACAATCACAGCTATTATAAGAGAACGTATTTTGATTAAATGAACTTTAGAAAGTGCACTCCACCCAAAAGAATGACCAACTGCTTATAGGTGCTAAATTTCCCTGACCTGCAGCCGAGCTCTCAGGTGAAAGCTGTGTAATTATTTAAGCTTTTAGTCTTAGTAATAGTATTTTTGCACTTCCCATACTGGGATAGTTCACTTTAATCATGCATGCTTCGCCAAGACAAGTGTCTCTCCTGCAGCCTCACAGCAGGGGCTAACTGTGAAAACCAGTTTTATTGTGATCACGCCAAGTAGTAGAGGCCAGCCTGGGAAAGTGGCCAAAGATAGAGCTTTGCTTTTATAAGTGTCGCTTTATCCAGCTCTCAGTACTTTTGGAGCTTTTAACTTGATATCAAACATTACCTTTTTAGGATCACTCCAAAGCTTCCCTGTTCTTACATGTAGCAGATATGAGCGTGGCTGTTACAAAGTTATTTTCCTGTAGTGTTTAACATACACTGCTGCTGTTTCAGATGAAAATGTTGGTGGATTGTGAAGCAGTGGGAGACTCTTACTGTAAAGAAAGAAAATAAAGATGTTCTGTGATTTAGATGAGACCCAAGAGTCTTTTATTTCTAATGAGGACTTTTGAATGAATCTTCCAAAAACCTGCTGTGTAAAGCTCTGGGTAGAAAATAAACTTCAAAAAGTACAAATATTTAATTATTTCACTGATATATTTGGTGTCCTAGAACTCCATGTGAGGCTGGGTCATAACAGTAAATGCATATAACACAATTAATAACCCAACAAAGTTGTTAGTCAACATTATTTGGTCAGTGAGTCAGTTTTCAATATTGTAGAACTCACGAACCAGCATTTCTATGGTTAATGAAGCTTTGCACCTTGCTATGCCATCGTGTACAAAACCGCAACTTGAATCATTACCCTAATCTCTTTAGCCATATGGTAACAATAAGGAAAACATATAACTATGAGGAAATCAAAACAATAATTGTAAATCTGTTTTAAGTCTATAAGTAGACCAAATCTGAATTCCTCTGGACACCAAAAGAGCTATTTGGCACATGTAGTTCAGTCTCAGACCATGACCCACTGGCACCTGATTATGACTCTACAATATGGATGTTGGACTGAGAACTGCATATACTTGTCCAAACCTGATACCGTATCATGTGTACATATCTAAAATTACTGGAAAAAATCATCACTTACAAAATGCAGGAGTCTTTATTTGGCTGTTTCAGTATTTAGTTTTTATTAATGACAACTCTTCTGCAGACAAGTGCTGTACCGGACAAGAAGAAACAATGAGAGACCATCTGCTGTTAATGCAAAACAAAAAAAGGGGAAAAAAATTGAAGCAATGTTAAATATGAGATTATTGTGGAAAAAAAAAAACATTGCACGACAAACACGGCACTGAGCATCCGCAAACATATTATATTTAGTCCTAGTCTCAAGGCCAGTACTCAGTTTTTGTCTATTCCAAGTGATCTGGAAGCACTTTTTATTTTTTTATTGTTATTTTTATTTATTTGTTTGTTTATTTTGTTGGTCTGATAGAGTTTTTGAATAATGGTGGATCACCGTGTATTTTAATCAGAAAACCAAAGACATGTAAAAGGCACTGAAGACAAAATATATTTTATAAAACTTAATATGATTTGCTCTTTAAAGTGTTTCAGTTGTTTGAAGCTGGTTGTTTATAGAACTCAACTGAAGTTTTTAGGAGAAGTCTGTAACATCAAATATCCCAGTCATGTTTCTAAAGAGTCGTTTACCTGCTTTATAACAAACAGAAATATTATCAACATGAGTCTGGTAACATGTTAGTGAGCCGCTACACTTTAATAAAAGATAGATCGTTATCATTGTCATGGGTTATCTATGAGTTTCTAGTATTGTTATTTGCCTTCATCCACCACCCCTGTCTAAATAGCAGCCTAACAGTTGTCTGATTCTGTGTATGTGTAAGCTCTGTGATGGACCGGTCACTTGTCCAGGATGTTCCCCTCCTTTGACTCAGTGTCAGCTGGAATAGGGTACACACTGCCCCTCCTGCTTGTGACCCTGAATTGGATAAGCACTTAAGAAGATGGATGGATGGCCAGTGTGGAATTAGCCAAACGTTTTTTGCTGATAACAGCCTGCAGATGGTTAGAAAGGTTATGGAGGGCACTGAGATTGAGCCCAAAATCCCAAACTGGGTCCTTTTTTATGGGGAATAGTACTTATCCTTATATATTACTCACTTGATTAATAGTTAATTTTACCAATATTTGTAAATGAAACTTCACAGAAAGTGCTTACTAATTAAAACATACAGCACTACTGCATCCTCTCTTTGTGTAATTCTTAAAAACAAAGCAACTATGTCCATTTCACTGCCTGTAATATGCATCTGCTGTTGCTTGGAATCCATCTCCATAACAACAAAGTCGTTCCATTTATTCATGGAATAAAAGGAGAGAAGAGAAAGATATAAATAGCCATCAGGCATTTATAGCATTTATAGACAAATTGGCTTTTATCCATTGATGGTGTATGCGCAGTAGCATATGCATGGATTTCTCTAAAGTCAGAACTGCATTATTAAGTCAAATTAAGCTGTATTCTGCATGCAGGAGCTGAGTGCTTGACCCTTTCTTGCCGGAGGAGGCCATCTCGTTGTACTGCATTAGGAGGTCCAATTGATCCTGTCTACAGTTTAAACGAGGCCATCTTTGGACTAATGCACCCTTCGCCATTGACAGTCCAGATTTTAATCTCTTTTTTTTCTCACCACGGGGCTCACCACTCTGAAATACTCATTAACACTCCCCCAATTCTGACAAACTTGTTCTTCCCACACCTCATCGTCTCCATTTTTTCTTTGCTCCCACGGCCTGTCTTCTTAGTACATCTTCCCCAAGCAGCATAGTGTTGCACACTCTTTTGTCGTTATTTTTATCTGTTGGACCACCTTATCTCAGTTCCGTTCGACTGTTACTGTTATTGTCGGTCGAACTCTCCATAATCCTCCCTCCCTATTTTTGTCTGCCTTGGACTTAGTGAGGAAGGCTGACAGAGAAACTGAAAGGGAATTACAGAGTCCTGTATGTCATTGAAGCCACTGAGACTGACAGTGAAAAGCCAATAATGAGCCCTCCATCCTTATTTTCCTCATACACTGACCGGGCTTCTTTCTGTCCTCCAGTCCTGATCTTTTTGTGGTTCAAAGGTCATTTGTCTCGGTACGGCAGAGACTATTATGCTCACATACTTTTTAAATGACTCACCTACATACCCATTAGAGTTGAATAAACCTAATTAAGTAAACATTTTGTATGATGGATTTTAGTAGTCTCATAGCAATTACTGAGTTTCAGGACTATTGATTTATTTCATAGTAGAGCTACAGTAGATTCCGCTGAACCTTGCCAGGAGAAGAACTGTAGTATTAGATATATTATATATCCTCTGCTCGTTAATGTCAAGGAGGCACACTGCAAATCAAACAAATTCACTCTCTCCACACAGCCATTGACTGTCTGTGACATTCAGAGCATCAACATCTTATACTGAGGATCATTTCATTAACAGGCATGTTTGTGAACCTATATAACTCATACAATTCATTGCTAGACAATATTCGCTGTGTTAAGCAAGAAACTATTGATTGCGTTGTGTATGTACTACTTGTAAAATCAATGGCATAAATCTTTTTCTTCTTTCAGCTGCTCCCTTTAGGGGTCGTCACAGTGGATCATCTGCCTCCATTTCACCCTATCCCTTGTATCGTCTTCTGTCACATCAGCAGCCTGCATGTCCTCCTTCACTACATCCATGAATGTTCTCTGCAGTCTTTCTCCTTTCCACCTGCCTGGGAGCTCCATATTCATCATCCTTTGTCCAGCATATCCCCCCTCTGCACAGGTCCAAACCATCTCATCTTTGCCTCTCTAACTTTGTCTTCAAACCACTGAATCTGAGCTGTCTCACTTATATACTCATTTCTAATTGTGGTCACTCCCATTTAAAAATAGATACAAAATTTAACAAGCATGGCCAGGAAAGCAAGTTGTCAAAAAGAAAGTCTGCTTATATAAAATTTCATTAACACTAGCAACAACAGCCCTGGAGAAAATAAAGGCATAATTACTTAAGCTGGTATTTAGCATTACCTCATTAAATCTACAAGGCGATTAGTAACAATCTGACAGCATATAATTCTATTTAAACCTTTTGTTTTTATTTCAATAGGTCCTTTAGCAAAGCCCCCCACTGAATAAGTTAGAGGGAAGGTTTTCAAACCAAGAAAGATTACTTTAGGATGTAATAAACGTTATCTATTCAATATAAAACTGCTTTAGAAAGGCCACAAAATACCTCAGCATGGCTTATCATGCTAGCATTGTGCAGATTGCTGCAATTGATTTGAATAGCATCTTGCTGGAGGAGGCCCATCCAGGCTCAAAGCAGATGGTGATAGCACAGAGGTGGACGTAATTAAAATGGCTAATCCTCAGCGAGACGTTGTATTGACGTCTTCTCAGGGCCCATACGACGCTACACATGCGGCAACACTCTCTAAACAACCTCGACAAAAGGAATACATCCACAAAATAGATCTTATCATGCTCATGTTTGTTATGAATTCTTTTTTCAGCTTGGCACAGTGACAAAGCCTGAGGGCACAATTGCCAGACACACTGCGGTTATGATTTCGGAACTAATTTTGGATTTAGTCAGAATAGTTTCCATGGTGAGACTGGGTTATTAGTCAAGATTGATCCAGTAGGTGGCCTGCTTCTGTTCACTGTGTGCTAAATCTGCTCAGATCAAAATAATGCATATTGTTGGTGTAATTTTGCCTAAAATTCCAAACTCACTTACATTATTTTCCACTTGTAGAAACTTGTAGAATGTGCGCTTTTTCTGATAAACTGTTTGTATTCATCACTCCCAGCTGCTTCCTTTTTATTCACAAAAATGCTTTCTTCCTCATGCATAAGTATTAAGTACGTTCAACACTACTGCTTCTTTCGAGCTTGCACAAATTACTTTTATGAAATACATCATATACTCTTACCTACCTCTACAGTTTTTATTATAAAGCTGTAAATCAGGACGCTTTGGTCCAACTGAGGTCTAGTGGCTCGTGAAAGGATGAATAGAAGACATCATTTCCTCTTTTACAATGCTGTGAGCAACATGTTAACACACCTGTGTGGTCACTAATGAGACAAATGTTGGCAGTAGGTGGACTTTAAAAATGTTGTCGGCAGTTATGTCTCAGCTGAGTAACTATTTACATTCACATTGTGCGACCTTCACAAAAAATCCGGCTCTTGCTGGCCATTGGGAGCTTAGTGGTGTGTGCGATAGAACGCTGAGGTACATTAATCCAGCAACGAGGTGCACGAGGCATTGTCATAAATGGGAGCTAACCTCTAAAGTGTGACTTCAGTGAGTCTCAGTGTGAAGTTTTGAACTTAATGGTGGCATTTAGGGTTGGAAAAGTGCCATGTTTTCAAGTCCAGAGCTAATATCTGTCACAAGTCCATGAATATTTTTGCAGTGACCTCGAGCTTGATTGAAGGATATGCACTCATTTGAACTCTTTATATGAAATAACTTGCAGTTAGATTTGCCCAAGAATTCATTAGTACTTTAAGAAGTGTGAAAAAACAAGAATATTTTACTGAGGACATCTGTCTCGCGAGGTTTTATGCTTTTTCCTGTTTTTGTCTGAGATATTGTGAAGTTGAAAAAAAAATAGACTGGGCCCCTTTAAAAGTAGAGTATGTTTGTTTTGAGTAGGAAAGCAAAATCAACAAGCACAGAAAGCCGAGATAGTAGTTGTGTGATTTTTGCATGAATGCAAAAGCTAAATCATACTTAAATCTATTGTAGTGATTAAATTTTTTCCTGACCCATATAGCTCACATTTAAGATGGTCCTTGCTTGTTGTGTCATACCAATGGCTAAAAATGAGCTGTACGTATGCATAGGCATACAACTCATTTTCAAGGACCTAACACTAAGGTGCTTTGGCTTTCTATTCCACTATTTTTTGACCTTCTTTCCACACCATTTTTGTGCATTTTTAGAGACAGTACAACCTTAGCCTCAACTGATAATGTGATTTATTTTTGAGCTCTTCATGAAACCAGGAAATTATAAATGCATATGGTTCTGTACAGGGTTCTTTGAATTGCTCTGCAAAATTAGAAATACATTTTCTCCCATGGGTCCGTGATAGCACAGGATAACAGTCACCAATAGCATGGAATTACAAAGCTAAAAAAGAAAGTTGATGTGGAGGTGCCAAAAAAAAGCATGTTTTGGCCACTTGAGGCTGACTCCAAAGGCAAGTCAATGACTAAAGACTCCCACTTCAAATGCCCAAGTTAACTGTATCAAAAAGTTTTGGTTTCTATGAATTGTTTCCCCTCACAATAACTTTACAGGGAGAGATTTTTTTTTAATTACTTATTAATAACAGTAAGTACAGTAGTATACCAGTAAGGCTAAAGGTTGTGAGCATGGCCCCTTGTTAATTTGAGTCACTGAACTGGACGCCCAAGAATTCATTCTTGGAGCTTGTGCTTTGTGCAGAACAATGTGCTTCCACCTGGAAACAAATGGGCTATATCAATAAAACTTTGCTTGCTTGCTCAGTGAATTCAGTTCCCATATTTTTTTTTTTTTTAGATTGCCTATCCTTATTATGCATACCTACAGCTTGGATGAATGCAGGTTGCTAACAAATCCTGCTAGTTTTAGCTGATAACACTGCACTCCAACCCTTTGATCCAAATATGAACACGTCTGGCTTCACAGACATCACCATGGTGACAGCCAAAATGCTGAAGTTGAGCCTCCAAAATGTGACGTCATGAAATAAACATTTGTCATCGCGTTCACTGTGTGCATCTTCTATATACAGTCTCAGGAATTACTGTCCAGCTTTGCTGCTTCTGTTTTATTTCTTGTAAAAAGACAGTGTAATTTCTGATCCAGTGTTAGTGTTTTTTTCCCCATATTGTGCATCAGATCAACAAATCAGAAACTTAGTCTTTGAATACTGAATTGTGATGAACATATGAATTGGCATACTAAAAAAAATCACACTCTAAATATATGAAGTGCACTCTATACAGTTATAAAGAGTGGGGCCCAGACAAAGACAGACAAATCAGGCTATTCTGGTAATTATGCCTCATGATCATGAGACATCATCTGATCTATAGCTGCAAAACTGAATGTCTGTGTAGGGACAGTAAAACACTCTGACAGAGCTGACATCTGCTGTTGTGACAGGTGCAAGAGTTTACATCCATGAGCTGCATGAGATACAAAGTCACAGCTACATTATAGGACCATGATGCACTTGGGCTCAGCATGAACTTTTGTTGAAACAGCAGTGCATGCCAAAACATGAGAGTAATGCTAAATAAACGGATTATTAGTTATGCACGCAAGCTGATACAAAGTGGGGGGAAAAGAGAGGGAAGATGCATGCTTACAGATGAAGAAGAAGCTCTTCTGCTAACTTTATTTATTAGTTTTAATCCAAAGACCGAATGTGGCCAAAAGTGTTCAAATCCTTCTTCCTTTTAATGATCTGTCAGCTTATTTTTTTTATATAGTGGATATGGTGTCAGGATTCGAGACACTGACACTTCTTTGCTTTGCTCATATGAAAAAGCCTAACATTTTTCAACCACAAATAACTTTGAAGTGGGAAACTCTCATTAACTCCCAAACTCTTAATCTTAAAGAGGATGAAAACATGAAGAAACTGAGACAAATCCATTCAATGACCAGTAAAAGTCTTGCTCTGCAGTGAAGCAGAATAACTGCAAGGCCTCCCCATTTAGCTTCATGTATTCTTTCTGTGCTTTGCACAACAGCTAACAGGGTTTTCTATGCAATCTCAGCTCAAGGTCCATTTAGTAAGTATTCAAGTGCTTTCAGTGATACAACTCACTTTTATTACTCTGAATGTAAGAATGTCATATGCATTATCCCGAATTTCAGCTTATCAGTTTCTGAACTAACATTTAAGATCTGCTCAGCTTGGCGTTTTATTTTGTTGAAAAAGAAACATTTTCATCACCTGTTTGACTACTGAACCATTAATTTAATGACAAAACAATATCTGACAAGTGTTTTCACATGACTTTGAGCAATAGTTCAGCAGTCTTCCCAACCGTTATATGTAATTTAAGATCCCTCAAAATTGTCTTGAAAATTTGATACTGAACTATTTTTTTAATTACTTATTGATTTTTATTTGCGTGCAGTAGTAAACAAAGGTTTTGTTTTACTGACAGAAAGAGAAACAGAGAGACAGAAGGAAGAAAAACAAGAAAGAAAGACAGCTGACCAAGTGGGACATAAACCACTTATTGATTTTGACTGCTGATCCGTGTCACAAAATTGTCAGGAGATGCGTCTTACTGTGTAAGACTGTGTGAGAAATGACAGAAAAGAACCTGGGAAACAGAGACAAGAACCAAGTAGGCTACTTAATTCATGAAAAAGTGACAAGTCTGAATTAAATATGATAGAATTTAATCAACAACCAAAAGCCCTATAGCTACATTACCACTTAGATAATGAATTGCCATTCTGAGCCTTTAGTAACTTAGTTTACCGACAAACACTTCCAAAGGGCTCTGAAATTTGGTTTGCACATCTCTAAACGCAGATTAGACAATTATAAGTCTGCATCTTTTTTTTTCCCTTCATTTTGTCAGTCTTTTATGTTTTATTGTTGAAATGCATAATAGTATGCTATTTTTGAAAAATACACTGCCTCTCTTTTCTTCCAGGCACTGGAATGCGAGGATATGCTGAATTTTGAAGTCTCGTTCCTTTATCTGACTTTTTTGGCCATTGCCTCGGCTGCTGTGATGCACCTTTGTCTCGCACATTTTTAAATAATTATTTTACTTGATAGGTTAATAGATTAAAAAATAAATTAAAATATTAATGAATAATGGAAATAATAGTTGAAGCTCAGTGTGAAACTCCATAATGACCCACTTACTGGAGTCACGCTCCCTGAAGTGAAAGATAATGGCTCTCTCTCTCCTTGTGGTACAGACCAGACTGTTGTGTATCGCCTCAAGTAAGAGAACTCTATTTCTGTCTTTAAAGGAACAGAAATCACAGTTATCTGTACTGTGGTATTATTACTGTCAAATCAGGAATATATACTAAATCTAACAACTCCCTTTTTACATCTTCTGGGCATGCCTAATGAGAGGAGAGCATAGGGTCGACTCACAATTCCCCATAGAGACTATATATTTCGTCTCACCTGGGAGATCTACATCTAGATGAGATCTCCCAGGTGGATCTAGAAAAGGACCTCTGCAATACCCTCATGAACTGCTGCTACTGCAACCCAACATGAGAGAAGGGAACAAAAATGGATGAACGATAAGTAGATGAATGAATGGAGCAACTCCCGGCTTCTAAGCTGGTCACAAACTAGCACATTTCACTGGGCCCACTGTATCTAAATGAGCTAATTAGTCACAGCTGATGGCTGTCCCTTCCTGAGCCTGGTTCTTCTGGATATTTTTCCTGTTAAAACGGAATTTGTCCTTCCCCCTTTCATTAAGTTTTTGCTCATATGGGCTCGTGTAATTATTGGGGTTTCTTTTGAATATTGTAGGGTCTTTACATTACAATATAAAGTGCATTGAGGTGAGTGTTATTGTGAATTGGCACTATATAAACAAGATTAAATTGAGTACTTTAATTGACTGTTTGGTGGTATTGAAATGCAACAAGATCAAAGCCATTATGCGACAAGCAGCTCTGTGTTTTGTGAATGATTTCAGTTTTCCACCACTTTTCATCTTTACTTTCTTTTTCAATATACACAGGTGTCACTTTTTTCTTACTAGTGATAGTGAAGGGGACTGAGACACAGGCAAAAACAAAATCAGGCCTCAAATCCTATGAGGGGGAGAAGGGAAAGTTGAAATGCACACTATGTTAAAAATAACTTGGACACATCACTGAGTCATGCTGGGAATAGGGAGCATATACCTTCAACAGATAAAATGTAAGTCCAAATGGAGCTGATTGAAAGTCTGTTTAATTTGAAACAAGTATTTTTTTCATGTTACAGCCTATTGTGTCAGACAGGTTTCCATTCAACTGCCACCGGTTTCAACCTGCACATTATAGTCCTGAGTGGACTATCAGACCTGATTAGGGTTTGCATTATTCATAATCATAGGATAAAAATATCTTTTTTCAAGCTAGACAGAGGGTGTGAACTGTGAAGTGCAGGAAACATGACAGGTACGGCTGCTCTTTAACTACGATTGCTTGTTAATTGATGGTTCTATCAGTTTGTTTGTTCTCCCTAGTTAAGTGCACATTTTAGAGTTATAGGTTAAATTATCCTTTTGTCATTTTTTGAACTTTTCTGACCAACCTCTGGTCCCTTTTGGAACGAGTGGAGCTCTTTTTTCTCCTTTTAAAAAAATATTCAGTTTAATTCAGTTTTATTTACATAGCACCAAATTACAACAACAGTCGCTTCAAGACAATATGACAATCTGAATCAGTGTGTATAGATGTAGACATTTTTGAAAAGAGTTTTAACAAGAGTTTTAACAAGAGTTTTAACTGATTGAACTACTTTCGTCTTTAATTTGATATGTTTTAACTACACCTTTATATACATAAATTGGGAAATGACATCAATTACTTGGCTGTTCTTTTGGACTGAATTATCTTGTTCAGTGGGTGTAGGTTCAAGGTCCCTTTATTTGTCATTGTACAATATAAAATAGAATTACTCTGCAGCACTGCTTAAAAAGGTCTCTCTTTATAAAGTATAAAAATAGTAAAAGTAATAATAGCAGAAGAGATTAGAAGAGAATAAATAAATAAAATTAACTCAGGCACATTTCAATGTGCCAATATATGCTACAAACATAAATGTCATTCCCAAATCATTGTTTGGGTGACTTCATAGCAGCGTTTAGGGTGGCGGTGACCTTTGTGTAAGAAGTGTTCAAAACTGGAGTCATGTGTGTTTGTAATGTCCTGTCTGCCTGAGGGCAGAAGTTCAAAGAGATGGTGGGCACAGTGTGATGAGTCCTTTATGATGGTTGTTGCTTTCTGAAGGCAGCAGGATGTGAAGATATTGTTCGGGGCAGGTAGGTATGTGTTTGTTATTTTCTCTGTAGTTCTGATAACTCTCAGCAGGGCCTTTTTGTCCTCCACATAGCAGCTGCTGTACCACACTAAGATGCCATAGGTCAGGGCACTCTCAATGGAGCGGTGATAGAAAGACACCAGCAGACGTGGCAGGTTGATCTTCCTGAGAGTCCTCAGGAAGTGTACTTGCTGCTGTGCCTTTCCGCTCAAACAGTCTGTGTTGTATGTCCACGTGAGGTCCTCCGCTATATATGTGCCCAGTAACTTACATGTTAACACCCACCCTCTCTACACATTTCCCATTTATCACCAGCGGCTGGTGATCCACCTTTTTTCTGAAATCAATGAGGAGCTCCTTTGTTTCTTCTTGTTTGAAGTCAGGTTGTTAATTGCACCCAGTCTGTCAACTTCTGCACCTCCTCCCTGTATGCTGTCTCATCTGCTCTGCTGATCAGACCCACCAAAGTTATATCATCTGCAAATTTAATGATGGCATTGGTATTGTGGGTAGGCTTATAGTCTCGTGTTTACAGGTACTACAGGAAAGGACTCAACACTCAGCCCTGTGGGATTACTGTATTGAGAGACAGGGAGTGTGATTGGTTGGTTGAAAAGTCCTTTGTTCCAGAAAATTTCTAACCCAGGCTTCCACCACAGTATCTACATTTGGACAGTCTGCCTGGAAGGATTGTATTAAAGGCAGAGCTCTAGTCCACGAATAACCTTTCATATGTCTCTGGTTGTTCCAGGTGGAGCAGTAGGATTTGGAAGGTGGCGGAGCTGACATAATCTGTTCATCTGTTGTTCTTTATGCATATTAGTGGCGGTCTAGTTAGGATGGGAGAGCAGCCTTGATGTATTTCAGCACAAGTCTCTCTAAGGATTTCATAAGGTGTTAATGCCACTGATCTGTAGTCATGGAAGTCTGTTATTGCCGTATTAAACAAACAGTTTTAGACAGGTGGAAACAGAGCACCGTGGCAGAGATGTATTAAAGATGTTAGGTGTACATGTCATATATTGTATTTTGATGTAAGATGCATGTTTGAACAAAGACTTAAATTTTGTGTGGATCCAAGCAGTTTAGAGTGTGACAGGATGGTGTGGCCAAAATCTGAGGTCTATTGTGAAATTTGACTTTGATGATTCAAAAGTGATCATAACAGGATTTCCACAGATCAGTCTAAAAACACACTAGCTGCCGCAATGAAAGAGATCTTGACATAGGCAAGACAATGACCTTGAGTGAGAATATGACCAAATCTATATCCGCTAATATTTCTTAACTTTTGTTGCCTGAGTCCCAGAACTCATAAAGTTTAAGTGTCGATGTAAATGTTAACTATAGTGTTCATTTGAAACCAAAGTTCCAATTCCTTTTCTGAGTTCACTGCAGTTTCTAACCCCCTGGATCTTGTTCAATACATTTACATAATTTTTAGATGATCTAAACCACAAATGCATGTAAATTATCAATATTTTTCAGGAGATGAATTATGCCACATTGTTGGAACTATGCGTGAATGCTTGTGTGTGTTAGTAGCTTCAAGCACTGAGGGAATTTCTGTGCCAGTGACAGCATTTATCAAGTCTTTCATATTGACTATGAAGCTATAATGTGATTTCAAAAATAAAAAATGATGCACAGTATAATGCACCTATGGCGCACTGCATTTTAAGCCTATTATTCACTAACAACTTGTCATCAATAGTCATTTTTCTACCTGCTTAGTGATGTTAAATGGCAACAATATTTGTATCTGTATAATCAGTGTAGAGTGTAGAGTCTGATTCATGCTGGTTTGCTTGGTACAGATGGTCAGCCCTATAACCTTTTTTAATTTCTTCCAGTGAAAGTAAGACACCAGGAGAAAGGTAACACAATTACACAGAAGGCAATTAGTGCCTTGCTCTCAGCATTATTGAACTGGGAGGTGTAATTACGCAGATGAAGTTTGTGACGGCTATGAATATCTTGTATGAGACAATGCCATTACCCAACCCTGTTTTTTTTAATTAGTATTTTGCTCATGTTTGCTGTGACATTAGGGGTAATGTTGCAGAGAGGAGAGCAAGTGGAGGGCATGGGCATACTTTACATACGTTAAACCATTAAAACCTGGGATGCAGTGTTATTCTCAATAACAGACACCATTAATTAAATCAAATGATATCTTTACACATTTCAAGAGTGTCATGGACCGTTCTATACATATTGCAGCTTTGTACTGTCACCAAAGGAAAATATGCAGAAATCTGTAGGCTGCTGCTGGTTCTTTAGTTTAGCCCCTGCCTTGGAGACCACAGACATTATAACAAGTAAACTCTCTGTAATGAAATAATTTTAAGGTTCTGAGTATAGTTACATTAAACATTAAAATATCATTGCTGAAATATTTGTAATAGAAAAACAAATCCTTTTAGTTGTTTTAGCACATAAAGTGGTGTGTATACATTTTTTACATGTCTATCTGTATAGCACTATGTTCCTTTGTACACAGATATATGACACTCACACAAACTGACATCAGGGTGACTCGTTGCATCTTACATGGACATTTTAATGCATTAATTGTTAAATCGTAGAGTAAAAAAAAAATCAAATAATGCACTGCTTGGGCTGGGATAAGCTGCGTAGTGCTGTTGTGTCAGTAACACATTAAAAGTGTTCATTTATAGCTTCAACACTGTCAGATTGGATACTCATAAACTAAGTATTCCAAAGAAAATTAAATTATCTTTTTTAGCCTTTATACTTACATAAGATATATTCTCTGGTTATCCACATCTTAATACTTAAATGCATTATTATGCAAAGAATGTAACACGCAGTACACATTGACTGCTTAAAGTCAACATAACTTAAATATATTTATGAATTAAAAAATATTAGTAGTAGTATAGCTATATTAGACATGTTTATCAGTATCCAAACATTAAACGCTATCAAGCAGCAGTGGATCATAAACGGTGACATCATCTACCCTCCCAAGACTTGGTGTGACTGCCCCCCCCGACACTCAGAGTTCAGTCCACAGATCTGAAAGCCAGGGGTCCCGGCCTTTTGGAGGGAAAAGCTTGTGGCGTCTCCCATCTGTCATCAGCACAGTGGCCAAATGAGCCTGTTCTTTACTGGGAGCCAACAAGATAGATTGAGCCACTTCATCATGGCTGTATGGGGCAGAGTTGAAGCACTGCACTGCATGCCTCTTTGACAGCCTGCCCTCCCCCTCTGTGCCTCTCTATGGTTACCATCAGGATAATATAGAGTACAGCGAACTCATTAGCAGTATTACCACTGTGACTGCAATTTTCAATTACTGAATAATTATTTGCACTCATCAACATAACAGGGAAGCTTGATCCTCAGCTTATATTACCCATGAAAAGCTGGTTTGTTATGAAAGACCATGGTGGTCCATGTGGTTTACTTATTTCTCTGAATCATCTGGTTTGTTTCTGCTTCAGTCACTGACAAGCTGCAAGTTGCATGAATCTGAGACAGAATTTGTGAACAAGAAATTCAACCTTACGATAAAACTTTAAAGCAAATAAATGAATATTAAACACACTGCTTGCTTCCTGGGAAAATCATACGGCTTAGACAGTTCTGCACGATTTACATCAAATGCCAAAGCAAAATTTTTGTAGTATGAAAAAGAGAACTGTCAGGTCACACATCCAGCTCTTTTCATTATATTCAAGCTGTTTCCTAAACTTTAAAAATATAAAATTAGAAAGCAATTATTATTAACATTTTTTTAAAGGCAATGCATGTTGAAATTGGACATAGTCCGCAATTTAATTGGAACACCCACCTTTAATGTTCTTGTTTGGTGGTGCCTATTTATTACCCCCTTGACGACCTTTCAATCCAACCAACAAAATTAATATAGATTCAAACAATGTGGGGAGGAAAATAGTGTGTTTTATTATTTATAATAACTAATGTTCTTTTGCCTCTACTGAAATAACCCTAAAACAATGAAGATAAATCTTTTTTTTGGAATGATTTACTAACATAAACCACAGTTGACATTATAAATCCATCTGTCAGCTTGTTGTTGCTGAAATTATTGCAAGTAAATACTGAGAAAATGGTACAGCAGTTTCTCTTTTAAAAATTAAAGGAAAGCCATATGAACTGGAACTCCACTAGCCTGCAATTGAAGGAAGAAAAATAACTTTGAGGGGTAGGGAAGTGTGTTCTTCTTTACCTGCTATATTTGGCTGATCATGCTATACCAACAGTTTTCTATACGACATGAAAAGATAAGATAGACTGATAGATAGACAAATGCTGATGGGTCCTTGATGTTGTTGGGCTTAGTCAACATAATCTTTCCTGTGGAAGTCAACCGCAATCCCTTTTGTCTTGTTGACATTCAAAAGAGGACCATTTCTTCAGGACCACTCCACAAATGCCCCTTTTCCACTAGTGCCTACACAGCTCTGACTCGGCTCGTTTTTTAGGGTACCAGTCCATGCTCCTTTGGGTGGCAATCTCACTTGTTGTTGGCTCTTTCTGTGGTAGAGTATCACTTCCTGATCTTATTACAATGCACAGTGGTGATTTTTGGTAGCTTATCTGCTTAGGCAATTTAATTAAAAACTTATAGATAACATCTTATCAATTCACTAACAGTATTCACTCACTGTGTCTTTAGGGATTTGCTAGCTTAGCTTAGCTTGTAGCCTACTCGCTAGCAGCATGGCCTCTTCAGGTCCCTCCACCACTTTTAATTCATTGTGTCAAATGTTTAGTTACTCCTCTGTTTCCATTAGTAATAACAATACTTGTAATACATGTAGCCTATTTGCACCTCTGGAGATCACTGAATTGGAGACTGTAATATTTAAAGAAATTAGGTCACTGCTGAACTGTATATAACCATCATCCTTAACATTACATTAATTATCATTTCATCAAAGTGTTTATTGAAGCTGCTGGCATTATGTTATAAGTTATATTATAAGGGTTATCATAATCAAATATTAACATGTTTATTACAGGTGCAGTCATAACCATTTTTATATTGTTATATCTTTACACACATATTGCAGCTCTATGGCCTTAAAAGAGTTGAAGCTTTCCCAGGTAATTAAAGGTCACAAGCTTCATTCAGCGCTATGTCTGGGTGATCCATAGGTAAGGAAGTCGGGAGCCTAAGAAAGATTGCACACATGCTTACAAAACACATATATAGTACATATAACCTAGAAACAGATTTGAGTGGAGGCCTGAAGGCACTCAGTTAACATGCTGCACTGGAGCTTCTGTCTTGACAACAGGTGACGAGTGGAGAGGAACAGCCCCTGGAGACCACAGAGGCCTGAGTTTATTGCCTTCTTTGGAAGAAGATGCCAAAAGAGGAACTTCTGTGTCTGCAGTTAATTCTTAAAATACATAAATGTTCTGTACATGCAAATTATGTGATTGTAAACGCAAGACGGGGCGTCATAATACTCTGATGCTATAAAAGCAATCTGAAGTATAATTTTGGTGAAGACCCTTGCTGATGTATGCAGTGATTGTCTTCCCGCGCGTGAACTTCAATAAAAGATTGCTTTGACCCAAACCTTCAGGACTGTCTTTGTTTTGTACTCTCCACCAATTTCGAACCCTTAACAAGACCCAGGCTACACACCTTTGAAAGACCTGTAGCTAGCCAAGATGTTGGTAAAACCCAAGTCAAAACATCAGTTTAGCTGAAAAAAGAGGCATCAGCTTCATTTGTCATGGTTGAAAATCAGATAAATGACTTTATGTACAATGACATAAAGGGTTATTCTGTTATTTTCATTTAGCTACAGCCACCATCATACGAGGTGGTAACAGCCCACTGAACCAGCTAGTAGTTGGTGGGTGTGGCCTACTAGCATTGGAGTGAACAAGTCATATCCGCAAGTCCATTCACTGGGTTGACAAAAATCAAAACTGCTCTGAACAGCTCATTGTTTCTTTCAGGAGCTCAGATTTGTGATATAATTAAACTCCGGCAGCCAACCCATTGACAGACTAAAGGCACAAACAAACTTTCTGGGAGCCTTTGTTTTAAGTTTTACTCATTAGTTAAAGAAACAAACTAACACAACAAACTCTGACCAGCAAACGCTGCTGAAAAAGCATGTTACTTAAAGTGAACCCCTTTGCTTGCACAATTTGTGATTATGATTGCATTAAAACAGATGCTTCCATTGCATGGGCATGTGGAAAGAATAATTATAAGACTCATTTCATTCACATTAGCAAAGTTATTCCACCTGCCTCGTACCAGGTCTTTGGAACTGCTTGAAGTAAATTATTACACGTTGAGTTACTATTGTTAACTCATTGTCAAAATGAGATTTTATGAACAATTACCACACAACGATATTAAGTAAAAGAGATTCAATTGATGTTCAAAACTTACAGTTCATTGTAATTTTAAGTGCTTCTGCCTTGGGCGTTTGCTTGGTCTCTAACCCTTTTGCTATGATTTCATTTATATGCATGACAGACTGCAGTCAAGTGCTTAGTCATCAGTGAGCATATAGTCCAGCTTGAAGTGATTTCCAGAGTTTATAATATTCCAACTAACCACAGCTAGGCCTCAAAATGTGATCATGTCACTGTAACCCTGACATCATTTTTATTTAATTATATTCTTTATATCTTGTGTACAATTATCCAAACTGCAGTCTGAAGTACAGAGTCTAGAGAAGTGCACTATCCACTGTTAAGTGCTGAAAGACAAGGTTTTTGTCATTGGAATTTTGATGGGGGTTTTTGTTGTTTTTGTTGAAATGAGATCAGACACTACATACCAGCTATTTTGTTAGTTAACATGTTTTATGAATTTTCCATCTTAAACAAATATTAAATTACCTCAATGGTCAAAGCTTCATACTTAAAAGAAACAAATAGCCCACGCATCAAGTCTGCTTTTGTGTGGTTTGTTAAGATTTTAAGTGTCCTTCATTAATCCCATGTTGATAGAAAAAAATGAGCAACTACACCTTCAGCAGTCTATTCCTTATTTTTTCACTGCTTTCTGTCTCTCACCATGCTGCAGACACACTCAACTTTTCACCATGAATTAGAGTTCACAGTCCGGCATCAAAAAATGGCTCCTTTCCTTGTGGGGTCTCTGTCAGCAGTCAGAGCACTCTGCTGTCCTCATATTTCTTTTTTTTTTTCCATTCCTTTTTGGCTCATTGTCCCTCTTATCTGTAGCTCTGTCTGCTTTCTCTTTTTGTTATCTGGAGCAACTATGAAATAATAAAGGGGAAGAAGAAAGCAGGACGAGACATACAAGATGAATACTGTAGGTGCTGAGGACACATAGAAATCTCCAGATGGCTATCGCTTGTTGCCACCATTAGTCTGTGTGCACTTGAAAAAATAAGCATGAGGCCTCTAGCATATTGTTGATCCTTTACAATGTAAGTCTTTTAAATGTTTTCCTTATATTCAGTTTCACTGTGAAAAAAGAAAAACTTTATCTTAATGACACATTGTGGCTTCACCCTGTTTGCTTAACATTTAAAATTCTGGAAAAGTGATGTTTCGGTGCCTCTCAGACTAAAAACAGAATGTACATAATACACAAACAGATTTTTTGCTAGTTTAGTTTCTGCCGCTGAAAACGATAATCATGATCTCTTGATCTATAACATCCCCAAATTAAGGTAAGGTAAATTAAGGTATTTAAGGTAATAAACAATTGTTGTTGTTTGCAAGAAGTATTTTAACCTCATTTTGTGGGTTTTTGTGAGCTTCTTTGTGAGTGTAAGTACTTTAAAGCAAAGTGGGAACCTCTCAGTGATGTATATATTTATTGCTTTATATTTTAAGCACACATTGATTGTTATAGTGTTTTCCATAACCATCAAGAATACCCATAATAAGAAATACAACAGTAATCTGGACTGTCAAAGCTAATAAAGAAATCTCCCCAAGCACAGACATTTACACAAATGTACATAATGTAGAATCTGAAATCAAAGTGGAATAAAATAAAAGATTAGGATATGCAAGTAATGTGGGTGCACACACAGCAGTAGATGCAGTCCACAGGAAAACCTGGTCTAAAGGTGGTGGCTCCTTGCTTATTCAACACCCATAACAATTTATTTACAGATACTAGAAATGTACTTTATATCATTGCCATGCAATAGAGAACAAATATAGAGTAAATACTTGGAATTTACCTCTTTCATAAGTCAAAAGACATGTTTAGCATGAGCAAATATATATAAAGCAAGGTCTCTCATCGCTATTAATGTTTGGGGTTTTCTGTTGTTTTTAAATGAAGTAGAAGCAGACCAGACTCATGTCAGTCTATATCGCTCAGCCACACTGAACAAACTGCCTGTTTGTACCAGTTTTTCTGTCTGTGTTGCATATGTCCTGCTTTCACTTGATGACTCTATACTATTTCTTCATGTCCATCTTGGCTCGACATACATTACAGCTCTTCTAGATGGCATCTAAGTTCAAAATCAGACTCGATGTCCTCCACAAGACTGCCATTTGTGTTGGCCCTAGTTGCACGACAAACATTTGCTGTGCCTCATTCCTTTAGCAAGAAGGCCATTCACGCTCAGCATTTTTTGACATCGATATTTCTCGCCTTGCTCACTGGCGATTGGCTTCTTTTGGAGCTGTCTGATGATCAGTCTCAACGTTGTCTGCAAACTGACTGTCAGAGTGATTAGACAGTGGTTCTATAGCTCACCTGGTGGAGCAGGTGACCCGTGTACTGAAGGCTAGAGTACTCACTGCAGGGACGTGCCCCAGACCATTTCCTGTGAGTATTGTTCCCTCTCACTCTCTCCCCAACCTCCAGCTTACTGTCTGCTTTGTCCTGTCCAATAAAGGCCCCATATTCTGAAGTCTTCTTCATCTTCCTCTTCTAAAATCCCTGAGCTTCTCTGAATAACGAACCTTTTTGCCACCTTGATCAACAATGAGCAATACATTAAAGATATTTCTCTGTTGTGTCACACCCCCGATTTACAGCTGGGACAGAACATGAGGAAATATAGAAAAACAGAGAGCAAAGCGTGCGGGAATGTGAGAGCAGAAAGGTGTAGGTGTTTAAAATGTAACAGTGTTGGAACCTTGCACAGGAAACGCAGGAACAGAAAGACAAAACACATACACACAGATGCACAGAAACAGGCATAGAAACAAATACAGCCCCATTTCTCCCCCCTCATCTTTCTCACATCTTCCTCTCTCTCTCACACAAACACACGCACATATAGATATAGATAGAAATACAGCCCCCATTCCCTACCTCATCCCATAAACACACACAAGCTGACAACAAGCTATGCAGGTTAAGGACAGAATGAAAGGACACATCACCTCCAGACTTTTATAATCCATGGGTCCACTGGATCTGAACACCACATGTGTAAGTGTGTGTCTGTGTGCATAAAGCATATGCTTTCAGTCACACTCTATAGACAGGACCGTAAAGCTTATAAATTCTCTTTTGTTGTTATAAAACCCAACAGAACATACACGTCTGATCAAATCATCCTCCAATTTTTGCATTTGTAGTTGTGTTCCCTCCAAATGTCAAGTTAGCATTTTGACTATCAGTATGCATACAAACAGGGGAAAAAAAGCCCTGGGAGGCATGCAGTTTTGGGAGGAGTACAGTTTGTAGTTACCCCAAGAGAGTGGTGGGTAGTGTTTTGTTCAGTATAACCAGTATTAGTGAAAACACATAGTCAGAATGTCCAGAACTAAAGTAAACAGAGGATATCTCACCATTCCCTATGCGAAAGTAATCTCTTGTGCACTTATTATATGTACAGTATGTCTCATAGGACTTTTATGTCTCATACTGTGAGAGACTAAGTGGGCCCTTTTGCATTTTTCTCACACAACATAATTAGAGACGAATGAATTGCAAGTTTCTTGACCAATTCCAAAGCATAACCTGCTGATTCTAATTCTCTTTCCTCTAACTGGCAGTATGTACAAGCAAAAATCCAATTTTCTTCAATGCAAAATATTATTTTCATAATAAAAGAAATGATTAGCCTTTACAGTTTATCCTGAACTGAAGTTACAGAATCTTCTCTGACTTAGACAACAACTCTCAGCAATCTCTGTGAAGACGTACAAATAATTAACTGAAGATGAGTTTTTGTACACCCACCTTTCCCTGACATACAACACCTTACCACAAAAAAGCAGATAGGCAGCTGCTTTTCTCTTTAACTTTCCTCATAACTGCTCCTCTGCTCATACCGAGGCTCATACCAAGGCATTTCACTTGTGGCTGGCATGGAGCAGTGAACTTTAGCTTTAGCCATTTTGCCTTTGTGAGCTCCTTTAAAGGGTCCATGTTCAGCTAGATAATGGTGATTAAGTGTCTTTATTCTTTTGCCAGTGTTTTTATGAGGGTTCCCTCATAGTTTAGTTTGGTGAACTTTGTGTCTACCCTCACAGTAATGAGCTTTACGCTGACAACATGTTAGCATTTGGCTGCAAGTGTGTTACCAAACCTAAGTCGACAATACCGGATATGCCTATTCCAGTCCCTGGCTGGTCGATCGGTGTATTTCTAATCATTTTCTTAAATCATATTTAATTTGCATGTTTTTGGTGAATAAGAAAATTTTAAATGAGAAAGCTTTATGAATAAAGGACATAAATATAGTTATAAATTAGTTATTATTTTTTTCTCTCGCTCACTTTTATTACGCACAATGGTACAATTCCATTCTGGCAGTTGTTTTAAAACAATGGTGGCTCACAGTTTGTGTTTTTTTATTTTTTTGCTGTATAATTGAGATTTTATAATAGACACTTTGCGTGTGTTTGCTTTTGATTTCCCCTTCAAATATGTGGTTCAACCAATAAAGTGGCTGTTTGTTTACCTCTGGATGTTTGTCTGACAGCTCATCTTTCTCATCCTGTTTGACTTGTTGTTGAACAGATCTCAGCAATCAGTCTTGAGATAAAATACTACGAGTAAAGACAGAAATGATGGCCACAAAATGAATGTCCTTTAGACAAAGACACCGCTTCTTTTATTCCTCCACTAAAACCTTCTCAGTAGGCATAAAAGAATCTCTGAGCGTCCTAACCTTCAGACTGTCTCTTCTCATTTTAATTCTCTTCTCACAAGAGCCTGTCAGCTCAAGAAATGCTCTTCAGTAGTGTATCACAAATTGCCTTGATTTTCCATTTTTAATCCACAGAAATATATCAAACACCACCTCCCAGGTGTGCAGTAATCATGGATTATGTTCACTAAGCAACCACTAAGTCATACATAATGGATTTGGTCAACAGCCTAAAAGAGACAGCATATCCTTGTGTATAATTACTTATATCTTCTTATCTCAGGCGTAATCACATTCCATGGTTTTGATAAGACTTCTTGATGAGTGAGAATGATTTCAGAGGACTTTTTTTCCATCACTTCGTTTTACCGACTCTCTTGGGAGGGAGTATGGAAAGGAAGAAATGGTTTGCTTAAAAAATAAATAAATAAATAAATAAATCATTGTTGAAAATTAATCCTTCTCTCTGTATTCCAGAGGAGCCTCCATGATTTCAAGCTGACATGTTGCATTGCTCCACCAGTTTTAAATTATCATACAGATAATGCAAGTCTATGTGACAGTCTGTTGCTTTAGTTCACTTTAATGGAATGACATTAAAGCCCTTTTACAGTCGAGTGGAGAGTGAATGCAAGGAAAAGTGTACGATGTCATTCTATAACGTTCTCGCCTGTGCAGAAGGGCGGTTACTTAGGCAGTGAAGCTCACAGTCTGATTTAATACATTACACACACCTCACACACAGAGAAAACCCTTGTCTTCCCGAAATGCATATATTCAACTCGGGGGAAGAGAGAGAAAATGTACACCAGCCTTTGCCAGGTACAGCACTGTGTACCTGCATCAGCTAATCGATTGGTACTGTGAGACAGAGTCAACAGCTGTAACTGGACAGATGTACTGTCAGTCTCTGTGGCTGTTTCTCCTAGTTCAGCTTGGAATTTATCTTCCACCTTTTGTCTGCAAAGTCTTTTTTTTTAAGTCTTCTTTTTTTTTTTTTTAAGTATGCATACTCTGCCTCAGAGCCCACACAACTGCGTGTGTCAGGAATGTATTTCTGATTTCAGTATTAGCTCTGACTGGCAGATTTAACCTGCAAATCTTTAAGTTCAACAAAAGAAAAAGTGCTGTTATGATGGGTTTTGTCAAAACAATATTTGACACGACCACCTTTAACCTCCTCCCTAGATGATCCAGAAATGCTACAACATTGCCTGATAGAATTCCTGCTCATCGATTTGCAGAATTGGTCAAATAAAATTAGACAAACTTACCTTTCTAAAGGTCTCTCACCATTTATGATTTATGATATACAGTTCTCAGTGGGCCCATTCAACATGCAGGGGTTGCAAGAGTCATGTGGCCAACTGAGATAGCTGAAAATACAAGTGGCTAGTTTTTGGAAGATTTCCTAACTTAGGGCACTATGGAATTGCTAGCAGGGGGCAAAAGAAGTATACTGTATTGAAGTTGGTTTAAGTTGAAAGGTGTTTTTCATTATGCTAATAATAGAGGGATAATCTAAAGCCTTATATGTATCTGAAGAAGATGAGCAAGGAAATATAGCTGTTTTCTTGGCAGAGGTGTTTTGATTTTGATTTTCAAGTGATGTGACACATAAACCCTGCCTCTCCATATGTATATATGGATAATGTAATAGACACTGTGTGTGAGAGATGCAGCATACGGTGTTATAACAATGCATACATTGCATACATTCTTGCACAGCTATGCAATGTTTTTAATCGTTTTGCAAAGCCTAAGAGGTGCAGAATTAGGCTCGTTATGATTCGGTGTCACCACCGCTGCTTTGAATTGTTGTCTGCAAGTTCTGCTGAAGGTTGGAATTTAAGATTTCTTGGACTGGGGCCACACTGTACAGATTTGTACACCAGGCGTCCTTCCCTACTGCCTGGTCATGATCAGCTGGCAGTTCAGCTTCTCTCGTCACCTAAGGGGCCAAAACATACTGTCACTGCACACGGTGTGCTGGTAAAAAACTGCACCAATAAATAGCCTCATGCTGGAACATGATGTCCGTTATGAATAGACTGTAATCAGCACCGAGGTCCAATAATAGAAACCCAGTTGAGTCCAGATCAGGCAGTGCATTCCTCACAATCATACCCCTACAGATTTCCCTGTCAGTGCCAATTGAGGCTTTGTGATCCCTCAACAGAAAAATTGCATCCCTACACGCAGGTGCTTTGCAGCACCACACCCCACACAAGGATTTTAACAAGCCGAAGAAGACGTCTTGACATTAAAGGCAGTCCCTGTCATCAATCAGACACACATTTTCCTCCATGACAATAAAGTAACACTTGATGCAGGGTTTTTTAGTTGTGGAGTTCAGTTTATATTTAGCAATGTCATTCATTTCCAAGGGCTCAGCACTTTTCTTCGATGAGTACAAACTGTAGTTAGCCAGCAATCAACAGAAAGTTCTGATCAGCAGTTTTTGCACGATAATGTTCCTTATAGTCCCAAATCAACTCTCTTCATTATTGACCACCTGTGAGAACAAACATTATTTGTAAAGTAAATGTAGCGCAGGTGCTGAGGTGATCTGCAAAGCTTTTTATTTTGGCTTTCGTTCATTTAACACCATAATTTCTGGTCGCAGTTGTAAATATACTCTACAAGCAGTGACACGTCAATTTTTCTTTGGAGTCTTGTGTCCCCAAAGAAAACTTTTTGCACAAAGGGGTCCTCCATCTTGTTTCTTTACTTGTCCCACTGCTATAGACCAACACAACCTGGACCTTTGTGATAAAAGTAAGCCAGAAGCAGGGGGAGATCTGTGTGTCTTTTCAGGCACTGTCCTCACAACAACATTTCCATAGCTCAATGAAATGTGATTACAGAAGACTTTCAAAGAACACTAAGAGATCAACCATCTGATAGGGAGCATTGAAATTCACACTTGCTTTCGGAGTGAGTGATGCTTATTGCATATCCTCCCATCTGCACTGCTGATAGTTGAGACATAATGAGAAGTGCAAAGACAAAGTGTGTTGCGAGGCTGTATCATTGCTCCAACTTTGAAGGGTATATCTCTCATCCTCTCCCTCCAGCTGGCGACTCCCTCCCTCTGGCACTGTCTCAGCTGCTGGTAGTGGTCTAGGGCTCAGGGTTATGGCCCTGTCACTGGCATCACAGACAGGCAGCAGATGAGCCACGTACACTCATACAAACACAAACATAGTCATATAAGCACAAAATCACACACAGACGTGCCATATGCAAACAGACATATAGATAAAGAAAGCATATGGCTCCTTTTTCTTCTTTCTGTAATATTTCTAAACCCCCCATTGTTGCTTATGCACGTTAGCCTACATTTATGAATGTATGTTTGATTTTAAATAAAATCATTGATTAAATGCGATCTTGAACTCCTTCCTGTTGCCAACGTGTTCATGTGAAAGATTTAATTCAGGATCAGTGTTTGTGTTTTGGCCTATTTAAAACTGTTAACTAGAGCTAGCGGGTTTCTAGTGCTGGAGGCAAGTAAGCATGTAAAATATAAATATTTAGACAACTTCTATTTTCTTTTGGGCTTTACCAAAGCATATATATATACCTTACTAGAGCTAGGAGCTTTTCGCCGCCTTTATCAAACCTTTCTGAATTAAATTATACATGTCACATTTCAAAATGGGATAAACAGCACAGTTAAAATTAAATAAATTGTGGCACTGACAGCACTTCTACTACTCCTGGCTTGTTGCTGACTTACGAGCATATTAGCGGTTAGCTCTCTGTCTTAATTAGCATTTAGCACTGCAAAAAGCCTTTCTCTTCTAAGTTTTACAAGCTTTTTCTATAACACACAGATGAACCTTAAGTTATAGAAATACACTACACTGAATTAACCAACAAATGTTTTAATGTTCAGCCCATCAGAGACTGCCGACTGACTCAGCAAACTGAAAGCTTTGACAGAATAAAAACTAGCTTTGCACCATATACAGCACATGCGTTCCTTGTCTTGCCTCGGTTAAGATGGGGAAATTATTCCCTTTAACTGGAGAAAGATGACAGAGACACAAGGGGCATCCGTCTTCCAGAAGAGGCAGGCATGTTATGGTACCATTTCTGACTTTATTTTTTGTCTCAGGATTTAGGGGCTTGGAAATTCATGGAAACTCAGCACAAGTGCAGGGAGACAAAGATGTGTGTCTTTGGTCATGCATACAGATGTGTAGTCATGCTTAGTGATGCGTAGACAATGAGGCTGAAGAGTCAGACAGTGATTGAAGGAGCGTGAGCAGGGCTCACTGATCAGTCCGTCAAATCACATCTGCGTCAGCTCTTTTGAGACTTTGCTGTGACTTTATCTACCGAAAGTGCCCATGTGCCTTACTAAAAGTATAGACGTGCATCCTTTTTTGCACTAAGCTGCAGAAACGTATAATCCCTAGGCTGGTTGTAACTTAACGGAAGCTTAAATGGGGGATGTTTAAAAAGCCTAGCCTTTTCTTTTGTGACGTTACGATGTTCAACATGTGTCACAGTGGCACCTCTTAAAATGAAACGGTCACAGGAAATTGCAGATCCGACAGTTTCTTGGATAGACCAATTAAATTGCTGTAATCTACATTAGACTTAAATTAAAGCTTTAGCTGAACGCCTGGACATTTGCCTGACAGTAGAAGAGGGTTTATGGCTCAGTGCATTGTACTTTTAACGAGTGACTCACACAGTCCCATAAGTCAGCAACAGCATGGTGTCACTTTATGTTCTACTGTTTCTCAACTGTTGTTTAATTGTGCAAATGAACCTTATGAACTGTCCTGCTCTACTCTTTTTACCCTGTTGTTTAGTTGTGTAGACAAACTGTGTAGACATAGTTATATGTTTATTTTTTTTTGGGGGGGGGGGGGTTGCATTTGAATTCAGATTCAAAAAGTTCTTTTCTTGGACTTTATATATTTATTCTGATTTCTTTTTCAGTTGAGCAGATAATATTATTGTTGAGTCTGTGATTCCATTATTCTAGATTCAGAATCGATATCTTGCATTTTGGTTCACATTTTGATAAGTCTTTTCTTGTTGTTCCTTTGTTCTCTAATTTCTGTTTCTCAGTCTGACATCTGGTTAACTGTTAATATTCTGTGTTCTGCATTTATGTTTTACTTGCTTCCTGTTTGATTTTGATAATTAGTTTTCTCTGGTGTCTTGTTTTGGGCTGTACTTCAAGTCTTTCCGGCTGTCTTGACTATGTTCTTCTGTGTCACATCTCCCTCCTGTTTTGCTGTGTTATTTTTTGCAGTCTGTATATCATTTTGAATTTGTTCACTTTTTTCCCTGAACACTAACTGCCAGCTATAAATCTCTATTTGTTTTATTGGCATTTTTATTCTGCATTTGGATCCACACTAAACTTAACAATAGATTTCAGTGCAGTTGTCTCTCCGAAAAGTGCGCCATAATGCTTTTGTGTTATGTAACTTTCTGTCCAACTTCTTAACTCTTTTCCATAATAAGAATATTCACATGATAATAACTCATGACATTTAGAGGAATGAATGATCCATTTGTTTGAGCTGTATGAAAATAATATGATGTATTTCAGAGGGAGCGTGGTTATGCAATGTACCCTCTGGCAGCCATTCTGAAGGTCTCTCACTTCAGCAGTAGGAAAGAGTCAATGCAAATAGAAATATTGAGAAAGTTTGAGGATACAGAAGTTTTCAAAAGTACTGACAAAGAAATATTTATGTTGACTAACTAGCATATTGATGAACGGGAAATATGAAGGTTTCCACTTTGGTTGCCTCAGGATCTTTTTTTTGTTTTTTGCAGATGACGTGGTTCTGTTGGTATCATGGCCTCGGGCTCACACTAGAGTGGTTCACGGCTGACTATGAAGCGGCAGGAATGAGAATCAGCACCTCCAAATCTGAGGCCATGGTAAAACTAAAAAGGGTGGAGTGCCCACTCTAGTTCAGGGAGGAGAATGTTGATCACCATGGAGGGGAAAGGTTCAGAGACTGACAGATGGGTTGGTGCTACATGTGCAGTGATGCAGATGCTGCACTGGTATGTTGTGGAACGTAGAGGAGCTCAGAGTAGAGCTGCTTCTCCTTGAAAGGAGTCAACTGGGAGGGTTTGGGCATCTGATTAGGACGCCTTCTGGGTGCTGCCTTGTTGAGGTGTTCTGGGCACGTCCTATCAGGAGAAGGAGGGTAGACCCAGGACATTATTGGATTATGTCTTTCGGCTGACCTTGGAACACCTGAGTGTTCTTCCCATCCATCTCCCATAAGGTGGAAGAGGTGGATGGGGAGAGAGAGGTCTGAGCTTCTCTGCTTAAGCTGCTGCCTCCACAACCTAGTATTGGAAAAAGTGGCAAATACACGATAATATCAATATGTAAATATCAAAATTAAGTAAAAGAATGTATGAAATCAAATTTTATTCTCAGAAAAAAGGGCTGTCCTATTTCCAAAGCCTTGACTCAAAAGCACAGTAAGGCCAAGCAAAAGTATAGATTTGATTTGATTTTGATTTGATTTGATTTTTTTTTTCCAGGGAAAAAAACAACAAAAAAAGCACAGAAGCAAAACTTTCTAAATCAAGAACACAAGACTTCAATCAGCAAACGTCCAGTAGAAAGGAGACGAAAGGTCTCAGAGGGTGAATTCTGGTCTCTAAACCTAATCCCACGAGGGCAAAAAAGGCCAAATGGTTGGGCTGGGCTAAAACCTTCAAAACACACTGCAGTACATGAAATACATCATAGGAAGCTTCGGTTGTGGAACTATTGCGCCTAATTTAAGTTTGAAATCTGTAGTGAATGAACTCTATCCTGACCGAGGACAAGTAAAACTTTGTTCATGCCCGATCCTCTTGTCTGGACATTTGTGGGACACTTAAACAAAGAGAAATCCAAGCAGTATGAACATCATAAGAAACTCTTTTTGGAGCCTTTTTGCAATAAATCAATTAAATTGCTGTACATTTTCCTGTAAGAACACGGGCATGGTGCCAATCATTACTTTGAACTCGGCAGTGCATAATTCTTAATAAGCCATCAAAAAACACAAAAGACAAGAAAAACATACCGTTTTATTCAGGCTGAGAGGATTTGGATGGATGAGGAGTGACATGTAACAAAGAGCTATGGAGTCCTGCATGCTACTAATAGTGTTAAGAGGGATGTATGAGACTTCTGTGGTTTCATAGATGAGGCTGAATATAATAAAGGTTAATGAAACTTTGATTATTAAATTTAAAATGACTGCATTACAAAATTAGGTTCTCCATTAGTCTCAGACTATGATAAGAAACCAGTTCCTGACCTTGTGAAGAGTTTTAGATCATGGTTTTTCCTTGGTAGTCTGTGAGTGGGCAGTATTTGCATTTCAACATTTACATGCTGAAGGTTAAAATTTATTTTTCACTAATCCTGTAAAGAGCACAGTAACAACGCAGCAGTGGGACCAAAACACCCTGTGGCAACATGGTGATCATGAAATATGGCCTTCGCAAATCATATTTTCTAATTTTGTACTAGCTTCTCTTCCTGCGATTGTTGAAAGTTGTTATTATTTTTAAAAAGTTTCTCAGCCATTCCCAATACATTACCTTGTCTTTACGTGATGTCTTGGTTCTGTTAGTGCCTGTTGTATGTGAAATCCAGATTAATTTGCTGCAGAAAAGAAGGAAGAAGAGATCTTCTATCTTGGTGGATAAATATTGCATTTCGTATGGCATGTTACTTTGAAAAATGTTTAAGCTTACATTACTCATGGGTGCCTGCCAGAAATAGTCTAAATGCATAAAGTTAATGATACAAAAAAGGAGCAAGCAGACATTAATTTTATGCAGAGCCCCTGCAGCAGGTATACTTGGATATTTACATATTTTGCTTTGCAAACACTTCTCCTGAAATTGCAACTGTATACAGTTACATGCAACGGAGAGTATAATTTGTTTTTCAAATCAGCATAATAAGCACATGTTGATTAATGTATAATTGGAATATTCATTGTGAGAGTAAAATGATCAGACAAAGCTCTTTTATGATTATACATAGATGATCAGAGCACTAGGTTGAGGTTAAAGAAAGATAATAGTCACTTTTTTTACTACTGAAAAAGTCTAGAATGCCTTGAAGAAAGACATAATTCCTATCTGGTAAAAGAAATTAGTTTGTTAAAAATGTGATTTTAGGTGATAGACTGTAACTACTCTCTTAGCTGCAGGATCATTTTCACATCCAACATGCTATGAGCATAAAGATAAGACATTTTACTCCCACAGTAATCTCAGTCTTTCTTATCAGATGGTTTCACTTTGATGAACCATGTTATAAATCTACAACAACCTGAACCCTTTGAGCTGCAGTGACAAACAAAATAATCAGCAAGGCTTCAAATGTTTGTGCTCCTTTGTCTGTGCTGCATTACATAGTTTAACAGATGTGTTTTAAAATATTTGATCTGTTAATGTTCCTTTGAGCAATGCGTGACCTATTCATTAATTAAGAGTTACTTGTTTCTGAAAACTGGAATTTATTCAACTTCTAGTAACAAAATATGTTATCTAACTGAGGAACAGCCCTTCTCTTCTTATTATTTTTACCTTCAATTTGTGCATTTCTGTTGTCTTCTGGCCACTGCTTTGCAGCATCTAACATAGTGATAAATGTGTGCTCTCAGCAAAGAAAAGGCTGTGGTAATGTAAGGTGCTTTTCCTGCTCAGAAATGAACTGTTTTCAGCTCGAGGTTCCAAAAACAGAGGAATCTCTTTGTATGCAAAAATGCCTTAAGCATACTAAAAACAATTATCAAGGAATAACCTGATGAAACACAGGCCATGACAACTTATGAAGCACTCAAGAGCCCTTAATTTGGCTACAAAGTTTCAGGACCACTATGGTTAGAAGTCGATTATCATTTCCATTTGCAGTAATGTAGTAGGTTGACAGTATGGGTCTGTTTTCGGACCTCCCCACCCTTTTATGTGCATAAAGCATAAAGCAGGGACAGATAACAAGACTCCAGCACATATCTGAACAGTGAAAACAGATATATATACACTTATTAGATCAGAAACAGGATTAAAAAGGGTAAAAAGGGGTAGAGATACATTACAAAGATACTTGGAGATGTGCAGGAACTCTTGGCACGTTAAAGTAACTTATCTACTTCTTTTTATAGGGTCTGCTTTGCACCCAAAGAGTTGCCACATAGATCCTGCTGACCCCTTCGCTCCCTGGCTTAAAGATTAGCTGATTTGTTGGCTTGAATTTAATGGGTGAATTTTTTGCTCAATGTAGCTGTCTCTTTGGCCAGTGTGTGTGTGTATATATATATATATATATATATATATATACACACACAGGTCCTTCTCAAAAAATTAGCATATTGTGATAAAGTTCATTATTTCCTGTAATGTACTGATAAACATTAGACTTTCATATATTTTAGATTCATTACACACAACTGAAGTAGTTCAAGCCTTTCATTGTTTTAATATTGATGATTTTGGCATACATAACTCATGAAAACCAAAATTCCTATCTCAAAAAATTAGCATATTTCATCCAACCAATAAAAGAAAAGTGTTTTTAATAGAAAAAAAGTCAACCTTCAAATAATTATGTTCAGTTATGCACTCAATACTTGGTCGGGAATCCTTTTGCAGAAATGACGGCTTCAATGCGGCGTGGCATGGAGGCAATCAGCCTGTGGCACTGCTGAGGTGTTATGGAGGCCCAGGATGCTTCGATAGCGGCCTTAAGCTCATCCAGAGTGTTGGGACTTGCGTCTCTCAACTTTCTCTTCATAATATCCCACAGATTCTATATGGGGTTCAGGTCAGGAGAGTTGGCAGGCCAATTGAGCACAGTAATACCATGGTCAGTAAACCATTTACCAGTGGTTTTGGCACTGTGAGCAGGTGCCAGGTCGTGCTGAAAAATGAAATCTTCATCTCCATAAAGCTTTTCAGCAGATGGAAGCATGAAAGCTCCAAAATCTCCTGATAGCTAGCTGCATTGACCCTGCCCTTGATAAAACACAGTGGACCAACACCGGCAGCTGACATGGCACCCCAGACCATCACTGACTGTGGGTACTTGACACTGGACTTCAGGCATTTTGGCATTTCCCTCTCCCCAGTCTTCCTCCAGACTGGCACCTTGATTTCCGAATGACATGCAAAAGTTGCTTTCATCCGAAAAAAGTACTTTGGACCACTGAGCAACAGTCCAGTGCTGCTTCTCTGTAGCCCAGGTCAGGCGCTTCTGCCGCTGTTTCTGGTTCAAAAGTGGCTTGACCTGGGGAATGCGGCACCTGTAGCCCATTTCCTGCACACGCCTGTACACGGTGGCTCTGGATGTTTCTACTCCAGACTCAGTCCACTTCTTCCGCAGGTCCCCCAAGGTCTGGAATCGGTTCTTCTCCACAATCTTCCTCAGGGTCCGGTCACCTCTTCTCGTTGTGCAGCGTTTTCTGCCACACTTTTTCCTTCCCACAGACTTCCCACTGAGGTGCCTTGATACAGCACTCTGGGAACAGCCTATTCGTTCAGAAATTTCTTTCTGTGTCTTACCCTCTTGCTTGAGGGTGTCAATGATGGCCTTCTGGACAGCAGTCAGGTCGGCAGTCTTACCCATGATTGCGGTTTTGAGTAATGAACCAGGCTGGGAGTTTTTAAAAGCCTCAGGAATCTTTTGCAGGTGTTTAGAGTTAATTCGTTGATTCATGATATGCTAATTTTTTGAGATAGGAATTTTGGGTTTTCATGAATTATGTATGCCAGAAACATCAATATTAAAACAATGAAAGGCTTGAACTACTTCAGTTGTGTGTAATGAATCTAAAATATATGAAAGTCTAATGTTTATCAGTACATTACAGGAAATAATGAACTTTATCACAATATGCTAATTTTTTGAGAAGGACCTGTATATACTAATTTTGGTGTATTTCTCACACACATTGTTTGTGTGGTAGAAAGGTGATTTAAGTGTCTTTGAATGGCAGGTGGTTGTTTGTACCAAATGGGCTAGTCTGAGTATTTCAGAAACTTGTGATCTACTGGGACAGAACCATCTCTGGGGTTTATAGGGAATGGACCAAAAAAGAGAAAATATCCAGTGAGCTGCAGTTCTCTGGATAAAAATGCCAGAGGTCAGAGGAGAATAGGCAAACATCTTTGTCGTGAATGGAGCTGCAGTAAGCATAAGAACCAAACAAGTGGTGCACATGCACTGTGGAGATCTGTTTTAATTCTCATGATTCCTAGGTCTTGGACTAAGGGTTTTGAGTTTGTATTTGTTTGTGTTGCATTTTGGTTCTATATTCTGTGTTTTTTAGTCTTCTGGTTATATTGTGTGCTATATTGTGTCCCTGGGCTTGATTATTCTCATCATAATTCTCATAATAATGATAATTCCTGTTTCGTGTAATGTTATATTTTCTGATTGCTTAGTTCATAGCTTTATTAATTCCTTTTTGTATTCCTATTCTGTCCTTCCAGTCATGTTTCTGTTTCTCTTCTGTCTTTGTGTCAGGTTGGTCTTAACCCTGGTCTCAGTCATAGTGATTTCCTGTTTTATTGTGATAGTCTCTCATCCTGTGTGCATTATGTCCAGTTTTGCGTCCCCTGTCTCATTAGTTATATTCTGTCAGCTGTGTTCCCCAGGTGTGTCCACTCTGCCCTCATCTCCTCTCATGTATTTGAATTGTCTGTTTCCTTCTGCTCCTCGTTGCATCCTCCCTCACAGTATGAGTTCCTTGTTGGTTTGAAGGATAGGCTTTCCTTGTTTTTGACTGGTATTATTTTGTACTTTGTTTTAGTTTATTCCTCGTGCTTCTGTCTTGTACTTGGATCTAGCTGTGCCAGCCGCACAGCCAGTCCCAACACTCAGCACACTGTTTTATTTTATTTATTATTTTCAGCAGGTTGAGTCATGAAGCATTCATATTAGTTTTAATTAAACTGATTATATATGTGACTTGCAGAAAATGTGAAGTTTCTATAAAGTTAGAAAAAAAGATCAAAATTATGAAGTGTCCCCTTTGGTTTGACTATTTTATATCCATCTTTGTAGTGTCAGTAAGTAAGAAATTCAAGTCAAAAGTGAAACTCAGAGTAAACTTTATTGTCAACTCCGATATATCGATTGCAGCATACAGAGAGACGAGATGACGAGGCTCCAGTTCCATCAGTGCATAAAAGCTAATAAATAGATATAAAAGGAGTAAGAAAATAAATATATGCTTAAGTCTTAGGGGATCAAGAGAAGTTACAATTTACAATTTACAGTTTGGAGTGGTTTAAAGTGACCAGTGTAAAGTTTATGTATAAAGTGCTTTTCAAAGACATGAAGCCACAAAGCACCGTTCAACAAACTAAAATTCTAGGAATGATCATAATGAAGCAGGAATGGGAAAGAGGAAAGATTCAAACTGCTTTTTGAAGAATGCCAAGCTGACACCAAGTCAGCGAAATGTAGCTGAAGTTGTCTGTTCTAGCATTTTAGGCCATCCTAGTCTTTAATCTCAAACAAAAAACAGCTAATAAGATTGGAGTCTGGCCTTTGTCAATTAAGGTCACTGTAGGTAAGTATGAGAATTAACTTGAAAATCAACTGGGATGTATTATAAGGAGTAGAAGTAGCTTACTGAGAATTAATTAATCTGGCTGTCACATTTTGTGTCTCTTGGAGGTTTGAAGGAGATGATTTATTTAATCCAGAAAAGAGGGCATACCAGGAGATTATAGCATGCAGCTTAGAAATATCCCTTAAATAAAGGAAAAGGAGCATGAGATATGTGAATCAAAACCCATGGAAGAATCAGATATTACATCTAGGTTATCAACACAAATGAGCAAAAGGAAGCAAGAGCTTGACTGATTCCTGAATGTATTTCAGGAAGAGCTATGATAATGGTCTAAACAAGGTAACTGTTGGAGAGCCAGTTACTGATCTGTGATAAACAAAATACTGGGGTGGACAGCCTATCCATTTGGTGAGGCTTAAATTACATATATAACTGAATGTCATCAGCGTAAAAATGATAAGAAAAAGATCATTTATTTAAGATCAAATTATTTTTGGCTTAACAAAGGATGTAGAAGTAATATAATAATGTACCTAGCAGGAGGTTAGTGTTAAAGAAGAACTTGCTCACTCCAACAGAGCCCTTCCAGGTAAAAAGTAGGAAAAACAGTGTTCTGCGGAGCCAGCAACACCAGCCAAACCTTTAAGCCTGTAAAGTAAAATATTATGTTTAACACTATCGAAGACTGCATTGAGGTCAAGTGATGTGAGGACAAAACAATACTTCATTATAGACCTTTAAAAAAGATGTATCAGCCTGTGCTGCAATGTATATGAACATATGAGCACTGTAGCTCTAGGCTTAAGTTCTGCTATGCATATGCTCCATGAGCAGTCTACTTACAGGATAACACATTAAATGTAGCCAGGGCATTAAGTTTTGTTTTCACTTGCACAAGGTTTAGTTAACAATAATTAGCAATTTTTGGAAAACAATTAAACTGAACCCTGTGACAATACTAGAGACATGTTGGAAAGCTTATTTTTTCTGTCTAAATAGGCCTATCACAGCAATGCTCTTCCAGGAATAAAACCTAAAATTAAATATAGCTGTTTCAAAGTTGTATTCCCAGTTGAAGATTTCCAGTAGTGAAGAGTTTTGAGTATAGAGGATGTTCCATGCTTTAAATATTGTAAAGCCCTCTCAGGCAAAATTATATTAGTTTATTCACTATATAGAGAAAAATACTGGGACATTTAAACATTAAACCTACAGGAGCAGCTCAGAGATGGAAACCCATGCCATGAAGTTCCCAATGAACAGGTTTTGTGCTAATGTGTGTTTTTTTTGTTGTTGTTGTTTTTTTTGCAACGTGTGGCTAAGCAGTCCCAAAGTGACCCCTCTCTCTACTTTACATGCTTGTTGCTTTATAGCTGAGTTGCTGTGGTTCTTAAACACTTCTACTTAGGGATGGGAATTGATAAGATTTTCACGATTCCATTTTCGATTCTGTTTAACAATTCGATTCTTTATCGATTCTCATTTTTAAAAAAGGAGAACACACAGGTCGATTAGCTTAGAACTTTGTTTTATATCTTCTCTTTGAACAAGATAGAAATTTTGGAGTAACATGGCCTTACAAACCCAACTGTGAGATCTTAAGAGATCCACAGCCTACAGCTCTTCGATGGGGTGTCACGGGGTTCCCAGAAAAAAAAATGTAAATGTAAAATATTAATAAAATAAATATTCTTCTGTAGCAATAAAAAAAGTATAACATAAATTATTCTGTAGCAATTACACAACAATGTCCAGTAATGTCCCTGCCTACAATTAAACACATTCACTTAGAGAAAATCACGGGCCTCTATTGTGGCAAATGGGTGCAAGCCTTTTACCACAAACTTAGTCACTGCTCGGTGACATTCGTCTATCCTGGCCTGAAAGGAGACGCTACCAGTAGACTGCAGCGAGAACTGCCAGTATCTGAGCCAGCCAGACTCTGTCTGTCTCTCTCATCATGGTCATCTAAATGCAGCGCACAGTAATGGCAGGTTTTGTAATGAGGCAGATCGCGCTAACATAATATACAATGTTAGCTGATTAGTTATCTGCCGTATTAGTGGGAGAGGATGTGCAAACGTTACCACTGCTGCTTGGTTGAAATTCACTAGTCCGGAGAGGAATTAAAAATACGACTTTCATTTAAGGTTATCGCGTGTTTTGTGAGCAAATGCTTTTGCATATTCGTAGTGTTTCCTCCCTTTGATGAAATATCTACTTTGCAAGTATTGCAAGTTGCCCTGTTGACATCCGTTCTCATAAAGTATAACCAAACTTTTGAGCTGAAACAGTGGGAAACGGTTCTCAACAAGAACCGGTTTTCGATTCCCATCCCTACTTCTACTTTTTAACAATAAAACTTAGATGATTGAGGAATATCTAGGAGGGAGATATTTTCTAAACTGACTTGTTGCAACAGCATCCTATTACAGGAACATTCTTAAATTCAGTGAGCTCTTTATAACACTCCATGCTTTCACAAGTGTTTGTAGGCAGATTGCATGGCTAGGTGCTTGAGTTTATGCCTCTGTTTTAATAGGAATCAAAACCCCTGAATCTGAAGATTAATTAAACCTCTATACTACTATTAAGACTTAGTTTTGGTTTAAAAATGTAAATTCTAGAAAAAAAAACCCCAGTAAAACTCAAAAACAGCTACACAAATTTGTAAACATCTATTTCTTGTCCAAATGGCTCTTTTCAAATATTGTGAACATGTGTTGTATGTCATATTTGGAACTGAAGTGTTATGTGATGCACGGCAGGGTGTCTGATGTTGAGCGGCCATGCCTCCTGCTCAATTATTTTGTATAAACTAGTAAAATCATTAGATGAATGTTTGCCATGAAAATTGATATCATCTGAAGGCTCTCTGATTACTGATGGCTTTTTCACTTATTGCACTGCGTGACACTTGTGAGTTAGTTCCTGATGACAGGGATCAAACTGAGGAGCACAACAACACAAAAAGACAAAAAGTTATGTTTCCTAGCATACTTTTCCAAGTGCAGGTCAACCAGCATGTAATTAGGAGATTAAATGAGCACTAAAGTTGGAAGCCTGTAGTGCAGGTTCCCATTAGCTAGACTGACAGCAGTGGGAAATCTGCTGCAATAATGGCAACCTCCCCTGCTCAGTGCAGATGTACAGTAATTAGCCCATCCGCTTATAATAGCTTAACAATTACTGGCATGTCGCCATTTGTTATTTGGGAGATTTGCATTGTTGACTCATCTGGGAGGTAACTGATATGAGTTTTTGATGCAATTACTCATCATTAAGGATTTAGTTGTTGTTGTCATGACTCTTATGAAGGCTTACCCAGGAGGAAGATTAGTGTGGACATACTTTTCAGTTGTTATTGGTTGTCTTCTTTCTTTAAATAAAACAACAAATAGTTATAAAATAAAAAGTTATTGTATATTTAGTTGTTTTTTGGCAGGTTAATAACCCAGTGTTTGGGCTTTCATAACACAAGTATTACTGATAGTAGAGACAGCAAAATAAAGTGGGATCATTGTTTTCATTAGATAAAAAATGAGAGCAAAACCCTTTGAACTACCAGTAAGACCCAGATAATACAAAAACATTCAAAAACAGTATCATTCTGCTGCTACAGGGGTTTGTGTTTCCTGTCTACAGTGTGTGAGGAGTAACCACTAGGTTTGAGATGCAGCTTTGCTCGGAGCTGGGTTGTAGAAATAATAGGTGAGCAATTTGGGACAAACCATTTCCCAGGAACAGGAATTGTATTTTCTTTGCTCTACTTCCATTATCTTGAATTTACGGATTTTTGTATTTCTTAAAACACAAACTGTTACTCATTCTCAGACTGGTCTGATAATAGCCATAGATTGGCACAAATGACTGCGGGCCAAGGATAAAACAAGGGCGGATAAAGTCATTATACATTATATCACGTTAACTACTGTTAAACAGTTTGTCTAATTTCCAGTTTTTAATTTATTGTTATGTGATGTTTTGCAATTTGTTTTAAGATAATAATTCCAATAAAAGAAGCCAAAATGGCACATCGGTGTGCCGGTGTCACCCTTTCATGTCTAGTTTAGTGTGCCTGAACATGCTTCACAACAAAACCTTATTAAAAGGGGGTTGTTTGAACTAAAATGCTAGAGGGGCAGGTAAACTGTTCAACTAAGTACAGCGTGGTAACTGCAGTAACAGGAGCACATCAAAATAAAATACAAACAAAACGGCAACAAAAGCGATCAGTTATATTTATTAATCATAGGAAATCAAAAATGGATGTGCTTCTCCTTCATATAAATGCTTGTTCCCTTCTGCACTTGAGAAAAATAAAAGCCAGTTACTGTTTGAGGACATCAGGTGGTTCTTCCAGAGCACAGCTGGCAGCTTTTATCACTCCTGACAAATGCATCGATTTTGTGACTGTTATAAATTAAAAAATATTGAATCACAATTTAAAAGTACAAAAGCTAGACAACAAATAAACACGTAACAAGTAAACTTCTCTAAAAACAAACAGAGCTAATTTCATAATCTGAAGATATGAGGCTGTTCAGGTAAATATGTTTGGTGCTCTGTAAATTGTAAAGGAGGTAAATCTTTAGAATTACAATCAGTGTAATCTGACACTGTTTTATAACTTACCTCAAGGTTTTTTGTTATTTTTTTCGCAATTATAAAACCCACCAAGAGCTTTCATTAAAGGACACCCTTGGTTTCTTCACAATGGAACATCAAACAAGACAGAATCTATCAAAGCCTTGATGTGATTGATTTCACAGTTACCAAACACCTCCCCTCCCTGAGCCTGGTTCTGCTGGGGGCTTCTTCCTGTTAGAAGGGAGTTTTTCCTTCCCACTGTCCCCAAGTGCTTGCTCTTCGGGGATCATCTGATTGTTGGGGTTTGCTCTGTATTGTTTTGGTCTCTACCTTACAGTATAAAGCACCTTGAGGCAACTGTTGTGATTTAGTGCTATCTAAAAAAAACTAGAAGTGAATTGAATTCAACCGAGACACTCTAAACACTCCAAAATACATAGATATAGACAACTCAGTATTCCACTTTAAGCCCTGATGTCAATATTTTGGCTTTTAAATTACGAAATGAGTATGTAATAGGCTGAAAAGACTGAATGCAGTTTTAGTACACCAACTCACGATCTGTGTTTCTGAATAAAACTTAATTTATGCTTGCAAATGGAGGCCTCTGTGTCATTCACACTATATAAGTAATTAGTACTTTAGTCACACCATGCAACCATTTTGATTCAGTAATTGGAAATGAATAATTCTGAATTATAGCCAAAAAGCTGCAGTATGTAAAGGTTTATGAACTAATTATTTTCTCTTGTATGTCCATGGAGAACCACACTGGAATGAAACTGTGGCAAGGAACAAACTTAAATGACTTTCCCCCAGGACAGTATTTCAACAATCCTCACTCACACTTTTTCCTCCCTGTTCATCTGTGTTCGCTGCTTTTGCCAAATGAAGTCTCTTACTTTATTCCTCTCTCTGCCTCCCAAATGGCTGTTTGAGTCGCAGACTGTGGCCTCAGCTGTGACAGAGCACACACGCCGCCATCAGAATGTTAATACAGCTCCACATTACTGTTGAATAATATCATAAAATTATTGCTCATGTTTTTATAACCACATTTTACTGTTGCTGCAGATTTTAAGAAGTCAGCCTGAAGGCAGACATATTGTGTGAGCGGCAGAGGAAGAGGACGAATCCTAATGCAAATTTACCCTCCCGATGTCGCCTGCTGTGTGGACAAATAATCCTTTTCCTGGTGAATGTGTCCTTGGTGGAACCATCTCCAGTGGCTTAAGATGTTGACAGAGAATGGAAAATGCCATGCACAACAAATATTGATCCACCAGATGTGCGATCAATAAGCCGTGATTAGGGGAAGAAAAAGGCAGGTGATGCACGTGAAGGTTTGTCCACCCATTGATGGGCTCAGATACCACACATATTGAGCTATTTTTTATCTACACGCACAGAAAAAATAAAATGCAACTGGCATGCATGCAGTGGTTGTGACCCTGGAAGATGAGATTACTGAACACTGATGCAGCACATCCACAGGTGCAAACACTATCAATTAAACACACTTTCTCTGTCTCTCACTCACACACACACACACACACACACACTGCAATCAGATACATGCATGAGATAAGAATCTGTGCAAACATTAGAGCAGCCTCTGCAGCTCTGCTCTATCCTTCACAATGGCACGGTGACCTTTCAGGAACATTCCACACACACAGAAACAGAAGGGAATGATCAGCTGCTGCATGGGATGAAGAGAGATTACACGCTCAGTCCTGCTAATCAAATGAAAGAGCAGAAAAATTGTATTAGGTGTTCAAATTGAGTTACACCTATTGAAGGACACTAGCGGCTACAGCTGCTCAGGCTCAATACTGAGTACAGTGTCCCACAAACACAGTGTTTGTATTTTCCACAAACAACTACTAGAAAAAAACTCTTCACATACAGAATGAAATGCTAACAGCCTGGCTTGTTTCTAACTGATTCTTTAGTGGTACATTATTTAAAGCAGATGTGCAGCTTTTTCCAAGAAATTAACAGTTTGTTATTTTTACAAATACACTCAAACTAGTTTACTAACTCTTTAGACTCTGACTTCTTGACTAAGTTTGTAAACTGAGATGATATTACATAGATAAGACACTTAAAATTCTGAAGTGTCTGTAACTGTCTCACAGTCCTGTAGAAAATACATTTTTCTGCATCATTTATATAACAATGCAAAAAGAACAATCCCATCAGTCACTAAAAATGCACATCTGAACACACAGCTGTCTGCTTCCAAATAGCCCGTGAGACTGTTTATCAGCATCAGTTGCAGCAGTTTTTTATGGCTGTTTGCTGAGTTGTTATTGATTATCTTTGTCTGCTGTGAAGACAAGCTAACAGCATGAGCAAAAGTCAGAAGGCACAGATTTGTAAAGATAATGTCTGAAGACACTTGTCGGCTCTCTTTCAACAAAATATTTTTATGCTAAATTTATGTTACAAAGGATGCCAGTTTTGTCTCTTACCACAGTCATACATGTGTGGGGACAACTAGCATTGAGCCTCTTTTCTTACAGGCCTTTTGCCTTGTTCTCTGTCATCAGTTCGTCACTTTGTAATCCTTACCACCTCTTTTCTTTTCTCCTCCTGTCAGTTTCTGTTCCTTCTTGTCCTCTTCTCTTCTCCATGTCTTCTTCACTCTTGTGTCCCTTTAATCTCTTTCTCACACTCTCTGCTGCTTTCCCTGAGTCGCCCTCTCCGGGTTTGTAATGGCTCCTGTCATCCAAGAGGATGTGATGAGGGACGGGAGCAGGGAGGTTTTATTCCCTGAAGCACAGAGTCCACCAGATCCTAATTTTTTCTACTGTCAGACAGGATATTGTATTGTTTAAGCAAACCTGCAACTTTGGTTTTTCACTTTGGCATTCAGGTTCAGAATTTCATTGACTTTTCAATGGTTAAATCTCAACAATGAAAAGAATAATATTCTTTAGAAAAGCCTAATACACACCATAGCTTAGACAGTTTGCATGTTTGTAACTGATGCAGTTCATTGTCTCTCTTTTTTTTGGAGGGGGTCTCAGTGTTTAAGCAGCATCGCTCTTGTTACCAGATCTGACTTCAAGAGGTTGTCACTGAAGCTGAAAGTACTTTTCCTGCCTTAAAGGGCTTACAAATGTCACCCTATTTTGTGAAAAAAGGTGTGCTACCATCTTCAGTGCCACTTCTTGTCAAATTGCTACATTGTGCCTTAAGTGATTTCCAAAGAAGAGTCTCTTTTGTCTTTTCCTAGTTTGTCAAATTCAGCAAAAAGCTGGAGGATAAAAGTCCGTCTTTGAACTGTTTCATTGTTCGTATGCTGTGAAATCCACATAAAGTTGTATTGTGAAATTTAGGATTTAAAATGTTTAGGTTGAAAAAAGAGAAAAATAATAAACAAAAATAAATAAAAGAAATCTATCTCCATGAAGGAAAACAGTGGGCAGCTATAAGAGTCCTGTTCATTTGACTTCCCAAAGTTAAATCAATTTAATTTCATTCGACATCACTTACTGACAGCTGCTAATTGTTTTAGAGCAATGAAAGGGAAGTTTGGCCTGTGTGTACAAGACAATGGAATATATATTCATATTTAAACTGTAACCGCTGGTGTTCCCTTACATAATATATGAGTATCAGTAATACCATAAACACATTGTAGAGGGGCCAGCATGCTGGTGCACTGGTTAGCACTGTTGCCTTACAGCAAAAATATCCTCAGTGTAACAGTTGTTGGAATGTTAGTATTTGACCACTAGGTGGAGCTCTTCTAATGATAATGTAATTAACGTATTTTATTTTGTATGTTTTATTTTTATGTGGGCCATGTTAACATTTTCCTATTTGCATACCGGATTGGTGTACTGTTAATTTGATACATGGAAAATAACCGGTTAATTTTGTAAGTTTAAGGTAAGAGCAGAGGTCACTTGCTGTTTTGGAAAAAAGGTCAGAGAAGCTGCTCATGGTGACGGTCTAGCTGTGTAAAAGTCAAGCTAAGAAGCTAAGAAATAACAAGTCCTAAGTTCCAATTACACCGGTTTGTCTACTTGCAGGCCAAAGTGATATGTTTGTTTATATTTTGTGAATTTTATATTGCAATACGTTTTAATGCTGAAATATAATTTCCTTGTACATTTGTATTCACCAGTTCTACGGTGTACCTGTGTACGTTAAGAGAAGCACAGTAAACATCAGTGAAGAAGAACTCTCGTGTCTCTCGCGTATGTGTACAAGCCGGCACACTCAGTTCAAGTCCACCATCTGTCCAGGTCTTTTCTGTGTGGAGTTAGTATGTTCTCCCCGTATTTGTGTAGACATGCAAAGGCATTTAATTAGTGGGGTTAGGTTAATTGGAAATTGGAAACTGCCCATAGCTGTGAATGTTTTTTGATTTAATGCTTCTAATACAGTGGCACTCAAACCCCCCAGTTTTTCTCAGTCATTAGCAAATAAAAAAGTATTTTACTCAAATGAAGGGCATCATAGCAGCACTGACAATGTCCACTTATTTTTTTTTAATTGCTAACTTAACTAATGATGATGTTTTGTTTTCACATCCATCCACCCTGACCTCCTCGCTGTGCAGGTATGTGGTTTCACTCAACCTTTCCCTTTTGTCCTAACAGACACACCACTTGAGGGTGTAATTAGTACAGCTTCAAGAAAGCTCTTCTTTCAGTTTTCAATAAAATGTTTGGTAGCATTTTCTATTACAGCTCAGTAATAAAGGGGAAACAAGAGGGTAATAATGTGGTCATTTCTAAGTGATTATCATGCAATGACCAAAGTAATATCCAAGTAATATCATGAGAGCAACAGTGGTTGCAGTTGGGTAATAATTCCCTGAAATTTATGTAATAGGATAAGAGCCTCAAAACTGGAGGTAATAATGTGGAAATGTAAACTGTAACAAAGTGGTAATAGTATGGTAACAAAGAAGAAACAAGAATGTAAATATGTGGTAATTTCTAAGTTATTACTGCTCAATTAAATCTGGTAGTTTCTGTGTAATAAGCAGGAAACAACAACAACAGCTGCAAAATACAAAACTGCCAGTTTCTATTTAATAACATATGAATAACCTATTAAAGGTAACTTAAAGATGTGTGGTTATTACTTGGCAATATCTCTGATACTCCCTGTGTAATAAGGAGGAAATAGCACTGCAAAATTCAAATCTGCCTGCTAAATGTTCTCCTGAAAGCAAAAACTGATAACATGACCACATGTCTTCAGTTTTAAGTTAACTTAATTTTTAGTTAATTAATTTTTTAAGTTAAAAAATTAATACTAAAAGTTGATATAAAAATTGATACTAAAGCTGTTTTCCTCTGTCTCTGTATGCACACACAAACACAGACAGACACACCCGCACTGGTGAAACAGTTTGTCTGATTGAAGTTGCCACACTATATTTTCAGAGAGTCTGGATCACTCAGGCTCACTGGAAGGAAACATTTCTCAGAAAAAGCCTTGGCTCAGTAAAGTTTATTGGGAAGATCAAGTTGCCATTTCTTCGAGACACCATAGAATTGTTACGTTTCTTTTCCATCAAATCGAAGCAACACTTGAAATGATGAAACCGTAGAAGTACAACTGCTTCTTTGGTGAAAAACATTGCAAACAGCTGAAATGCAATGTTCACAATATATTGCAAGACATAAAAGAAGACACAGTTTCATGTGTATGTTGACAAAGTTCAACAATTTATAGCTCTAAGTGCGAAACATCAAGGAGTTTATAAATATTTACTGTTTTAAGTTTTTCCATTTAGTACCAGTATTCAAAACAACAAATCTGAATAGCTAAAATATATGTGACACAAATCTAAAACCGATAAAATGGTGAAGATGTTCATAGATTGTTGTTACTCCTCTGAAATTGTCCTTCTGCAGAAAATGAGTGCATAAGTTAACTGATTATGAGCTACAGTTAGCTAGGGGATGCTAGGGGAGCTAGCTAGAGGACGAATTGATGGATGGATTTATTTTAGACAGACTGAAACTACCGTTAAATTCATTTTTTCTACATTCTGATTTTCAAACCAAAGCATTCTGAGATGCTAAAAACATTTTTAGGGTCAGCCTCAAAACTCCCATCAGCTCTTCTTCTTTTTAATGCAATCAAAAGATCATGGAGGCTGCTGTAAGTCTGGTACAATCAGAAGCCCTAATCTGCCAGAGTGTGAGGGATCAAGCAGCAAAACCATAGAGGACACAGGAAAAAATGTCTTCAAAATGTTTTGTTTTTTTAATTTTAACCCCTCGAAAAAGGTAAAAAAGACAAAGCTCAAAACATAATTAGCAGACCCATAAAAGAGGTCAACTAAATATAACTCTACTCATAAAGTAACTTCCAAAAACTTGACCAAACAAAATAGACACAAGTTAACTCACAAACTGACCTGAGCACAAAGACACAGGAGGGTAACCTTTATAGTGGTTTGGCCAAACCATTTACGCACAATAGGGGGAAACAAAACAAACGCCAATACAAACTAAGCACAAAATAACATAACTAAACCTAAAATACCCCCGTTTCTGACAAGCACTTGGTTGTTCCTGCTCAACAGCTGTTGTGTTTTCAAGTCCCCAGCCCTTGGCCACGCATTTTGCCCAGACAGGAAACAAACCCCTCCCCAAACCCAGTAACTCAAAGAAAGAGAAACATAATTAATATAACAGAAAACATTTTTTAAAACCACACAATGCTACTATGTACGCTCTTCTTAATATCACTGTTAGGTTTAAGTAAAGACATTACTGAATAATATTACTGAAATAATTGCAAACCAAACTAATGAAGTGAATGAATGGACTGATTTTACTCATGTGTGGCTGATGCCATCACAGGGGAGAAGCCTTTAATTGAAAGAATCAAGAAGGCTTTTCTGGCAATGTTTTACAAGGACAGAGACGGAACACAGAGTTTTATGCTCACCAAAACCAAATTTTTAAAACTAAAAAAAGGAAACATTTGTATCTGTATTGAATGGCTTTTTCACCTCATGAGACATTAACAATCTTGATTGTGTTAAAAAAATATACACTTAAGGACATGAAAAGTGGCTCGCTAAAAGCTTCTTCCAGTGATCACAGAGACATGCATTTAGGATGATTGTAAAACTGAGTGACAGGCAAATGATTACAGTGCTCTATCTTTGCATTAGCAAATGGAAATGAATGGCAACGGATAAAGAGACCTAGTCTAAAAGGTGTCTTTAATGATGATGTATGTCAGTGGCATTTGAGGGAAATCTAGCTGTGCAATCCAACATATCCATGTTTGTGTGAGTTTATTGAGGTCAGTGTAAATATAATGAGAGGGTTATAGTTCACAGAAACCTTTATAAGTGTGGCCTTTCAGATTAATATTTAAGATGTGTAACAGACACATGGGTTTACAGAGTTGTACTGCACATACTGCACTTATTTTCCTCACAGCCATGTAGTTACTTTGTTTAGTTTCTTGCTTTTAATTTGCCATTGTAATGAATAAATAGGCCTTGTGCATAACCAGGGGACTTTTAACACAGACCAACCCAGTATCATGGCAAAACATATAATAGATACGCTGGTCCACCATGTCCATTTCATGCTTAGCCTGTTCAAAATATAAAATGTACACGCATGCAGAAGTTGCCTTGCTCCATGCAGGCAATGCGTGAAATGGACACAGTGGACTGGCATGTCTATTACACGCTTTGTCGTGATATCGGTTGCACAGACAGCAGTAGCGAACAATGGTGTGCCACTGAAGTTGCCCAGGATAAGTCTTTATTCACACCTGAGAAGGCAACAGACCCCATGCGACACCCAAAGACAACTTGGGTTGTGTTCAAACAGTCCACTCATTTACTATAACAGGGGTTTAAAAGGTAAAATTCAACCACCATATAGTGCCCTACGAAATTGTCACATGACACATCAAAACCCTGACCCATTAAAAAATTGCTCTATAATTCCATTTTAATGTGGTTTTCTTCCCCAGTGAGAGCACCTACTCATTAGATATCCCGGCCTTTAATTGGCTCATCGTCTCTGCCTCATAAGCATGACTTAACAACAGTTATTTAAGCATAACACAACCGCATTTGTCAGACTTTAGCTGCGCATTGTAAGCTGTAATTGTGTTAGTGATACAATGTTAAGTAGCTTGCGCATGAAATATTTGCATGCAGGTTCTAACAATCACAAAGCTGCTGCTGGTTTAAAAATACAGTTTTTGTTTTAATGAATTTGGGGCATTAGGGACTGGTTGAAAGGGATGACATTAATTCTTATTTAATATGTTGAAGTATATTATATAATAACACAGTCACAGTTGCAGCTCCGATCATGCTTTTGTGGGTCATTCCATTTCGTCCAAAAGTATGTCATGAATATGTGTTGTATGTTTTTATTTAAATTTTATACAGAAGGTTTACTTTTAAAGAAAAACACACAGTTGGTGTCCATGGCCTGAAATGTGGTGCAAATACTCTGCCACTGTTTTTGGGACAGAGATAATTAGGAACAGTGGCAGTTCCATTCAGCATTAATGATGTATGGCATTAAGTGTTAGTCAGAGTGGTTTGCATGTTTATCATGTTTTGTATTGAATTTGTGTTGTAGATAGTAGACATACGTGGAGCACATTAATGGACTGGCTCCACCAAAAGGAATGACAGGACTCCAGGACTCCATAAGGTTTTAACTAGAGAATCTTCCACAATTCACCAAATATATCAAATTCTGGCAACTCTGTGAAAACAAGATTAGAAAAGCTACAAGTTCTAAGTACTGAAACTTTCTAGACAGAGGCTTTTGCTTCAAAAGCGGTTCCACATTCGCTTTTCCTGATTAGTTAGAGCTTGTCATGATTTTCCATTACAAGCCTGTCATTTCTTTGAGTCAGTTTTTATTTAGCCTCAGAATCTGAGAGCTCATCAGTCTGTCTGCTGTCAGGACACTTGACAAACACAGACCAGCCTAGAGTCTGTATCAGTCTGACATTAATCTTCTTTCTTTCATTCATTCATTTTGCAAGGAAATACAAACATGCATTGTATATACATGCACAAACACACATGCAGCCATGCTCTTTAGTTGACAATGGATTAGTTCTTGTCTTTATTACCTGTCTAAACTAGTCAAATCTGACAGTGCCTTGAAGATTCTCTGTGAATTTGTGTACTTTCAGTTTATTAATCCTTTTACTTTTGACATACTAGGTACCTGTATGGTGTACTGTCCTCCTAATGTTAAATTAGACTGTTATACTGGTCTATTTTGTACATTTCAGGCATTTTCCTTCAGAGCAGCTGTCAGAGCAGTAGGTCCTCTGAATGCTCTTTAGCATTCAGAGCCCTGCTGCTTTTGTAATTTTAGCCACTTAATCAGGAAACCAATTAACACCTGAGGTGTCAGGTGAACGCAATTAAAGGGCAACTAACTAACTGACAGGACAGAAAACAAAAAAGAACTTACCGCAGTGCATGAAATATAGAATAAGAACTCAGGCACAAGAGGTTACTACAAATGTAATAGTCAGACATTTGTTGTATGTACATGTGCAAAAACAATGCCCATATTTTGCAATCACAATTTAGCATCTTGACCCCTAAAAGCAATTGCAAAAATATTTAGACTACTTAATAAAATACTAGGTCACATCTTTGAGTGGAGAAGGCTGTTGGTTGGTTGTTGGTGTCAGACTGGGATTTTCCAGCTAAAACAATTCCACGATTTACAGAGAATGGTTTGAAAAAAATATATATGCCCTGAGGGAAAGTTTTACAAAATAATATCTTGTTGAAGTCAGATTGTAGGGAACCAATAATAACTCAAATAACCACTGATTACAACTGAGGCATGCAGAAGAGCATCTCTGGACGGACAATAGCCCTGAAACATTCTTCCTTCCTTCTTCCTTCTTTAACTAAATGTTGTTGTTTTTTTCAGTGAAAAGCTTTAAAAGTCAAAACTCTCGACACTGATTGGATTAAGCACATTTAGTCATCACAAATTACAGTATAATAACCCTATCAACTTCCTGCAGGTACCGTATGGTTATTTTATGCTGCAATGTGAAGTGGCAGAGGTTAATAATAACTTATTTTAACTCCATATTTTAAAACCCTTATTTACTATTTATTTGTACAAAAATGTTTTTCAGTTTCATAAAACCGATGTTGTTTTCCAAAGTACATTGTTAATCCCTATTGAAACTAGTTCTTTGGGGTTCATTTACACAGAAATTATAATCTTTGTATCGAGGTCCTCTTCTCTGCCAAAGCTGACTTCCCTGTTTTCTCTTGCCATGGATGTATTGAAAGCCAGGATTAACATACTGCTTTTCACATAATACTTTATAGTTTATTGTCCTAATGTCAGTGTAACAAAAGGGGAGGGAAAAAGGACCTTCACTTCACCCGTAACAATCAACACATACCTTATTTAAATTTAGCTGATCTTCCCTTCAAGGTTGCATCCTTGTTCACCTCAGAAACACTTCCAGCACTGCTGTCCGCTGTATAAAGACAGCAATTCTTAAACTTAAATTTCACTTGTAGGGGGAAGACAAAGTCATATCTGGTAAGTGGGTCTGACCAGTGATGTTTCTGTTTGCATGGCCAATTAACTTCTGCCTTTTTAATGTGCAGTCAGCCAGGTGGCTCCCGGCACACGTGACAACATTTTTGCCAACTGTTCTTCCTCAGATTTGAATAGAATTCACACCAACAGTTTGTCTTTGGGAGGAGAAATGCAATCTCTGTATCTTGGTAAAGAGAAAGCCCCTATCACAATTTATTGTGAAATTTAATTCAGAAGCTAATTTTTGATGTTTTCAGAACATTATCTTCATTAAGCAATCTGAAGCTCAGCATTCCAGAGGTTCACTAGGAGAGGGGAAGACCTGAATATTTTAAACATTTAAATTTTATTTTTGTAATTGTTTCAGAGATTTTTGATTGTATCCTTTTGTTATGTCATAAACTTGGTGAAGCAGAGAGCATGACTCTTCAAGAGTGAAGACTAGACCATTTTTGGTCAAAGCGGTGCCTCCAAATCTTAAATTGGAGTGTCCTAGTCTGCTGACAACCCTGCTGCAATTAATTGTTAGAGACATGAAATATTGTAGATACTAGATTTTACACTTTTTTTTGACGAGCTATGTTACCCAGTTACATACATATATATATATATATATATATATATATATATATATATATATATATATATATATATATATATATATATATACATATATATATATATAAACAAACGGGTTGCAAAACAAGGGCACACACATGTACAGACTTATACCAACGTCTCACTCTTATATACCCGCTAACCTTTGATCTGTTCTGTCTTCGCCCATGTGTCACTGTTTCTCCTCAGATGCAAAAATACAAAACAAACCCCAAAAAAATGAGTGAACTCTGGGCTTTATCTTTGACACACAAAACTGGCTTATCGTGTATGCATTGGAAAAAAGCCTTAGGTGTGATAGGGGCAATAAAAAAGGCCAGTGAAAGACTATAGGTCTATGAGGAGTTTTATTAAGTTGTCAGAACATGAAGAGACAATACTGTGTGCTCCAATTCACCTTGGTGTAACAACACAGAATGATAACACCTCAAAAATATTACATAACAGTGTTTTCTGTATATATATATATATATATCTATATCTATATTTATAGATATAGATATATATATATATATATATATATATATCTATATATATATATATCTATATATATATATATATATATAGATAGATAGATAGATAGATAGATAGATATCATATACAACAAGGAAAACACCTACAAGATAACCTTAAAAAATAATTAGCTTCAATTTGGATTCAATTTGGATGTTCAGGAAATAAAAGGCAAAAACATTCTAATCCTTTTCATGCAACAGTGTTTTCTGTTGTTTATTCATATATTTATTAAGCTAGGTTAATTTACTAATCCAGCACCATTCTTAAATTGATATTATTGTAATTATGTATAAGTGATTACACAAAGAGACAAAGGTCAAAGAGCTGCTTTTCTACCGACTGAACTCCCCACAGCGTGTGTGACTTTACCGTCACTGGTGTCACACAAGTCCCAGGAGACCTAATAAAAGCCCTTCAATTATTATTTTGATGTGCATCTTGTTGTCATGTTCTCTGAGTGCTCAGAGCTGCACAGGCGTGATTCAGCTGGTGCTGAACAATACATAAGCCCACGAGTTCAAATTACAGCCCACATGTGCGTGACAGTCACATTTTGTATCTGGCAACGTTTTGAGGCCTTCTCTTAGGGATGGAATCTACATGTTTGTTTACTGTCAGCATCTAATGAATCCAGAGCTCTGTTTTCTCTTCTGTCTTTAATGCGTGATTGTTCTGTAGCAAGAAATTATGATGACGAAGGCTATAGTGCTGTGGTATGATAATTGCTTCAAGATCCTGACTTTTCTTAAGCACAGTTTAGGTATACAATCTGTTGTGCACTATAAAATGGTTACTCCAGTAGTGTGACCATTATTCTGTGCTTTCATTCAGTCCCATATTTTATTTCAAATGTATCTGAAAGTGTTAGTTAACTGATTCAAATAGGTGCTGACTGTTGTCCGTGGTTAGATACAGGAACTAACCAGTCATTAAGGTGTAACATTAAGAATGGGGACTATATTTTCTAAGCTGTGGCTGCCAACATACATCCTTGAGGAAATTGTCCAAAAACTGGTAACAAGTTGCTGTAAACTGACAATAGAAATCATTTTAAATATGTCATTATGTCAATGTTTTTTATGATTATTATTTATTTTATTCAGGCAGGGCACAAAGTCAAAAAGAGCTGCAATTTGGGAGATCAGCTAATCTCAATGCCAGCACATATCAACTGATGGTTTAGCTGTAACTATACTACCCATCCAATGGACAAATCTTATATTCAAACAGTCCCTAACTCTTTTTAGCCTGCCTACAGTTCACATTTGCACGATGTTGTCCTGATTCAGTCAAGCTTAATCTATTGTAAGTTTTTCTCTGTTGCTTGTGTTCTGCTAATGCTTTCCCCACCTTATACTTTCCATGTAAGCATGTCAAAGGGTGGGGAGGTCCTTGAACAGAGCAAAACAGCCAAATCGAAATTGCTGCACAGTCTTTTACTTTTATGACCTTGAAGGAAATAACAATAGTCCTGATTGTATTGTGTATTGTTGAGGAAACTGATCTAGAAAACCACAAAGCTTTGCAGGGAATTTCTAAAATACTTGAACAAGTTACACTTTAATATACTGGATCATTTCTAAACAAAGATGTTCATAAATCTTCTCCAACTTTAAATATTTACCACCATCAGATTATATTTAAGTAATTATTTCTCAGGCCTTTATAAGGTGAACATCTCTTACAGACCTGCAACAATTCAGTACATTCAAGGGCGTCGTGGGAAACTTCTCACCAGTGTCGCTCTCATGCTGTTAACTTGTTTAAATATTCATCCCTATGGTCCCCAAATAACTCTCAGACTTTCTTGCGATCAACTACTAAGCAACAACCTCCGGTAGGTTCACACACACAAAAAGATACCAACCTCTGACTGAACCGCATGTTCTTCATTATATCGAACCACTGACTGGTGAGCCTTGGGCTGTTCAGTAACCCCTAATGGGACTGTCTGAATGTGTGTGTGTGTGTTTGGGTGAGAATGAGAGAGAGTGAGAGAAAATGCGAGGTTGGCTGAAGCTGAGAGAGTTTGGGTTGAGTTAGGGAGATTAACTTTCTCTGTGGGGCTTACAGAGGATGTGCTGAAATGCAACCCATACCTACAAATTACAGACAGTTTTATTAATATAAACAAAAGGGAGCCGCATGTTAAAGGGTGTGTGGTTGCGAGTGTGTGTGCGCCTGTGTGTGTACTCATGTAAAGAGCAATTTGAGTTTTCTCTCCTTGACTTTGGAAATACTTTGGGAAAGTGATTACATTTTGGCTGGTGCTTGCTCCTATGAACTGTTGAGGCATTAAGATTTCATTTTAAGATTACATTAAAACCTGATGCTACCTTTAAAGAATGACCATGGTGTGCACTGTGTATTCATTTCCATTAAACTCCATTCTATGGATGAAACCAGAGAAATTACTGACAGCAAGAGAAACAACACCAAAAACACAAACAAGCTACTCGTTTGCACACCAAACAGATAAGAAGACTCAATTTTCCTCTGTAATAAAAAGGTTTGGAGGGGGGCATTATTTTCAGTTTTACCTGCAAGTAAAACTCTTTGTCTTTATGTTATAATAAGTCAAAGTTTTAGTTTAAGACTGTGAGTTTCCATCAGTTTAATGAGTGAGGAGCCTCATTAATATGGCAAAGTGAAAGCACATGTGTGGCTCTGCCTTCACACAGGCCTACCTGTTGAGATACTGTATATACACAGAAAAGCAGTACATGTGTCTTTTATGTGTGTATGTATCGATGCATTTATAGTATATGTATGTTATGTGATACAGGCTGGTGGCTAAAGACACTGCGTAACCCGAGAGCTGCTGTTTTATTTATTTAGTCTGGCTCTGGCACCTTTTTTTAACCGGAGAATCTCCTGTGGGATTTGAGGGTCGTTACTTTCAGTCGGCAAGGCAGCGTGAGGTCAAACTGAAGTGTTTTTACACTGTCAGCTTGTAGTTTAATTACCTTTCTCCTGTACCAAAAATCCTCATAAGGTTGGAGCCTGCCTCCCACTCATGATTAAAGATGTGTCATTTCCAACGTGCTGCCTCCCATTGATAACAATCAGCATCAGAGCTGCAAGCAGAAGCGATGGGATTAGTATTAATTGTTAGCCTACTTTGTTCCGATCATGCGGACAGATCTTGTGTGTGTGATCAAGGTAAGGATAACATTTCATTGCACTAACATGGTCCACTTGAACCCCCATAACCTCAGATAAATGACTTACGATTACAGAGAAACAGAGACCCAAAAGTGCTGAATATTTATAGCATTTTTTTAATATGCAAGGAATATTTTATTTCAATATTACAAGATAAATGGAGAAAATGTTCACAGATGATTAAAAATCCATTCCACAGTACAATAGCTGGTGTGATGTACCATTTTATGCAAAAGCCAGAGTAGCTGAAACCTTTGCTTCTGATTTTTAAAGTGGAAAAAACACTTCTGAGGGTAATTGTCACACTTTCCCCAAAATATCCCACAAGTCTTTCTGAATAGCTTGAAGTGAGAAGCAGATCACTTAGTTGCAGAATCATGATTTGCTTTATATCTACAGCAGTCATCCAGTTGCTAACAGACCACTGACCTCTCGAAAGGCAGAGAGATGCGTCCTTATCTAACATGTTGTAATCTGTCTCTCAATGAAAAGGCAGATTGTGAAAAGTAGTCTGACTTCATCAAACTGTAGCAAAATAATAGCAGTTGTTGCTGCCATCTGTTTATCTCGCATTTTGACAGATCTACAGATAAATACACAATTATATTTAAGCGATAAAAAAAAGTAGAATTAAAGGTTGAAAAAAAGAGAAAAATAATGTGTCTATCCCAGCTGTTAGCAAACAGGTTTTTTTAAGCAGATTTAATATTTAATGTATTTTTCTAATGAACTTTTTATTTTTATGTGTACAAACATGTATAGTAGGAACATACAACGCACTAAGGTTGTTCATAGAAATTAATTTCAGGATAAATAGAAATCATATTTAACCTGAACGCTGATACAGATATAGCACAAATACTGAGTTAATACCAGTGTTGGTCAAGTTACTTGAAAAAAGTAATTAGTAACTAATTACTGAATACTTCTCCAAAAAAGTAATCCTGTTACTTTACTGATAACTTCTTTTCAAAAGTAATTTGTTACTTAGTTACCCTTTAAAAACATGATACACAATCTGAATACGTAATAAAGCAATAGACCTTTCAGCCCAATTCTATTATCAATGCTATAATCCATATTATCCATTGTTGATCACAACACATCTGTTGCTGCCACGGACATCGCAACGTCATTGTCATGAGACACTCTCACAAACAAAATCATGACAGTTTAGTAACGCAGTAACACAGCGTGCCTACGGGAAAGTAACAGTAATCTAATTACTTTTTTGCAATAGTAATCCCTTACATTACTTAAAAAAAGTAATTGGATTACAGTAATGCCCATCTCCAGTTAATACTGGGCGACAAGGTGGTGTGGTCTTCACAAGGTGGCTTGAGTCCTACCTTGCACAGTCAGATGACATGCATGTTAGGTAAACTGGTAATTATGAATTACTCAAAGGTATCACTGCGAGTGTGAATTTTTGTCTGTCTCTCTGTGTCAGCCCTCTGACAGACTGGCAGCCTATTCAGGGCATACGCCACTTGTTGCTCCAGGACAGCAGGGATAGGCTCCAGGCTTCCCACCTCCTTGAATTGGATAACCAGAAAAAAATGGATGGATGATATGGATAATATCCAGTATTTGGTCATATCGTGATCTGCTGTTTGTTTTTTTTAATGCAATCTATTATCGCATTATTTCCAGTTTGCTTCATTTCATTTCGAAACCTACAATATTAGCATTTGATTTAATCAGACAATGTTTTCTAGCTGCTATTGCACATTCATGAGTCCATGCCAACAGTTTAGCCACCATCTCCCCAGCGCTCACTCTAACTGGGTGGTTCAGTCATGTTGTGTAATACAGTACTTTAAGGAATCTTAATTCACCACACAGTCCCTCTCAGTGACATGGGACAGCGGCATCGGCAATGACAGAGGGGGGCCTGAAGCAGCGATGTGCGGCTTAAAGTAGCTGTCACGCTGATTTGCCGGTCAGGAATCAAGCTTCTGTGCTGCGTCACTGCTGCTGTTATTAGAGAGCAGATTCTGTGGCTGCCTCACAGCGGGGGAATAAGCTCCTTGAGTGCAACGAGGCACAGAAAGTTTTAGCCGAACTGATCAGTCTAACTGTACTGCTGCAGAGAGCCAAAGGGCAGTGACTGTGTCAAAGTAGTGAAACTGAGAAAAATGACTTCACAGTCTGTTTGCTGTCATCAAGACGAACTGTTAGCTAGGTAGACTATACACCATTTAATAATTTAAATTTTTTTCTGTTTTTGAAAATAAGGCTGGGATTATTCTTTATTAGCCAAACTCTAAGCCCATTTGTTTGTTCCCTCGGAAGATGTTAATATTTAATGACGTGTTGGAGCTATACAGTCGAATCCATAAATATTTGGACAATGAGTCATTTTTGTGTAATGTTGCCTTAATATACTATAGTGTAAATCAAATAATGAAGATTTTCAGCTAGTCGGTCATTTTCAGATGCTCAAATATAACTGGACATACTAACATAATGTTAAATATAAAGATTATTTTTAATAGTTAATAAAATTAAAAACCTTTCCAGTCAATAACTGCCTGAAGTCTGGAGTCCATGGGCATGGCACAAATGCCGTGTTCAGTGCCTTTACTACACCCACCTTCAGTTGCTGCTTGTTTTTGTCTTTTGTCTTTGATCACTATAAAGCATACTCAGTAGGGCTTAGATTAGGTGAGTCGGCTATAAGTATATCCCATTTCCTTCCTTGAAAAACTCTTGGGTTGCGTTTTTTACAGTATGCTTGGGATCATTATCCATTGACACTGTGAAGCACTGTCCGATACGTTTTGCAACATTTGACTGAATCTGAGCAGAGAGTATAGCCCTCTGCACTTCAAGATTCCTGCCACTTCTATCAACAGTTGCATCTTCAGGTTTCAGATCATGACCTTTTGTTCTTCATATTTTCATCTTTTCAGCATCATCAGCCCAATGATGCACCCAGCAATCATGCCCCATAGATGTCCATGTGGGCCAACTGTAGACCTATGCACCCATCATGGGGGCCTGTGAGGAGTAAACTACTGTGGGGCTTGCATGTGCTAATCCACAGGCAAGCCCACCATGGGTTTTCAATAGAAAACCCTCTTGGAGCCCAAAAGGGATAACTGCTATGGGACCCATATGGGCCAGCCTACACATGCACCACAGTGTTTTTTGTGAGTAAGCCCACTGTAGGTTGACCACAAATAATAACTCTGCAGTATTTCTGCAATCGACCACTGTAATTGTATTCTGCAGTCTTTTGCAACTTGCTGAGCTGGCCAATTCTTCTTTCAAAGAATATAGTAGATTGTTAATTTCGACAGTCCTAAAGCTTTTGCACTTTTGATAAGTTTATGTTATTTGTTCAGCCTAATAATGCCAGTCTTTATTCACATCACCATATTTATGAACCTCATATTGAGCGTTCCAGTCAAAAGTTGCAAAATACAAGTTCAATACTTGGAATGAGCTCAAATTCTTTTATTTGCTTAATTTGACTTGAAATAACAAGGGGCCAGGCTTCACCTGGTCATGAAACAGCCTGTTTGACAATTGTCCCAATTTGAGCCTTGGGGGGATACTTTTGTTACAACCTATGAATAAAAACTGAAAGTCTGCAATTCAATCAAACCTTGATTGTTTGATCCAATCCACTGTGGTGGTATACAGACATAAATAATGAAAAAAGAAAAACCCTTATGAGCCTAGCTGTAAATTGTACCACCCTCAGAGGAGACAGGACTCACCACCTTGGTTGACTTTATTGCTTAACCTCAGCATGACACATGGGAACTACGGAGGTTTCTTCAAAAATCTATGATTTTTGTTTTGTTCATCCATAAATGAAAGGATGTGCACCCAAGACACAGTTATTTTTCCTGAAATGCAGGAATAAAATAAGTACTGCACATAGATCAACCTTAACGTGACTCTTCTTTGTTGAGTTAAAACTCTGAATGTGGAAAAAACAATTTCATAATTGTAATTCTAAAAGCAATCCATGCTTCACGTTAAGACAAAAAAAAGGGAGAGTAGCAGTGCCCTTGTTTGTATTTACGGAGCATTACTCAGTTTGTGTAGTGTGCAAATATTTCAAATGAGTGGACTTTTGGGCACTTATTCCAGATTTTTAGGCATTTTGAATAAATGCCTAAAAATCCTGTGAAATGCAAATCAAGAATGTGGATTCCACACACTCGTTTTGTGACGTCTTCTTTTTTTTTCACTGACTTTAACAATCTACATTTCTATGACGAGCCTCAAATCTTTTAATGTGGAGATGCTCTATAAGCTAAAAAAATTAAAGGAACAGGGGCTTTTAAACCTCATTTATGAGTCTGATGCAGTCACCTCAGTTCATCTCAAAATTAAAATGTTACAAAGCTTGAGTCGGATAATTTCAAACACCACTGAAATTGAACCAACGATAACATTACATTTAAAGGTTGGCAACAACTGTTGCTGGGAGCCAGGATAAATCAGAGGCAACAAACTGAATAAATTGAGCATAAATTGCTTTGTGTTTTGAGGAGTCAGTTGAGGTTTCAGCATTTTAGATGCAAACTTGGAATTTTATTTTATTTATTCATTTTTTTAAGCACAGACAGCCAAAAGAAAGAAGAAAATGAAAATGGCGCCATTAAATCATGTAAAGTATAGTCTAGTTCAAGTGATCTTAAAGAAGCCAATGATGATTTCCTAATGCTAGGAAAATAAAAGCATACATAGAATTATATTTTTATAATCTAGTTTTTAACTGCTTTTTTTCTCTCTTTTGGAATAAGCACCAAAAAGAGAACACCCTTTTTTGTATTAAACAACAATCTAGCTCTACACTCTAGCTCTTTGTTGTTGCCTTAAACTTTGATGGACACTAACCGCCTAATTTCATTTCATTTGTTAATACTGTTGAAGGCAAAATGCAATTCTGGATGTGTGGTGATGATTTCAAATTAGCATTTTACGTACCCAGCAACCCATTTGCTGGGTTAAACAGTCATATAAGGCTAACTTTATTATCGCTGCTTCAGCTCAAACTCCACCCATCATCCACCTGCAGGCTCTGAGAGAAGTTTCCTTTGAGTGAAGGAAAAATTTATTATCATCACTCCCCAATCTAAGTGCCCTGCGGAAGGGACAGAGCAAGAGCCAGGACACATTTGTCATACTTGTACCTACATCTTAATATTCCTACTGCATGTAAGTTGGCTGATTAAAATAATTTATCTGTAAAAATCCAGCCCTGAAGTACAACTGTATAAATCTGATGAAAAAAAACTGTTTCAATCAAGAAGCACCTGTTTAAAATTCTTGCCTGTGGTGCGCACGGCACCAAACTGCTCAGAGGCTTCAGGGGAGGATAGTCATTGCTTTAGTGCAGTGAGGGGTAACACTTTTAACTAGATACTATGGGAGTTTCTTAGCAGCACTCCACACTCCTGCAGTGTGTTACATACATAAAGATGCATTCCTAATGATTGAGTATTTTTAGACTTTCCACCTAGAAGATTAGCATGTTATGTGCAGCCATACACTGTCAGACAAAAGTTCAGGAAAGGAAAAGAAGCACCACCACCTACACCTAAGTTTTGGAGGGGGGGGGGGGGGGGGGGGTGTTCACTGCACAGACAGGCACCTGGAACAATATGCTACTTCTACCTTCAGGATTTAATCTTACTTCATTGTGCTATGTGTACATCAACATTTTGTTTCTTTAGTACCAAAAATATTATCCAACATGACCTAATGGATGGATTGTAATTTGCCCTTCACAATAGGGCATCAACTTACCTCACATGCCTGTGAATACTTTCTCATCACAAGCGTAAAAGTCATTTTCTTCTGATAAATGTTATATAATGATATCGAGGCAAAACTTTGATAGGTACTATGATATTACTCAGACATAAATCGCTTTCCTTTTCCTTTCAGATGCTCATTTTGAACTTCAGTGGGTCATCCCTGACCTTAAGTACAGACCTAAATGTTGCCATGTCCATCCATCCATCTTCATCCGCTTTATCCGGGGCCGGGTCGCGGGGGCAGCAGCCTAAGCAGAGAAGCCCAGACCTCCCTCTCCCCAGCCACCTCCTCTAGCTTATCCGGGGGAACGCCAAGGCGTTCCCAGGCCAGCCGAGAGATATAATCTCTCCAACGTTGCCATGTGATTGGCTGAATAGATATGTGTCATATTTGTCCCTTTAAATGGAATTCTGGTTTGGTTTCCCCCTTGGTGTGGTTCACTTGTGCATGCATTTCGATTTCCTTCGAGTTCACTTGTATTTTTCTCTGTGTGGGGGGGGAAAAACACAGGAATAAGTTAAAAGTTGACAAACTCATCAACTGATTCACACCAGAGGAACAAACTATAGGTCTAAACATGCCCTAAGACTCTGAATCACTTTTTTTCCACATTTTCTTCACTTGGGAATGCACTCCCAAATTTTGTTGTTTAACTACAAGGGATTGTGTCCATGTTTGCTGTTACATGCTTTCACTCTGATATCCTGCCTGCTTTTTATTTTCAATCTCAGGTACATTGTAAGTACATAAACAATGCTTCTCACAACCCAAGCACTTACAGGAGCAAAACTAATTATATCATGAGCCTAAAACAGATGTATTGTTTACACTGAGTACGCTTATAGGAGTTTGTTTCAGTTTCTCTGTGAGTGAGTCTTGTTTCCTGCTTCACTGGTTGCTTTTTTCAAATTCAATTTTAAAGGTGCTAAACTTAAGACATATTTGTATAACCTTCTGTGTTATTTTTCCCATGACCCTGGATTGGATAAGTAAAAGAAAATGTATAGATAAAAACTAGTTACTAAAATAGCTTCAGTTATATTTAAAAATTTGGAAATACCTTTTGCGTTTCAACCCTCTCAAATTCCATCTTTTTACGTGCAGGGAACAGCTATAGTTCTGTGTGCATCGTCCTCTTATTTGACATTTCACATTTAGGCTATAACTCAATTATCAAGCTCCTCTCATGTGTGCAAACTGCACAACATTAATAAGCCCATCTTAAGTGCTGTTTAATGAACTATACATAAAGTAAAGGCCGTCTTTTTTCTCAATGCCACTGTATGCTAATTGTCCTCATGTCTCTGACACCGGATCAGACTGGCTTAGTTCAAGGTCGTGGTTTGCTGAATTACACCACCACTACAGTAATCTCTGGCTTTAAGCCCACAAGATTTATTAAAATATTCCACTGAATATAACCACTTTGCATTCATGCTGGCGATCTGCGTTGAAATGTCAAAATATTCTATTCTGGCCTTTGGCTTTGTTCTTTCCCCGGAGTCTCTCGGTTCGTTTAAATCATTACAAAAACCTTAGGCTACCTTTGCACACTGGCCTTGCACTCACATGTTGCTTTGCATTTTCCCACCCACACATCTTATTTTTGGCATTTGCTTCTGTGCCATTGTTGTATTACTGATTGCTTGCCTTCTGGTTTGCTTGTATCTTTCTCCCTTTTGCTTTGCTTTTTAAAATGAGCATTGCGTATGATTTTTACTGCCCTCGTGATGCAGAATGATCACATATCTGGACTGGCTTGATGGATTTTTAATTAACATGACAATCACTGGCCCAGGCTGCTGAGATTTCTGGCTTTAACTTTCTCCGTTGAAACAAAAACTCCCATCAGTTACCAGTGGCAGCAGATGAAAGACTTTATATGTGGGGCTATGTGTTTTCCAACTAGGACATTGCAGCAAAACTTTATGGCAGCAATATAACAGGAAGAAGTGGTGTAGCGAAGGTGTGGAAGCACAGGCCTGTCAGTGCTGTTAATTACATTGTTCTAGCAGTCTGAGATGTTTTTACGGGTAGAGCAGCAGGTTGTGTGCAAGAATCACTCAGCAGTAGAACGCAGTGTCCTTTACAACATTTGAATTCAATCACACGGTCAACCACGCTGCTGGTGGACCTGCTTTGTGCTAAGAATTGCTAAAAATTAAGAATTGTGATAAAAATTCAAAATTTCTAAGCTAACAGTTTCTTTACTCATCGATAATGGTATGTCTCATCAGTAACGTGCATGCACCTAGAATTTCTCCAAAAAGTAATCCACATCACAAACACTGAATCACAGCTGACTTTAAGTGCATATTATGTGGGACATGGGGGTAATTAGCATACAGCAGCACAGAGAAAAAAAAGATGGCCTTTTCTATATGTATAGTTCATTAAACAGCACTTAAGATGTTCTTTATAATGTTGTGCAGTTTCCACACATGAGAGGAGCTTGGTAATTAAGTTATAGCCTAAATCTGAATAAGTGGAATAAGAGAATAACACAAACAGGCCTATAGCTGTTCCCTGCACTTAAAAAGCTGGAATTTGGAATGGGTGGCACATAAAAGTCTGAAACTATTTTACTAATTAGTTTGCATCAATCCATTTTCTTTCATGCAGTTCATAGTGTTTTATTTGTACTTTTGCAAAAAAAAAAAAACACTCCCAGCACTCAGCATTTGCAGCTAATGATAAACAGTGAGATGATAAGTTTGGAAGTAATGTCATTTTTCAGTTTTACAGTCAGCAAGGAGAGCAGAAAAGTGAAAGCGATGAGGAAGAGAAACAGGCTGCCTTTCTGTAAAAGTGACCACACGCCACTGTAACTTTAATTTCCTTTGGGGAAGAGGATGAAGTTGCGCAAAGCCAAATCTTTTGAGTTGGGTGTGTGATGAGTGGAGATCGTGTTGGTGTAGCCAGAAAAGTTGTGCCAGTGGGCGTGGGCGACCTGCCACAGTTGGGTCATCTCCGGCAAATGTTACATTTGAGACTGACAGTCTGACACTGCGGGCTCTCAGTGATGCTCTTCAACACTGAAGGTTAGGTCAGTTTAACACAATGTCAGTGATGAAGAAAAGTTTTATAATAATAATAATAATAATAATAATAAATTTATTGTTTGAAAGCTTTATTTATTTATAAAGCTTTCAAACAAAGTGCTGAATAGCTTTATGAAGATTTAAAAAAAGGATAAATAAATAAACAATACAGGAAAAAACAATTCAGTTTAAAAACTGATAAAACAAAAGAGAACAACAATAAGAACCAGTAAAATCTTTAGGCATAGAATTAAAGCACACAGGACAGGGTGAAAAAATGGGATTTTAACTTAGCTTTGAAAACCTCCACAGAGTATGCCTGCCTAATATCGTGAGGGAGGTTGTTCCACAAAGATGGGGGCATGAAATGAAAAAGCGCGCTCCCCAATAGTCTCTTTTCTGGCTTTAGGAACTTTCAGAAGGTCAGAATCCTGAGATTGGAGAGCACTGGATGGAACATAAAGGTGCAAAAGGTCAGAGAGATATGAAGGTACCAAGCCATTTAAAGCCTTGTAGGTGAGCAACAAGAATCTGCTCGAACCTGACAAGGCAACCAGTGAAGGGATTTCAGTACTGGGGTAATGTGCTCAAATTTCCCAGTTTTGGTTAAAATGTGAGCAGCTGCATTTTGTACCATCTGTAAACCTCTAAAACTTTTCTTCGGTAACCCAGAAAGAAGAGTGTGACAATAATCAATGCATGAAGACACAAATGCATGGACAAGAACCCCTGCAGTGTAAAGTGATAAAACTCATCTGATTTTATCTATGTTCCTTAGGTGATAAAAGGCAATCCTTGTTGTGTCTTTTACATGAGACTCAAAGGAAAGCACCGTGTTAAACCACACGTTCTTTACCTTGTCCCTGCAATTTATGACAAAGTCATCAAATTTCGAGGTTAAATTTTGAGATGAGTACCGAAAGTTTTGTGGTCCAATGACCATCAAATCTGTCTTATCAGCATTAAGAAGCAGGAAATTATCAGATAACCAGCCCCTAACTGCAGATAGACAAGCTTCTAATTTAGACAAGTTATGTTTGTTTTTTTAATTATTTCCTTCAAATAATTTTATTTGAAGGAGTTGTTTTGCTAGTGAGGTTTACAAAAAGAAACACAATGAGAAAAATATATATGCATCATACATATGTGCAATGATAGATGTAAAAATGAAGTCTAAATTAATCTATCATCACATTTACCATTAATAATATACTATTTGGAAGTAACATTTTATGAAAGTTTTCATCAGTAAAATCATTGTCAAATGTATATACAATTGCAAAATATCTTTTTATCGTACATGAACACTAACAGTAAGTATACCTGTAGGTTCTCACATATATTTTATATTTTATATATCTTATTTTATTGTTTACTCTATTTCATTTGTAAAATATGTATATACACACTCACACACACACACACACGTAGAAAAACATATTTAGTATACACATCCAGTAATGCATATACTCTTATATATTGTACATATATTTATTACTTTCAGATTTAGCCATTCTTATATTTTGCTTGTTTTACGTTATTGTATTTTTGCACAACTCTGTTGCTTGTGAAGCTCGCACACAAGAATTTCACTCGCATGTACTGTACCAGTGTACCTGCACATGTGACGTGACAATAAAAGTGATTTGATTTGTCTTTCCACAGCATTTTTTCGTGTGTCTGGTTCCCCTTGTGTGTAAGCTGGCAGGACTGACACAATTTGCCTATTCAAACATTATTTTCCATGTCATTTTTAATAACACTGTCATTGGTTACTTTTAATCCTCATTCTATCGCTGTATCTTTGGTGTACTTTTATAATTTGATTATATACTAAAACTTTAAGATTTATTACAATTTCTCAAATTATTTTAGCTTTTTAATCTCTCTACAGCAGGTTAGAAAGTTAAATAAGGAAATTGAGCCCAGAAGATTACATCTTAAATACACAGACAGTGAGGTAGAGTCCTCCCATGACTATGACTGTATCCTTTCCACATTGGAGACGTAGCATTGATTACCAAAGGGTCTAAGCTATTATAGCCATTTGAGACATTAAGTTAAATAGCTTTAATGGAGTCTTGATTTCAGTTTGCAAAGCAATACCAACTGTTCTGAAAATGAGAAAAAATATTAAACAAGAAAAATAACTGTTGTTTTATAGCAAGGAAACAATTCTTTGTGCCAATTATTGGTGTCTCCACTACTGTGTGATTGTTCTCTTTAGCTCTCTGTCTGTACTCTCAGACCTCTGACATCATCTCTGTGCATTTCTTCCAGCTCATGAAATTCAATGTATGCTCCCCACACCCATTACCCACCCTGACACACTTAGTACCTGTCTGTATTTGTCTCCTGCGCATTCCTCCTTTCTTTCTGTCACGAATCTCTCCAATTGTATATCCTCATCATGCCAGATGTATCATCAAAACATGTTATATAAATATATAACAGCTTGATGCTTCTGAACAAGGCAGGCCACACATTGTTTTCTTCCCACAAAGAGAGAGCCCTCAGTCTGGCTGAACCAGCAGGTTAGCGGCATAAACAGCATTGCAGTGTGAGGACATTATTTGTGAGAATGCAGCCTGTGTGTGGGTGGGAAAGGCTTCCACATCCATACAACATAAACACACAAGACCTTTAATGTATTTCAGTACTTTAGCGTTCCAGTAAATCAGTGGCAATTGTTACCAAATGGATCTGTTTTTTTATAATAGAGACAGTGAAATTTATACAATAATGTCACTACGAAAGTATTCATCAAGCAAATGGTCTAGATATGACCTTGAGTCGTAGCGGTTAATGTTTTTTGTTACCAAAGGCAACCACTTATTCCAGAGCAAAAACACCATAATTCAATAACATGACAGATACATAATTTTACTCTTTTTTGTCCAAATGGAGCAACACCAGGATTCTGTGGTAGACTGCCAGTAAAACAATATGAAAATATGAAACTTTGAACCAAGTTGTGGCATTACAACAGCTTATGCTCCTTCAGCAAATTCTCTAAATCTCTAACATGTAAAAACGTTATGACAGACCAAGTTGTCCAGAGTTCATTAACAGATGAAGTCAACTTTAAATTATTAATTTCAAAACTTGACATGTTATGAAAGTGGTGATGCCGCTGTTGAGAGAGCTCATTCCTCTTCATGGGCCTTCAATTATTGCCATTTTGTTAGTTACTGCTGTCTGAGAGAGACTCAGACATTTCCATTGGCATAACATTGTGTAACATTGTTGGGGTTTTCTCTGTATTACTGGAGGGTCTTTAAATTACAATATAAATTGCCTTGAGACAACTTTTGTTGTGATTTGGTGCTATATTAATAAACCTGAATTGAACTGAATTGAATTGAATTGAATTGAATTGAATTGAATTGAATTGAAATGGGACACTAGGTCATGGTAATACCAAGAAGGGTCCCACTCATAACTCATCATACATGGACCACTAAAATAACAAGTAAATACACTTCTCTTTTATTAAACCCAGCTATGTTTAAGTGTTTAAACCTAAGTAAACAATATAAAATAATAAGCCAATTACAAAAGACAGAGATTGAAAACATTTTTAACACCCCCGCCGCTTCGTTACGTGGACTTTCTGTGTCCTTAAAACTAAAGGATCACTCACTCACCTGCCTGTTCTAGAGCTTTCCTCCATGGTCTTTCATCAACAGATGAGGGTTATGCACTTGTCATGGCAATGAAGAAATCTAAAATAATGTTAAGCTAAATCAAGCTCAAGCATGCATTCATACATAACATACCTTGTCACTGGCTCATGAGTGTTTTCCTGCTGATTAAATGAACAGCGCCATGAAGTCTTGGCACGCACAAAAGCATCATGATGGCAATGTTGTAAGAGGCTTAGCCTGTATAAATCGTAGTCTTTGCAGTTGTACCACTGATATACAAAGGCGCATACAATGTGCTCATAATGCAGGCTACACACTTGACATGTAGAGAACAATGGCAGCCATTTATTTCTAGCAGTCAAGAAGGTCCAAGTGGAAAAGTGGATCCTCAGCATCTTTGATAACCTGCAGCGGTAGGACACTTTGCCAATTTTTAACAGCCAATCACATTCCAGTGCCTCTTGGTTATTCCTTTGCTTGAGTGTGTGTGTGTGTGTGTGTGTGTGTGTGTGTGTGTGTGTGTGTGTGTGTGTGTGTGTGTGTGTGTGTGTGTGTGCGTGCGTGCGTGCATGCGTGCATGCGTGCGTGCGTGCGTGCGTGCATGGGTGGGTGTGTGTTTTGTAATGACCTGAATGAATATTCTCTTTCTGTCTATGTATGAGTGGCCTGTGGGTGCCTTAAACTGTTGACACGAGTAGTTTTACAACCTTCTGTTGAATATTAAAATTAATATTGAATTATCTTATGCCAATATACATGGCAAGTACCTTTAGTAGGTGATTTAATCCAAGGTGTCCTGGCTTTTATACTTATACATGTCAGAGATGGAGACAATCAGTGTCACTTTCTTGTGTATTCAAGAAAGCGTATTGCATAGTAGTAACATATTTTTATGAAACATGCATATCATACACCATTCCACAGCCATAAAGAAAGACATACTTTTGTGAAAAAAATCTGTGATTCATTCTGAGTATGGCTGACACTGCATCAGATTTACAATAACAATAATATATAATATATTTCCAAATGCTTTACAAATGTGGTAGCATCTAGGTTTGCCCTCACCAGACATATATGTATGAAGGATCTTTGTTATCATTGTTATTATTAATACTTTATTTTATTTTGTTTTGTGTTTTTTAGAAATTCTTTCCAACTGTTCATTTAGCTATTGTAACTATTATTACTCATGGACATGTTACAGAATTAAAACAATTATGGCCAAAATAATAATCAATTACTTTGAACTATGCTGAGATCAAAACCGGTGCTAGAAAAATATAAATATAACATAGAGCAAAACTTCAAAATTAAATCAACCAATGCTTTTATATTGTTCTACATTCCTGATAATTAAAACATCTTTCAAGGTCATTTAATTCAAGCAAAATATAAAATTTTTGATTGCATTCATTGAACCTGCAGGATGGATGTGAATAAAACTGATAGGACTCAACATCTGTGAGATACCTTTAAAATTTCCCCAAAATGTTTTGCATAGAACCCAGGTACTGCCATTCGAGGGAATGGCATATCTTTTGTCCAGTAAATTGATCATTTTTATAAAACCTCCATTACTCAGTGTGTTTACTGGACGCATATCTTTTGCAGTTGCATAGATAATTTCAATGCACCTTTGTAAGCTAGATGGATATGCAGACGTGATGCATAGGCTCACTTCTATGGCTGTCTTAGTCTGTGTTGGACAATTCACCTTAGCAGTCATTGCTTTGTTTTTTGTTTTGTTTTTTTGCCTTCATGCATCCATTATACTGCAATTTATGTGTTTTCAGGCAGCCGAATAAGTTGTGTTGCTTTGCAGTGCAGACACAACTGCACAGCCCTCTTTGTATATGATTTGTTCTTGGGCAACATCACTTCGGCTACATCTTAAGTACTTCCAAACAACGGATGCTAAGCTCTTTTGAGAGATAGGTTCTTCACCTTCTGGTATGTTAGACATTTGAATTGTGTTGTATTTGTGTCTTTCAACATAGTGTTACTCATCCTTACTAGTCTGAGAAACTTCAAGCTGCAGGAAACAGCTGTGATGGGTTTGTATAGATATGTGGTCAGGCATTGATTTTATGGAGTGCTTCATTTGCTTTTGCTCTGTGCTGTATTGGTGGACCACGGATTTTCAATATCACTCTATCTTGCCTATTAAACTTTGTTGCAAAAACAACAAAAAAAATATGAAGAAGTTCAAAAAGGTTTGAGTCAGACAGATGTTATGACTTATGTCCAGTTCACTAATTAGGTTGAATCACCTGCTCGTATAGTCTATGTTACTTTTTCATGGTGAAAGTAGGAAGTACTTTCACTAGCAGAGTGTCTGCAGAAGAAAAACTTTCAAACCTTCAAAGCGTCGAGAGGTCTCCTTGATTAAATGCAGTGTAATCCTTTCAAAAAGCAAACAAACAATAACACAATCAATCAAATTTATCTCTCATTGATGTGTTTATCAAATGATCACACTCAAAATATAAAAATGGGCACGGAGAGAGAGAGCCTGTAATCATAAATGTGTAAAAGCATGCAAATACACAATTACTTTATGTGTCAAGTCAAGATATTAATTCACAGATAACCCATTGGCGTTGCCACAGTAAACATTGTAGTGCAATAAAAACACATTTCTGATTCTGCCTTTTTCTTGATACGAATATTTCATTTTTAAATGTCATTGTTATCATCAAAACTGATATATGTCAACACACTAATCACTGCACAGCATGATAATATATCAAGTAAAACAAAAACAGTAAAGCAACTACCCAAGGTGAGGTAGTGAAGATGAAGAAGAATTTTATCTGAGTTTTTTAATATGTGAGACTGCTACCATATCATTCATCTGCTTGTGTGAAAACACAAGTATGGCAATTGGAGTTTCTCATGCTGGCCGCTGCTGATTGCAGCTGAAATACTTGCAATCAGTGTAAAACAGGAATATTGTGGTGAATCAGACTGCTCGTCAGAAATATAAGGTAAAGGAAGAAAGGTAGAACTTTGTAAGAATTCACACTTACCATCATCGGGGCTTTGATATATCCTGTTTGACTTTTTGATCTTCATAAAAATGTAAAAAAAAAAAAAAAAGATGTCACATTAAAAAAAACGTTTTCAGAAAATTATAGCGCTACTATGACAACCAAGGATTTCAGAATTTGGCATTACCTCCTCTTTGAAATTTGCATGACTTACCCTTTTCAAAAGTAGGTTATGCAGCAGTTTGCAGTGATCTTGCTGTACCCCTGCTGCAGAGCTAGTCCGAAATAATATGGATTCATAACATCCTCTTGTTTAACACAAAAAAACAAAGATGAAACTCTTGTAAAGCATGCACACATGGATGACTTTCTGCACTGCTGAATTAAATATGAGTCCTTTTCTCTCCTGGAGGAGTCTCGGTCTCATCTATTCTGCTCACATCCACTTTCAGGCCAGCGATGTTTGAGGAGGGCTTGTTGGGGTGTAAAGGTTTGTATAAGATTTTCTGTTATCATTTCCACATCTGGAAGCTAAAACCTGTCACTTTTTGACATGAGGTTAAACTCTCAACACTCCTGAATGAGATTTTGCTGAAAGCCAGCACATCTTAATATGCGGGCGGAAGTCAGCTAATGTTGATCACTCGTTATGTAACTTCTCAGCAACTGTTCGGCAAAAGTGATTTACCGTTTTCAGCACTTAATGTCGGAAATTAATCAAACAAGCTGAGTCATAAGAAACTATTTGCAGCACCAAAGGGTGTTTTTCCCTCTAGTGGATATTTTCACTTTTTTCTTTCTCAGCAGTCTTCCCACTTATTGTGATTACTTATTAGAAGTTTAACTTGTTTCAGTGCTTGAATTCAAAGCTGATGGGGTTATTGAGTTTACAGTCAAAATGAACTTGATATGTAAGGACAGGAGTTTGAACTAATCCTGAATCCTTTTCAGCCACGCATCTGCTTCATGATATCCTGAAGACACTGTACTGAATTTTTTGCACCTGATTCTTCGCAGGTGACAGCATATTCATATTCAGAGCATGCTGCATTAACAAAAGCAATTTGTTAAGCTGTGAAAAATGATTTAAAGGTATCAGATAGAAGCTTATTACTGGAGATGTGAATGAAGACAGAAAAACAAAAAAACCCTCAAAACCGAACTCACTTTGTCTCAAATGGTTCAGCTCATTTATTCAGACTAAAGAAGAAAAAAGCAGCTGTACCACTGATATACACTGATATAGCTTTGTGGTTCTGCTGTTTTGTGTTCACACTAAAGAAATTGGGATGGATGGATGGATGGATGGATGGATGGATGGATGGATGGATGGATGGATGGATGGATGGATGGATGGATGGATAGATAGATCGATCTTGGTGCTTTGTGAAAGTCCAGCAACCTGAGGGTCTGTAAACAATGGAAAGAGTGAAGGCAAGGATTAGTGAGTATCTGTTAATGGAGCATCTGTTAATACATCAGGAAGCTGTCCCCACCTCCCACCCACTAAAAAGCATCCCATCAAAAAATCTAAAGATTGTGCAAATTCCAGAAATATTTTAAAGAGACAATTATTTGTTGACTGTGAGTTCTACTCACTGCTTCTGCCTAATAAGAAAAATTCTAAAACACTGTGCTTACTGAATATTGAATTGTGTGAATTAAAATAACCGGGCATTAACAAAGAATATAACTGGTCTGTTTCATATCAACCATTAACAACCAAGAAAAGTTTACAAAACCATTTAGCCAAAGAGGATGGATCCTAAATGGGCTGCTTTTTTTTGAGTATCTTCCTTGTGTTATTGACCAGTCATGACTTTGTGCTGGCAACCACATTAATCCATACATACATTCAGTGGTAGAGTGATCATTTTCTAACAATTGAACATACCTATGCACTCATTGGAGGAGCCAAGATCAAATCACCGGTATGACTTGCCCTATGTCATGGTCTGGCTGAGTCACAGTAAATTTCCACAGTGCCTGCTCTCCTCCTTGGGGGGGAGCCTGTGCTGCTCCTCGCCAGAGTGCCACCTGAGACTGATTAAACCAGCTGTATATAAGACCAGCGTCCACAATCAGCCTTCGCCAGATTGTCTGCTAACCCACTTGTTTCATGACTCACATTACAACCTAGCAATAGTCTCGCTCTCCAGGACGTTGGACTCCATTATACTCCAAACAGCTGGTAAAACTCTCAGTTTTCTGCATTCTCACCTGTCTTCCTCCCTGCCTTCACTGTTTTTGGACCATGGATCACTACTCCACTGGACTCACCGAGGCCTCGTTATCCTGCTTTCCCCCTCTCGCATGACTCCGCCTGCAACCAAGTAAGACTGTTCAGGCTAACAGTTTGGATTAATTCAGTCATTTCCCTAAGGACCACCCTGACTCTGTTTTCCCTCTGTTTCAGTGCCTCCCCACCACCCACTCTCGTACCACTGTTTCCCTCACCGAGTCCTGTCAACCATCATTCATGTTCTGGGACAATCTAGTTTAAAGCCCCTTAGTGCTTCATGTCACCTTCTTAGTTCTTAGATCATAGCATGTCACAGTTTGCTCATAGCTTGTATTCATAGTCTCCACTTCATTCATATCTCCGAGTATGTCACAGTATGTTCTTAGTTTGCGTTCATTGTATTTCACAGTTCATGTTCTTATCCTCTTGTACCTTCACGTCATTGTAAATAAAACCCTTGTTCACGTCAAAGTTCTGTTTTTGGGTTAACTCTACGTTCTGGCTTCCAGCCGTGACACTCTACCGCCCGAGCCTTAACCGTATATTTCAACAATTTTAAAAAAATAAAGTTTTTTTATGTTTACCAGCTGGACTTGTTTTAAGCTGCTTTTGAACATCAAGCTCTTTATTATAGCAAATTAAATTTGCTGTGAATTTATGTATGTGACTTTTCTACTATTATAGTGTTTTTAATGCCTACTTTTGATTTTCTGAAGAATATTTTCTCCAACAGGATCCTGTGTATGGCAATAAGTGCAAATAAACTGCAGTTGTAATTAAGGAATATGCCACCCTGTGATCAGTGTGGTAGAAATGACTTAATCTCTTCTTTTCATTGCATTTATCGACGAGGTAAAGTTTCTGCGTATGTCAAGTTGCTGTAAACTGTATCACCCCATGTACAAAAAGTAGAGGGAAGAGTGCTAATATTGCTGATAGAGGGCACCACAGAACATTATATGGATCATTTAACAGCCCTGCTACACAGTCCAGAAGTAGTGAAGGTTGTTTCGTGTCCTCCAACATTTTGAAGTAGAATCAAAATGTTGGAAAATCACTAAACTTCACCACCATTAAACTCACATCTGCTGTCATTTCTGTTGAACATTTTTCAGTACGCGATTTTCCTCAAGTCTCTGGGGATGCCTTGAGCAGAATCGCAAACTTACATTTATCAGAACATGTGTAGATATAGAAATTTATCATCATTATTAACATTTTATTTTATTAAAATACACTAAACTTAATAGTAAATAGCATTTCCAGTAAGAAAATAATACAATTTTCTGTCATAAATGTGTATTTCCCATTAATCATTGGCTACTGCTGCTTGCTGCCCCTTTCTTCCCTGGTATTATTGTTTCAGCTGCTCCTCTTGTATTTCTTACTTTTAGTAATACCATTGTTTTACATTTATCGTTTCCATGATATGACTTTATTTTCATTAGCTTGACATTACATATTTAGTGCAGCAGCTCTCCAGACATGTCCAGCTGAACAGCAGTAATTGGGGTTTGCTTTTCAGTTTTCACACTGGAAAAGGGGGCATTTCCAGGATTATTTTTTTCAGTGAGTTATAATGATTTCAGCGTGCACAGACCTGCTACCTCAATAAACACATAGTATAAGACATAGCTCTCCTGTCAGCCGCATTAAAGCACAAGATTTAACAACATAATGGAGCTAATAAAATACAGTCTGTTTATAGTTATTAATAACATTAAGCACATTTAATTTTACTGAGAAGTAAATAAGAGTGTTTCAAACATTCTTTCTTTACAGTTTGCAAATTAAGAAAGTTGAGGAATGATAGGCAGTGGACCAAACCGATGTGAGACACACAAGGGAGTGTCCAAGTTTCCATTTTTTTCTATTTTTACAGAAAAAGGAAGCTATAACTCCTTTTCCCATCTGATAACCCAATGTCAGGAGGTCTCAACGGGGGGTCGGCAATAAATTTATGGGGGCAGTGCAACTCATGCCAACCTTTTAGCCTCTCCACGGGCTGGAAGAACATTTGGGCTGCTCTAGAAAGATTTCTGTCAGATTTCTCCCAAATTATTCACCAAAATGGGTCTCACATTAGAAGTAGAACACATCAGAAGTACCAAATAGGCCATCCAGCTGTATCATGCCTAATTTAAAAAGCCTGGTCTTGGTAAACATTTATTCTCACAGACTGAGACTTTTAGAACTTAATGCAGCAATATTCTTTCCACTACGCTGACTGGACCGACTTACTAGATGTTTTTCAGATTCATATCCCATGAAAAATGAAACCTGCAAGACTTATTTTGACTTTAAAGGCTAAAGTTTTCTTGTTGTGAATAACAGGCAGGTTCCAATGTTCCTGTGACTTCAGTCTTGTTGACTGTTTGCAAACTATTGTCACTCTGTTTTATTGTTCTTTACTGCATATATTGGAGTCATGATGTTAAGTTGTTTTCATTTTCTTCTAAGTGTTTTTTTCTAATTCAAGTTTGGATAACAGGTTTGCCACAAGCACAAAAATACTGATAACTTCATACTCACTGTGCAGGATGGGAGACTATGTTAAAGAAAATTGACATTTTTGAATAAAAGTTGGGTTGTTTTTTTAAGTACATTAAAAAATCAACAACAAAAACATTTGAAATGGTTTAAGACTTTACACTTTAACCTTTTGATAAACAATTTGGCCATTTATTTCCATCTTATCTACCATTCCTATCAAATCAAACTGTTCTTTTCACATTAACTGATCTTAATCACTTTCTCTTGTGTGTTTGAAGTGGGGGCTTTTTCTTCCTTTGAAGCCCGAATGTGTCCTGATAGCTGCAGCATACCAAAATAAATTCCTCGCGCGTAATACCATACTTGACCGAAAAGAAAACCTTGTCCTGATTCAGATGTAGTATAAATGTTAAGAATAAAATTGAATTGCAGCAATAAATTCCTCAAATTAAACAGCAAAATATGTTGCTAGTAAATGCTCACTGGAACAAAACGCAGTGTTGAGTTCTATTCCAGTTTAAACCCTCTACCAGCAGGACAACATCATTTTCCGAGCCTTTCACAACTGTTGGAAATAAAACTTAAAATAAAGTCACACAATGAACCATTTAGCTTCATTCAGTTAAGAAATGTACCGACTTTGTGCCAGCATTCAGACACAAGCACTGCTATTTTTAAATGCGGCAGTGCTTATATCAAAAATCCTTTTAGTTCAGCGATATTGAGATTATACATGTACTGCATTTTGGCAATTTACTGTTGTTGTCCAGCGGTGGACTCTTTCAAGTACAGAAGATGTTTCTAAAGCTGAAATCCTTTATGATTAAATAATTCCTTTGCCAGTATCATAAAGGAAGGAATAAATCCTACGAGGCGCTTCTAGAAGCTGTGACAGACAAGAATGTGAATTGCAGCTATATAAAGACAAATTAAATCAAATTTCTATTTATGTAGCTCAAATCATATGTCAAGCAATCTAACTATAGACTGTTAACTCTAATAAGGAAGAAGTTCCCAGAAACTCTATAACAAGGAAAAAAAATGGAAGAGCAGCATAGGAAATCCTTTTCCCACGACAGACAGATCATTGTTGTGTGAACAGAACAGAGCAGCATTGGAAGTTTATAGTAGGGAAGATATTTACACTCACTGGCCTCTTTCACAGGCGAACCCCTTTGTGTTAAGTGCTTGGTAAAGCAAATATCTAATGCGACAATCACATGGCAACAACCTAATGCAATTAGGCATGCAGATATTATCAAGATGACCTGCTGAAGTTCAAAGCAAGGGTCAGAATGGGGAATAAAGGTGATTTAAGTGACTCTAATCATGGCATTGTTTTTGCCAAATGTGCTGGTCTGAGTATTTCAGAAACTGCTGATCTACAGGAATTTTCTTGCACAACCATCTCTATGGTTTACAGAGAAAAAGAGAAAATATCCAGTTCTCTAAGCAAAAACATCTTGTTGATCTCAGAGGTCAGAGGAGAATGATCAGACTACTTTGAGCTGATAGGAAGGCCACAGAAACTCAAATAACCACTCGTTACAAGAGCATGTCTGAATACACAAGCAGACTGGCTACAGCAGCAAAAGACTACACTCCTATCCGCTAAAAACAGGAAGCAGAGGTTACAGTTTACATGAGCTCACCAAAATCTGACAATAAAAGACTGGAAAGATGTTGCCTGGTCTGATGAATAGCGATTTTTGGAGCAGCATTCAAAACTTTGCATAAACAACATGAAGGCATGGCTCCATCCTGGTTTATATCAGCACTTCAGGCAGGTGGTGGTGTAATGGGGTGGGAGTTATTTTGTGGCACACTTTGGGCTTCTGAGTAAGTACTGGGCATCATTTAAACACCAAAGCCAGCACGGGTATTGTTGCTGACCCTGCTGGTCCCTTTATGACCGCAGTGTACCCATCTTCTGACATCCACTTCAAGCAGGATATGGCGCCATGTCGCAAAGCTCAAATCAACTCAAACTGTTTTCTGATCCAGTTGGGATGTGGTGAAAAAATATAGTCACATCACGAATGTACAGCCAACGAATCTGCAGCAACTGAGTGACGCTAGGATGTCACTATGAACCAAAATCCAGAGGAATGTATTTAGCATCTTGTTGAATCTATGCCATGATAAATTAAGGAAGCTTTTAAGACGTGTTTACTCTGAGAAGAGGCTTTTCTTTTTGGGTAGAGTACAGCAATGTTGCTTAAAAGTAACTTTTTCATATTTTTGAGGCTCTCTACAGTAAAAGTTGCTTAGAACAAGTGGGTGACAGCTCCATATACGATATAAGTACCAGATTGAACATAGAAGGAGGGAGATAGAGCGTGAGCAATAGACATGTTCTTATCTCTCTGCACAGAAATAGTAAAGGTCAGACAGGAGCCCCTAATCAATCTACCATGTGCCACTTTTTGGGATGTGAGTGGAGTGCTGATCTGGAGGTCAGTGGTTTCACAATATTAACTTGGTAATCATAACATTTTTTTTGTTCGGTTTTTAAGAGGAGCCCTATAATTGGACATTGTCAATGAATTTTGTTTTTTATCATTTTAGTAGAAATGAGGCTTCAGAGATTGCAACCCCTCCACATAACATACTACTTCATATTTGAATTACACAAAAATCATAGTGAGGCCCCTCACCAGGTAAAGTGCTTGTATCTGTTGAACAAGGTTTGATTTTCCTCCGCTGCTGCCAAGACAAACCCCACAGTGTGAGACAGACAGCCGTGTTATTTTGGCCAAGGCCAGCACGTCATTATCTTGTTCTCAGCTTGTCTTTGGAGGATTTCAGGGCAACGGTGATGTGTCCTCTCCATTCACACTCAAACACAGAGTAAATATGCACACACACACATAACTCAGCATGATGTTTTTTGCTTTTATCTTTCCCCTCTCTGTTTTTGTAGCAGTGACCTGTCCTATATTATTGTGTGTCCTGTGCTACCTACAGGCATCCATATACAAATTTATAGACTTAGCATGCATCAGGGCACAATGTACTTCTTGGACACAAACCCTAGCCTTAAGGGGAAAATTCCACTATATTGTTAAAGAAATAGATCTCATTCACACTGGGTGCTGTGTGAGCATGGAGAGAAACCTTGGTTTCATATTCCTGTTGATTTTGGCCTCTAAAACCCCTGCTGCCTCACACAGAGGAATTATATAAAATAACCATGGACCTCTCTGCCAACCGTTATTATAGGAACTAAGTTATTTATTCTAAAGCTGGAGCAAGTGGTCTCTGTTCAATTATATCTACTTAACTAGATTCCACTAACTAATACTACTTCACTAATACTAATTATAAACTTACAGAGCACTGCAGCATATTTACCAGAAAGTGTATTTTTTGTACTTAATACACTAAAAAAAGTAATAGTACAATACCAATACATTGCTTATGCGAATAATAGTATTAACAACCTGTCCAAGAAGCCTTATGAGTAACATTAATCAGCAATGCATCCATATTGGACACCAAGCTTGCTTGTAACTTAGCATTCTACCCTGGCATCCATATATGGTCACTTCTAGCTCCAAATAAACCAACATGGCAGCAGCCAAAGGGCTTATGTTAGAGGTTGAAAACAATACAAGACTGCACTTGACATTGGGTTGTTACCTCATCATTTTTTCCTGACCTTAGCTATTAACCTGTTAAGCATGAATTACCATATCAGCAACAATTATGCTGCTAAAAACAATAAAAACAAGATCCAGTCTTTTGTAAAGTCTCAGCCATGTCTGAAACAAGCACTGGGGGAAAATGGTCTCCTGTCTCAAAAATATCCTCACTCTAATAATGCAGCCAATATGGTCTTCACAAAGGTAAAAGCACAATAGCGCATAGACAGACACAAACAACTCATAAAACACAAAATATGTCAGTCTGTCACACAGCCCAAACCATTTTAAATCCCCTGTCCTCCCCCTTTAGTACCTGTTTATCACATCCACAAATTCCCAGCTGTGCACACACAGTCTCACAACACACCAGCTCATTTACTGATCAAGGGCTTGTCTCCATGCTGTACGTCTCTTTTGAGCAAAGGTGAAGATGTAAAGGCCCAAGATAGCTTTAGTTTGAGGGCTTGGGATACTGAGACTGAGCCAGATCTTATTTCTCCGTGACTGGGGTTGTCAAAAGCTCAACTTCCTGCAAAGTTGGCTTCTCTCATAGTCAAAAGTGACAATTACCTTAAAAGAACATGTAAAAAGGATTTCTGATGGTTGAATTATCTTTTCATCTGAGCAAAAGCCGTGAGGAAAGACTGTGAAGACAAAGACGTTGCTGTCTAAGAAATGCCACCATTTCTCCGCTGCTGCACAAGATATTCACATTTCAAATGCCAGCAGGCACAGGCATTGAGGGGGGGAGTTAGCAGAGGGGGGATATTGTGGGAGGGCTGATTTGATCAAGCAGCAGGCGGCTACAGATCACCCCCCACCCCCTTTGCTCTCCACTATCCCATCTCTCTTCCACGGAGCGAGGGAATAAAAGTGACAGAGTGCAATCACTGTCTCTTATCTACCAATGAGGAGAATGGGTAGGGATGAGATTGAGTGACCAGCCGGCTGTGGCGTGTCTGCCGTGTCAGCCTTATTGAATTATGACTCGGCAGGAAGTGGCATGTTATGAGCCGCGCGGGGCCACGGCAAGATATCACGGACGTGGATTCGGGATGAGGCGACAGGGCGGTAAAGCAGCTGAAATGAAACCTGTCTGTATGTAAAGTTCATGATGTCTTTTATGGGGTAATGAGATTTGAAAAGACACTGGATTGGCTGTGATGAAAAGATGAGCTACAGCAGGTTTCAGGTAATGTAATATATCCTGCTTTGAACATATTGAAGTTTTCAATATAAGAAACAATGGCTGTGGATGGCTAATTGTCTAAAAAAAACCATCACTGAGATACATTTGATCAATAGGGGGCAGTAAGACACAGACAGAGACAGATGCAGATACAATCACGTTGTAAAGATGCTATGGCTAAACTTTAAGAAAGCAATAAGAAATCATGCAACACAAAATTTGATATGTTTCCCTGTAAAAGAGCCAATATTTTGGATCTTATCTCTGATTCGCTTTCTACCAAAACTTGAGAAAATGAAGATGCTACATTGGCCACTCAACCATAAAGTCTATTGATTATTGTTTGTTTCATATTTCTTTGCATGAAATCAGACAAAAATAACTGTAGACAAGTCAAGCCAATAGATACGAAAATAACTGTAACCCTCTAAAGGCTGAACCATTAAATAATAATTGCCAATAACAAAAAAGTAATATTAATTTGCATATATGAGTTTTAATGTGTATCATATTTGCTACATGGGGGGGGGGGGGGGGGGGGGGGGGGGTTGCAGTTTATTCCTTATTCCTTATGTATTGTGCAATTTATTTTGTTTTTTCAGGGTTATAATGTGGTAGAAGTCGCAAAAACACACAAAATTTCATGTATCAAATATGATACACTTGCTTGGACTAAGGACTGGGCCCTTATTTAAAAAAATCAAAGCCTTTTCATACTGCTGAATGCTAACCGTTACTGCTGATATATAAAAAATGGATCTCAAGTTGCTGTTTCATGAACCAGTGTCAGGTTTTGAATCCAGGGTTTTGCTTTATTTGACTTTTAATTCTTGGTTAATATTAAGCATTCTCTGGTTTGGTTATAGTGTTTGAGTTTTGTTGTTTAGAGTTGAAAGTTTACAGCATTCAGATTTTCCTCTGTTTTTGTAATTATAATAATACCTTAAACTCTGGTCTTTAGGACTTTAGAGCATACTTTTTAGTTCTTGTTGCCTTTCAGTGTGAATTTTTTTGATTAACCTTGCTTTTGTTTTTTTGTATCGTCTTTCTATGATAGCGCTGTCTTCCTTCGTTCGTTGTCTGTCTGTGTTCCTGACTACCTTCTAATTATTTTGGAGTTTTTCCAATTGTTTCTTGCAGTAGAGTTTTGCCGTGTTTGCTTTGGACTTATTGTCAAGTAATTCAATGTAACAAGTTTTGCTCTGGAGTCCTTGGATTTGATTAGTCTTCATCCATTAACCTTGACAACAGTAATTTCTGGAAGTTCAGTGCTGGTTGGGATTTTTCACCCCAAGACGTTACCAGATGGTTTGAGAGCAACTTCTTAATTGCACTATATGAGCCCAGTAATTAAGCATTCAGACTGTGTAATTGTGAAAGTTCTTTGTGTTGCTGCCTTACTTTTTTTTTTTTTCTTAATTTCAAGTCAAAGCTTGACGTTTTGACAGTTTTGACATTCACGTGTCAAATTGTCAACTCGTGAGGTTTGCAAAAACTAAATCAAGTCAGACACCAGCCTGACTTAAGAACAAGAAGTCCAAGTCTGCAGCCCTAATTAATACTACTACAATTAAGCTGGCTGATTACAAAGAATTTAAATGGCAAAAGCTGCTTAATAAAGCAGTACAAACCTCTGCAAAAAATGAAAGTAGTATCTCCCTATTGGCCTACCAAATGATTAGTATATTATTAGTTCAAATATTAACGTACAGTTAAGTGCTACTTTTATTACAGTCTTCAACTATTTATAGTACTACATTTATTTAACCTCATGGTTAAATGTTCAGCTATAATGTGGTAAAATATGACTTTTGTATCTCTTCATTTTCATCTCTTCTTTTTCTTCTTCCTTTAACTTTACATTTTCAACATCCTTCCAGATCTTTTTCACCCATTTCACACTTTCATTGTCTGCTACATCTAAGCGGCTGACCCCCATATGAGCAAGAGAACACACAAGGACAGCAATTATCAAAGGTACATTGAGGCCTGCTCTGCAGCTCAGGCTTGGGATTTGTGGAAAATTACATGGCAATAAAACGTTTGCAGTATTTCTATGCAGATGTGTGTGTGTGTGTGTGTGTGTGTGTGTGTATCTGATACAGAGGGCAAAGGCTGTATTATGGCTGTTGAGGTATTATATGAGAGAAAAGATACAGGCAGGTGTGTGACTGCATGCCCTGCCTTGAAATGAGTTCTGAGCAGAGGAGTCACCACAGAGGGCAACAGTCAAGATACCATAGAAAAGAGTAGATGAGAGGGAGGTAGTTCTCTCTGTTGACCATTTATGTGCTTTGTGAAATCACAGATATCTGCTGTCTGGTCTAATAAGTGCTACTGAAAGCATCACAAGTACAGCTGCAACTGTGAGGGAGCTGCTGTCACCGCTGGCAGTCAGACTTTACTCACACAGCCGTCAAAACATGGTGCTGATATGAATAAATTACAACCAAAACTAGAATACTCCGCACTTCCACATCAAAAAGTCTTTTTAATCATTGTTTTGATTGACATTTATGGTTTTTGTTGTTTTGTTTTTTCTCTGCTAAATTGTTTACTCAATCCTGAGTCCCAACAAAAGCAAACGCTGCCACTGAACCTAATTATATGTTATGGATTGTTCAGTCTCGAATAGATCTGTGGATGCACAAGCGCTTTTTATTAAAAATTAAAGAGTCCTTTGATCTTCTTTATTATTATTTAGGTATTATTAAAACCCTCAAATCCAAACAACACCTACCTATTCAGCGCAGAAATTACATTTCATTTGTATTCTGTATTTGAACTCTTTTAGTGTTTTTGCTAAAATGATCCCTTTAAAATGTCCAACAGAGAATAAAAGTGAAACTAAACCGGTGTAATTTAGCTTGTTGTATTATATCATGGGTATTTTTAGCTGTGTGGTGTTTTGTTTTTTTTATATTATTATTATTATTATTTGCCTTGCAGAAGAAATTCAAAGCCAGAATGTTACACAAGAAAATCAGGATGAAGTATCTGCAGATTTATTTTATGGCTACTTTTCTAATGATGTTGTTGTATTTCAAGCTCATCACAAGCCAAGGGAGTAAATACCTTTTGTTTTCTTTTTGTATTTTTTGTCTTTTTCTTGAATCACGGGCATGTGGATGTCACTGTATAGACATGAAATAATGGAAAAACTTGATGCCGTCCATCCTGTCATCTGTGTAAAAGTGACTCGGTGTAGCTCTAGTTTGAGAGCGGGTAGTGGGGTTTTTAAACAATCCAAAGGTTGGTGGTTCAATCCCCACCTCCTCTAGTCTACATGCCAGAGTGCCCTGGGGCAAGATACCAAACCCCAAATTGCTTTGAGTTCATCCATCAGAGTGCGAGTGTGTGCTTGACTGTCACAAAGCACTTAAAAGGCATCGAATCAAGCGCTGTAGGAATAGCTGAATGACGCTTGTCGTGGAAAGTGGTTTGAGTGCTTTAGAGCAGAAAAGTACAGTATAAGTACCACTATTCTTTGTTAACAGTACATTTAGAAATATACATTTTCTGGGCATCCATATGAACGTCCAATTGCATTTGCTTCCTTTACTCTTTACTCCTCTGGCTTTCATTTGAAAAGCAAACCAGAACGTCTTTCCCTAAAATGCCCAATCATTTTACAGAGACAGAGTGCTGAGTCCAGAAACAGATGGACTCGGTTTCCCTTTCTTTAAAGCATCACGGACCACAGCCAAGTTGGTAGTTAAATCTCTGGTCTCAAAGCAGCTGATTATGAGAAGAGAGCTGTCTGTGGCCGCAGTGTTTCCTTGATATATTGCTCTGAAATGAAACACTTTGTAGGCTTAATAAGTAAAATAAATATGCATGGTTCCAAAGCAGTTTCACAGATGTGCTGAAAATGACCTATTTTAGCAGAACCTGGCAGTTTACCTAAAAGAATGTCATTAATGTGGGGTTCAGTGAAACCTACAGTGACTCACAGTCTATGCTGTTTTATGGACCTGTCCACCATCCAGAAAAAGGGTTTTGCAGGGAAACTGTTCCCCGAATCACTTCCTTTTAGCCAATTGCCCGCCTTTTGTTTATCTGAGACTTGTGTTTGACCCTTGACCCTAATGGGCTGATATTTTGCTAGCAGTACAGCACTGCTTCTCAAATATTATTTCATCTTAATGTCAAAATATTGTATGTGTTTTTGTTGTAAATTTTCTGTGAACGGTGCTTTTCCAAGAAATAACCCTACTATAGGGAGAGTTATTGTTCCTTGTTTCAGTAAAGGTCAGAAATAAAATAGCTGTTTCACTAGCAAAAAGACCAGAAGAGATTTAACGCAGCAAATAAAATGGGATGCCAAACTATGGAGGGTTTATCACTTTGATCTTTGCTGGCATTAGATTTAAAGGTTAATAAACTTTTTTTTTTAATGTAAAGCAGCTCCATAAAGTTTCACAAAGTTAGCTGTCTTTCAGTTTATATCAAATGTTGTGTTCAATAGAGGACATGTATGAATGATTTATATACATTCGGTTTTAAAGGAATGCTCTAGCAGTTATCCTGAAAGATTTCCACTGAAAACTTCTTTTTCTTTCCCCTTTTTGGAGGACAACAACTACATCAAAGTGATAACAGGACGCAGCAGTTGTATATGTATTTTTCTGTCAGGCAGAAACTGGGTTTAGAAACATTAAACATACAAATACTGATCAAAGGGAGAAAGGGGATGATACTGCAGGATCTGTGTGACAAGATGGATATCTTAAAAGGTTTTGACACATTTTTGCCATGGTTTCAGTCTGATCCTGTGCAGTCATAAATCTTGGCTGGTTGACAGATTTTCTCTCTGGTTCAGTGCTTCAGTAAAGACATGAGGAAATACTGTGAACTCAGTTTTATGAGTAGTCATGAATTCATTTCCTCTGTTTATGTACCAACAGTTTGAGGTCATGGTTTGGATGTTCATGCACCACTGAAAGCAAACAAAACAGAGATTACACAGGAAAGGACAACTAACTCAGATCAGTGCTCTTTCAAAAGCATTTAAAATATAAATTCTCAGATTATGAGGTTTTGCAGTCATGTAGACGTGTAGCTAACTACGGTGTGTTAACCTGTCTGCTATATGATATGTTTGACAATCATGGTGACAATGTACAGAAGGGCCAAGTTAATGAGGCCTCAGTCACAAGGACCCAGAAACCAGTAAGGAGCCTATTTAGTGACCGCTGGTCATGAGGGGAAAAAATATTATATTATATATATGCCCCAACCAGTTGGCAAATCCTTCTGATTGCTATGGTCAGTAGCAGATTTTCACAGCCGTGCATAGTTTACATGAAAGACAAGGACTTGTTTACGAACCCTTGCCAGGTATTCTCCAAGCTGTAGTGAAAAAGACTGAGACAAACCAGAAGCAGAGACTCATTCTGAAAGTAAAGGTTGCCCTGTTGAAATGTGTTGACTAGTATGCCAAGGGAGAACTTTGGCTTTGAAGTTGTCTCATCTTCAAAGCCAAAGTTGTTTACAACTTGCATCACACCTTTTTTTAAGTTTTACAGCCACTTGGCTAATAGTTAGCAAGTGATTGCAGACAAGCCAGCAATCTGCAGCAATCTGTTGATGACCAAAGGAATCATAATCGCGTCCAATATGGGCTCAACTCTCAATTTAGAATCAAAAATATGACCACAAAAAGGCATGCTGTTATACAATGAAGCAGTGTGTTACTCGTTGTTTGTAATTGCAAACTCAAGGAGAAACACTATTCATGTACTCAACTGGAAACATCACAAATTAATACAGGACATGCAGAGCCAGCTGCACATCACCAGTACCCATCTACTGATTCTTCAAGTCTATAATTCTATTATATAACTATGAGGTGACAGTTAAAATCCATGTTTACTCTTTAGTCATAATTCCACTTCCCAAATTAGCATTATTTTTGTGTTAGAAGTAGTTCACTCGCTGGGCCCACGTCCTCATTGTGGGTTTGACAGTGTTTTAGTAGATAAAGGTGAATGGCTTGGACGTGAATTGAGCTGCAGTTTGGGGAAGGCCTTGAAGGGGACTGGCAGCAGCTCCCGGGCCTGGCAGATCCCCATGTACTAAATAGAAGTGAAGAAGTTAAAGAATTGAAAAGGGAAGGGAGGGTGGAGCAACTAAACGAGAACAAACAGCTTGTAGAACTGGGGGAACATATATAGATAAGAACTGGAAGGAGCATCTTTGGAGACGTGGTCCCGCTCCTAAAATTCAGATACTTTATCTCCAGTTGTAGTGTTGAGTTTGGTGGCAAACGCTGTTGCTTGCTGCTTTGGTTAGATACTGCACTCCCTCTGGATTATATTACTTAAAGTGAATATAAAGCTCAAAAATGTAATATTAGGGTTACGCAGGGCATTGGTGTGGATTGCAAAACATAACCTCATTTTTTTAGTGCTAACTATTCAAAAACATTGTCAAGCTCATGAAGAGAAGAGTGCCATCTGCTGAATCACAAACTACATCAACAGAAAATCAAAGTAAGATGCTGCATCGCGTTGCCCACATTGTCTGGCAGGTGATCTCAGGGAAAAACTGCGCAGGAGCACACAGTGGTAAGAGCTTAGCAACAAAGATGGAGACAAAATGAAAAAAAAAAAAAGAAATAAAACACTCTGTCACGGATTACCTCTTCATAAAGGATTCTCATTTCTAACACATCCTTTCTCATCAGAGCCAGGGCTGCTGATCTAACTGAGCCAAAGATTTTCCACCCAAATAAAGATGAAAAAAGGAGGGAAAAAAGCAGAATAATCAGGGACACGCAATATGTCTCACACGCATCATCATACTGCTGCCACTTCTCTTTTCGTGGCGATGTTTTGTTTGTATGTTTTTGCTTCCACAACAGCCTGAAGATAGAGTCAGGCTACCACAATGTGGCAGTACGCCTGTCACCTCGAGGTGGTGGGGATGGGGATGAAGGGGGTTAAGGGGGGTTGAGGGGGAGGAAGTCACATGCAATTCTGCATTAATTGGTGTCACTTCACCAAGGGAGGGGGCATAGTGTTACATTAGGTCTCCCTCCGCTCCTTTTTCCCTGACAGTCTAATTAATGTTTCTGAGCTGCAGTGCACCTCTGTGTCTGCAGGCATGCATGTGCTGTGCGTGTGTCCGTGCATGTGTGTATGTGTTGAGGGGGCTTGTAAACAGGTATGTGGGGCACATGAAAAATTTCCTGATGAGTTATGGGTCATCAACACCTTATCTGCTGCTAATCAGCACTGCGTTTCCTCCCTCTCTCAGCCCGGCACCTCTTCATCACCCCTGTGCTTTTTGCAAACTCCTGGGTCCTAAAAGGAGCTGCTCTGTCACTGGGTTACTAACCAGTGTTTTTCATGGTAAATCACAGAAAAGGCTCTTTCTTTCTAACTGAGTGCTGTAAACATGTTGTAGAAGACTGGAAATGTTTGACGGACCTATCAGTGGCATAATCAAAAATAGCTTCCAGGCCCCAGGAATTTAAATAATGTAGAAGAGACTTTAAGACAAAACACAAAGTCCTTGATTATTTTATATAAACAACCATCACCAGCCTCTAAAATCACAAATATGTTATATGTAGGGATTTGATTTGATAAGGTTTTATGGAAGTCAATGCCATTATTGAACCTGCTTATCGATCCAAATCTTTATTGATTTCCATATTGATCGTTGAACCGTTTTATATGTGGAAACAAATATACCTACACAGACTTTTCAGGGTCAGTACAACTGCTTTATTATCTAAAATCCCAAACAGACTGCTGCTTAATGCTTAATGCTAAACGTAGCATCTTAAATGGAGAGAATGTTTGTATGGCATTATTTTTCATTCAGGCTTTGAGAGTCACATAAAATTGTGTTAAGCATCTGTACAGATGTTCAGTTGGGGAGCAGTAGCTGTAGCACCTGTGATTGCACATACATACACAGAGTGTTAAATACATGGCACCTCTTCCATGTTGTGTGGAAAAATGTTTCATCGTGTTGCTGTGGTTGGTGTTTCCAGCCTAGTTGAAATTATCATGTATACAGGCATTACAACTAGCACATCATCTTTCTGTGGGAAGCAGTACTTTAGACCACTTTGTCCGCTCTGCAGTGACTCCTTTTTTGGCAACGCTAAACTTGCATGTATGACATTGTTGATTGGCAATCAGTGTGTAGTGGGAGCACCTGCGGGCATTGATAAAGGAATTGATAAGCTCAGGCGCATATGATACTGATGCTCTGGAAAATTTGGGACCCGATTTCAATTTCCATCCTTAACAGAGCAGCACAGCTATGCATCGGTTAGTACTGTTGCTTCACAGTAAGACGGTCCTGAATCCAGTGGCTTATTGCTGCTTTAATGGCTTTGCAGTTGATTGTTTCTTAACTGTGTGATGTTTAGTATGTTTCAAGTTATTTTTCCCCTGCAGCAGGTAACCATATTAGAAAATTTTCATTTAAACCTTTAATCGTTTCAATAAATTTCTTACCTGTGTGAGCATGTCACCAGGTAGAAAACAACAGAAGCAAAATCTTGAATTAGCATTGGCTCCTTAACTTCACAGCTCTATGACATTAAACAAAAAAGTCATAACCTTCATAATTTTATGACTCATGGACTGATATGAGTGAGCAACTTTGTTGATTTATCATCCTCATCCTAAGTATGTGTAATATGTAAATATTGATGGGGGTTTTTTATTATCTGCTACAATCCCCGTTTCTGAATAGATCTAATTTTCCTAAAAGATCATCTGACATTAACCCAGTTTCCCTCTTACAGTTTCAAAAGTTTCAAAAGACCAATCATTTATGCAGGGAAAGTAACACACAATAAGCTACCATTTATGTTTTATTAGCCCTCATATTACCTTGACATTTTCTTGACATTATTATCTCGGCGTTATCTTGACAAACTACGACTGTGTTCTGCTCGTCTGCACTGCTCCCCCTCGACAAACAGGAGCTTCATTGGGCAAACTCATATTGAGGGTCAGGAAGATTAGACTTTTTAATAACAAGGCCAATATTTGACTCTAGACTTCGCAGTGCAAAAAACATCAATATTTTCAGTAATTAAACAAATGCTGAACAAAAAAAAATTACTCCCGGACCACTTCCCACTCCAGAGGCACGGCAGACGGATGCTGTAAAACATTTAATCACCGCTCTTTAAAAGCTCAGAGATTTACTCACCCCACACTGTAGAAGGCTGCAAACGGTGTGATCTGATCTGTTTAAAATACTGCCCTTCATTCGCCCAGGGCAAGAGGGCTTTTCTGGCTCATTTTGTAATGTGACTTGCTATTTAACTGCCCACAAGTGATGTAGAGAGAGGGAGCTAGGGAGCCAGCAGGCAGTAGAAGGTCAGCCCAATGTGAGCTGCCGTGCCTGCCTGGTAAACTTTCCCGCATACCCAGTGTCGACCCGCAGCCCACCAGGCGCGGCGCAGCTGATGAGGCAGGCATCATTGAGTGAACCAGCCAAATCTCCCACCTACCTAACTCCCACTAAATTCCTTCTTATTTGTTATTCACATGCCCTTAAGGGCCCGGTGCCTGCCTATTGACATCCATGCCAGCCTCTCTGTGTCCATAACACCTATCTGACTCTGGAGCTGGTGGGTGGGTGAGTCTAACATAATGCCCTTTTTAGAGGCCCCTAGCCTCACCTCAGACCATAAATTTAAGAACTTTGTATACACAAAGCAAAAGCGTTTCCAGTATCAAGTAGACCTTTTTTCTGCATGACCTTGTGGTGCCCTGCATTATTTCTCTCTGATGAATCTCAGAAGGGTCTGCAGCTGTCTCACCATGTGCTGTTTCTGCAATTGTTTACTCAGGTTTGATGGATGTGACGCCTGATCCTTGTGACAAAGCGGCTGCTGCAGCGAGCCCAGAGCAACTTCTCATGGAGCCCGCCTTGCTTGCCTCGCCTTGGCCGAGTGATGTAAGCAGCCAAGACAAAACCATGATGACGAACACATGACGAGGTCACAGGACATTCTTCATGATTGACAGGCAGCATAATAAGGGCCTTTGTTTAATTAGAGTACATGAGGAAAACTGCTGAGTCAAATCCTGTTCTACTTGCGCCAAACAAAAAGTCACCAGCGTAGGTGATGCTTAAAGAGCAACAAACAAAATAACAAAAACAAAACAGATCATTAACACTGTGACGTCCAGGCCAATTATATTATCCTCTAACGCTGAAACAGTGGTTGGTACACGGGGCAAAAACAAAGTCCTCTCAAAGGTTATACACTTTGTCGTTACATTTTTTGCTGTCCAGTCTCTCAAATTTCCTGGTTAAAGTTCAGTAAAGTTCATCTCTGAAAGAAGCGTTTACAACCATTAAATGCATTCCTCAAGCAAATCCTCTGATCATACCAGCTACATTGGAATCTAATTGATTTTTGCCATCTAAAGTCATGGTGTGACGAAACTCTGAATGCTAAAAATCATTCACCATGTTTGGAAAAAAAAAGTCAAGTCAATTGTGACTAGTCAGAACTGAGTTTGAATTTCAGTTCCACTTCAGGCCTCCAGTACAACTACTCTGTGTGTATCAGCCACCTGAGAAATTTCTGCAGTGGGTGCAGGTAATGGGTTATTGTCCAAGATAACTGTGAGCTAGTGCGAACTCCTGGACAATTCTCTGAGTAATAATCCCTGAAATCCTGTAAACTATCAGGCAGATCCACTAGTGCACAATAATGGAGAGGATGTGAAGATTGCGGCTCTTCCTCTTCTTCCATCTCCACTTGCAAGCCTGTTTTCTTTCAGATGGGTAATGACACTATTTGGGAGGGCAGCCTTGATAACTCTGCTGAGATAATCTGGTGTTGTAATCCTCTCTTCTGTAAATTGGGCCTTTTCGACTGCCAAGACGATGGCACTCTGAAGTGCTGTTGAGAAACACTCTCCTACATATTACCCCCCTCGTTTCCCATCTTATACCCCATTTCACACATTTTCATGTTGTCATTTTTCTGTTTTGTGCACTGCTTTTTTTTTTTAGAATAAAAAAAAACTGATCCTTTTAAACTGCAGCCATTTTTTTCTCCAAAATCCATTTGGAGAGTTTTCCCATTTGGTGTCTATGAAATGGAAGCTTTTCCAAGAACTGTCAACAAAGTTAAGGGCCCTGCATGAGGTGGCTGTTTGTAAGATTATTATTGCTCATAATAATCAGCATGCCTTCAGGCGAGACTGTGTCTTTTGCTGCTTCATCGAACGCAGATGAGTGAGGAAGACATTTGGAATGAGACTGTATATTGTATTTTGAAACGATAATGATGATGATAGGATTGTGCTAAACGTGCTTCATGGGTGACAGCTTGGAGAAGCTGCAAGCCAGCATATCTATTTTGTTACTAGGGTTCTCGTGCCATATGGTCTATTAATGTAAGAACTGTAATAAAACACTCTTTTTGTCTAGTTATGAGCTGGCTCAAAGAGCAGTTAAGTTGCACAATGACCACTCATACATGTATGCAGACCTTTTTTATTTGTAAAATTTGCCACTAAAAATTGGACCCGGAACTGCATAAGTGGTGAAGAAAATGGATCTGAAAGTGTTTATAAGTTGTGACAGGTTTTTATAACGTAATAGAAACTGGATTGGGAAAATGAAACTAATATAAAGAGATAAATTTATGTAATGACTTAGATCATTAGTATAGTAATAATATACATGACTCAGTTTAGTAACAGTTTCCAAAAAGATGCTTTTTTTTAGAAAGTAGTGGTGAAAAGTTGAACCACATAGGTTTTTGGACCTGTGCGCCAAAGGAGCAAATAAGTAGATAAATCAAGTCATAAAAATGATGAAAGACACTTCAGGCATTTTTCTTATAATTATAAAGAATGATCATCATGATCAGATTGATCATTACAATGCCATCTATTAATGCGGTACCTCAAGGTTTGAGGTAATAACGGCAATTTCGGACCATTTTGTGAAGTTTTGTGTTACCAGAAAGAGAAAAGGGGAGGAAGAGCAGAATGAGAGGACGACAAACTACAAGGTTACTTTAGGTTGACCACTTGGACCCCTAATGATTTCCTTTCCTTTATTTCAAACTATAAAGTTGGTCACAAAAAATAACTCATCTAGGAATCATCGTTGTTGTCTTTTGTACTTAAGTGTTTAACCCTGTAATGCTGAGAGTATCTGACTATCCTCTACTTGATTAGTGTGATTTTTTTTTTTCATCGTTACCTTCTTACATGTTTTTATTTGTTTAAATAATCAAACTGTTGGTAATAAATTGCCCAAAGGTTCAGATGTGGCAACAATGATAAGAATAAAAACTCTTTTTTTTTCTTTTTTCTTTTTTTTATCAATTTTCTAACAATTTTTTCATGGCTCAGGTCATACAGAGGTAAGTAAATGTAAGTGTTTTTCCTCTCCCTTCAGTGAGTAACATTTGTTTTAATCTATACAACAATGTACTATATAGTAGATTTCCTAATTTGCAGTATGTTTGTTGGTTTCCCAGCTGACACAGTTTGTCCGTTATCGAAAAGTTCCACTGCAGACACAATCACGGCCTTGAAAGTTAAAGTAACAGCGAGGCACTGAATGAACCCAGCAGAAAAAATTCCTTCTCACACTGTTTTGTTGCTGCACTGAATGTTGTTTTGGAGCCTTTGTCTGTGCCAGCTCTGACTTCTATTCCAGGTGTACACATCGTACTGTTAAAGCTATGCACATTAAATGAATGCAATGAGATCATGAACAATATCACTGAGCTGAGAGGATTTTATTTTATACAGCCTTTTAACGGACCTCTCTGATGTGCCAAAAAATGTGTTACAGAGAGGAATTTTTAAAATGAAATTACAAATAAGTGAATTTGGGGGAAAAACGACTTGGATTTAGGATCAAGTTCAACTTTATTCCTTAACCTTTGGGTTTATGATGCAAGTCAACACATCTACTGTATGTTCAAATTTTGCCTCTCACTACATTCTTCTTCCCAGCACCTGCTTTGTTATCGATCCACATAGGGTCATCTCTCTAATGGTGGAATGACCTTCCTATTCCAGTCATAACAAAGGATTCACGCCTCGCTTTCTTTGTAGACTGAAAACTCACCTCTTCAAGGAGCGCCTCATATCTCTCCTACTCCAAACACTGAATCATATCCATTCTCCATATCTTTCCTCTCCTCTTGTTCTCACATGTTCTCATCAGAAATCTTTCATCTTTTCCCCTTAGCCTCTATTTCTATTTTTTGCTCCGACCTTTCATCATTCTGTCACAATAGCGTTCTGAGGGTGCTGCGGTTGTAACCCTTGACCTTCCTAGTATGGTTTTCTTAATATGACGGTGAGCTGCTGCCGGGAGTGAAGTTCATTCTGCTTTTAGGCTCGCTGCTATTCGTCAGCTAAAGGTCTACACTGTAAATGAAAGTGGATATAAATGGATAAAAAAAAAAGAAAATGGATTATTGGGGGGAGAAAAAAGAAAGCCTTAGGGCAAAGTATATACGATAGTCCAGACAGAGGGGTAGTGCAACACTGTAATGGATGCAAAAAGCTGGCACACTTTGGAGGATGTTCAGAGTACATGTTATTCCTTTCACTGGAATTGGAATGTAATAACCGAATGGAGTCTTCATTATAAATCTGCCTTTTTAATATGTTCTTTACTTGTTAAGGGGATGAGAAAATTATCTTGCATTCTTTTTTACTTTGGAGCATGCAAGTCTAATATTAAAAACCCATTGTACTTTGAGGCATGTGCGGAGTACCATTTTCCCTGGTGCCCTGACCATCAAAGACCCTGAAAACCACCATTTGGCTCATTTTAATCTGAATATGAAGCATAGTAGAGTTAAATCTTAAAAAAACAAAGAAGAAGAAAAAGAAAAAGCATCCAGAACCTAAACAAGCTCAGTCACAAGTTCCTAAAGAATACAAGACTTGCAAGAAAATGTAGCTATAAGTGGAACAATTTAAATGCTTTTGTATGCTTAAAAGAATATGATCGGAACGTGTACAAACTCCCAAATTTGTCCTTTTAGAAGTCCCTCAAAAAGCATTTACGGCTTTGAAACCGGATGTGCAAATGACAGCTGACAGAAGCAGCTGTTAACTGTATAAAGATGTAATATGTCATGTTTTTTTCTTCTGTCTGTTTTCTGAGCGACTTTGAAGAATATTCCATATCTTGTAATAGTTTGTTTTTTTCCTGCCATTGTGGGTGTCTTGTTTTCACCAGCTGCTTATTGCCCTTTCCTCCTTTGTAATTTGGGCTTTTCTCATTTATCCACTTTGTGCCTTCTTGTCGCCTCTCTCCTCCTGCATATGACCCAGAAATCGATCACAAAGCGCCATCTTGCAGGACGTCAGGATGCATCTACGTCTGCATCTACATCAAAGAGGAACAGGGAAAGAGAAATGCTGTGAGCTTTGAGCAAGAATGCACAGGCGCACTCTTTGTGGAAGTGTTTCTAACCATCACTTATAAACAAGGTGTGACACCCAGCTTGAATATATAAAATGTGACAGTCATTGAGGGGTGGACACAAACACAGGGCATGAACAGAAAAGAGTTCAAGTCATAAAAAAGATCTTAACAGGTACTGGTCATACACAGGGCATCAGACACAGTGGGAAACAATCCAAGTGAGGCCAAAGCAAAAGGCAACGTCAAAAAAACAAGCCAGAGGTCATACATAAGGAAATACAAGCAAAACAACAGGAAGAAGCGATAATGGGCAGAAAGCTAAAATAAGAAAAGACAATCTGGCAACTGGGAGGTGAAGACATGAGATATTTACACCGAGAAGAAAGATCGACTGACTGAACACAGGTGTGGCTCAAAAAGGGCAGAAAACAGGACAAAGGCTGGACGTAGAACAATTTAATGTAGACAAAGCAGATTTGAGAATAAATTCATTATCATGATAGAAAAAAATCTACATATGAATAATTCTGTTGTAGTCTTTGTTTTCTATTAGTTTTTGTGGGATGAGCCACTGTGTAATAAAATGTTCTGTTCTCGGCCATTTGTGGCTTTAATGTAAAAACAAAAGCAAAAGCAGAAATAATGAACACTGTTATGGTCATCTGGGACAATAAAATGACAGGTAGCTTGTCAACAAAACAACTGATAGATGATGCAGCCCATACCTACCCATACATCATAATTAATCAACATTGCCTTTAAAGGATTGGTCTAAATTGAGAACATCTCTGTTTTCTCACAGGCTTAGGTGAGTTATTTTGTTGTGCTCTCTGTGTTTTTTTTCCTATACACACTCAGTAAAGACTCAGGTGAAATTCGTTTTTTTGGACCTATTCAACTTTTTTGTATATAAGGGCTTATATAAAGACATTCATGTTATTTGAGTATTATTATACACTTAGAACCAAACCACTACATACTGTGCGATATGTGCTAAAAACAATATATAACTAACAAAGATTATTTCTATTCTTTGATCAGCTGTGTTTTTCTATATAACTGGTACACACTGGGCTTTCTTCTACCTTGCTGTTCTTTGGTTATTACACTAAATGGTCCATAAGCTTTCCTTCAGTGTCCCTTAGACTGTAACAGCATGCATCAGCTGTGGTATTTGTCACATTTCATAAGTATTATGTAACACAATATGAAACAAAATTGTTATGGCAGTTCAGTATAAAAATGCTCATTTTGACCTGTGAAAAAGAAAAACACTATGAATCAGGCCAATTTCTGGCAGTTAAGTTCCTAGGAATGCTTTTATTCTCGTGGATGTCTCACGTGCTGTTTTAGCCACACTGTAGTGGGTGGATTGCTGCATCTTTAGGTCCTTGGGTTCAGACTGCGAGTGTCCTTCAGCCAAGTGGCCTAAGTTCAAATTAAAGTGTCAGCAAATGTCCACTCTGCCAGAGTGCCCTTGTGTCAGACGGTGAAGCTACTGTAAAACACTATGTTTTCACCGTTCGCCACTATCGATTCTGTATTAGTGTATTGTGGGCAATTTTTAACACAGAACAATGGACCATAATTTGAATAAAAGCATTCAGTGTCTGATCCATTATTGAAACATGAGGGCATGAATACCCAAAACACATATATATGGCAACACAACATCATAAGCTACTTAAAATGTGTAATAGAATTCACGAGCTTATATAAGCTGGGGGCTCGTGTGGTCTTAAATTTAAGACTTTTTTTCTTTTCTTCTCTTTTCTTGTGATCACAATGCTCCGTTGTGCTTGCAGCTTTTTTGTCTGTTCTTTGATGTTTTGTGTCTGCCGCTGAGGTTGATGAGGATGGCTAAACTAAACCAAACTGTACGGTGATAAAACTTAAACGCTCTATAGAAAAACCCTAAAAGAAATCCTAAAATACAAAAATAGAATCGAGAGGAAATGTTTTGAGTTTGTGATCATTTTCTATTGGTTTTTCACTACTCTCTCTTTATTCTTCTCCATTCTTTTTTCATTGGCTCCATGGTTGACAGAAACAAGTCATTACTGCAGCTTTAAAACCATTGAGATGCCTATAAAAACTTTAAATTCTGAGAGGAATCTTTTCACAATGCTTTAACAAAACCATAAATAAAGGATGCAAGCGTGTCCTGTAATAAAAAAAGAAGAAGAAACATGAAAGCCATTTATTATCAGAGATAATAAATTAATAATGACAACACAGCAGCTTTTTGTAACTAAGTCATGACCTCCAGGAAGTTCACATAAAATATTGTTACGCCTGAGGTAATGTAATTGTTTTGGTTTATCTCTTTATTAGCACGATTACTCAAAAGGTTCTGAACAGATTTACACTGAAAACTTTTCCCATAGGAGAATCTTGGTCCAGTTTGCTGGGGTGCAGCTGTTTTCACACATGGCCAGAAATGATTGCATCCACTCTTCTATTGTAGCTGCAAATTTCAGAAGCAGCTCTAAATAGCCAAAGTGCTATTTTTTTAATCAAACGTGTCAAGCTGTATGAAGCACTGAGGATGACAGAAATCCAGGCAGGAAGACTCCAGTCAGTTTTCAAAATAAAAGACTTCATGAAGACTAAGCAGGTGTGATTTTAATCTCCGTTAAAGATGGAACTGAATAGCACGATAGACATTAAAAATATGCACCCCATTCACTGATGTATTTCCAGATTCAGAGGTGATTAACTTTTAGAGTCAATCTGGATCTAGATTGGATTTTTTCCATTGTGAGATGGTGCAAAATTGGGCCTTTCACTGCACTAAACCCCAGAAATTAATATCAAATTGAAATGAGAAAAACTGGAGAGATCAACTTCATATTCTCAAGAAAATAAAACCAAAAAATCCTGATCCAGATAGTTTTCTGAGCACAGAAACTCGATTCATTCGTTGTGTGGTGGTGCATCAAGTGGGCATTTTGCAACAACAGTAGATTTCTGTGTGAGGCTCAGTGTCTTGGCATTGATGGGAGCAGTGAGAAAAAATTAGAGCTCCATTTGTTCTGCTTCCGTTTGTCCTGAAGCTGACCTCTGACATTCATTCAGATGATAAACAAGCGGCCAGATTCCTCCTAATCTTTGTTTAGTTGAAAAACCTGCTGGGGATAACGAACCCCAGTATTGGATTAAGATCACACAGACAGCAGATAAACACAGCCTATCACTAATACAGCCAAATGGCTAGACATGTTTCCAGACTCTCCTTATGCCTGCTAACATTATGAAATCACCACTTGTTCACACTCAGCTGTGAGGGGATAAGTATTGTAAGAGTTATTTAGATGAGATACACGAAGAAGACACATATTTTTTTTTTTCACTCTGCAGTGGAACATGTTTTGGTTTTGTGGTCCTGCAAATTTCATTTACTAAGACACAGCAATAAATTTTTTATCAATTAGGTGCTCAGTGTCAGCTTTTATTTTAGTGTGTTTGCATCAGAGATTTATCAGATATAGAAATCTACCTAATGTTAATACTGCATACACATTTTCACAAAATTCAGCCTGACATAAACAACGAAAAAGTTGTCAGTCTGTGTCTGATCTGACCTTCAGTTTTCTCTCCTTGTGCACTTCTACACCACTTCCATTTATTTTTTACATTTGTTTAAACTGTTGTGTTTGTATGTGTTCCACTATCTAGTTGCCATATTTAGAAACTGTGCTGTGCCCAAGTTTTGTGAGTTTTAAAAATGTTTGTTTTCACACTGTGAGTTGATAATCACTGACTCACATGTAGTCTCTAAGGGTTACATATTGAAACATAATAATTCATAATCTGGTCTATACTACGTCTTAAAATAAGGTAAATACAACAGATGAACCTACACATGACTTATTATACTGTGTCATTATTTATTTACCAAATGTAAGCCGATATGCAGGAGCAGTTTGTGAAAAACTAAATACTTGATTAATTGACCATCAGCAAGTGCCACTACATCTATGAAGTTTTAGTTTGTATTGAGAATCCAGGTTTGTGATAACACAATGCTAAGGAGGAAAGACCTCAGCAATGATCTTAGGGAAGCAATTTGTGCTGCTCTTCAGTGGGATGGGTCATAAGGTCATTTCCAAACAATTTGAAACACATTATTCTACAGTGAGAAAAGATTATTCACAAGTGGAGAAAATTCAGCACAGTTGACAGTCTTTGCAGGAGTGAAACCAAGGCAGTCTAAAAGCCTACATCTCAGCCTCAGGTAGGCTGTTAACTGTTAAAGTTCATAGTACTAGAAGACAGACTCCAAGAAGAAATAAAAGACTTATTTCAAACAATTGCCAGGAGAAAGTCTCATCTCTCTAAAAAGACCATAGCAGGACTGCTTCTGTTTGCAAAGCTGAGTCTAAACAAAATACAAGACTTCTGGAAAAATGTCATTTGGAGATGTCTGGCCAGGATGCACAATACCATGTTTGTTGAAAACCAAGCATAGCATATGTCGAGCATAACAAGTATCAAGCATGTTGGTGGAGGGGTCATGATTTAGGCTGGTTTTGCTGCCTTGCAATCATTCAACTCCTCACTATGTCAAAGAATTCTAGAGTTAAATGTGAGGTCATCCATCTGACAGCTAAGCTTGGTCATAACTGTGTCATGCTAGCAAATTTACACCAGAATAGTTAAAAAAGAAAAGAAGGTGTAGCAATGCTGCGGTTAAAGCTCAAACCTCAACTCTCCTGGAATAACCTTAAAAGAGTTGGGCATAATCAAACAGCCACAAATCTCAATGAGCTTAAATAACATTGTAAAGAAGAGTGAGCCAAAAAAAACAAACTACTTGTAGTATGCAATGCATAATTTTTCAAACATAAACATTATCTTAGACAATAATCTCAACACCACCTTCTAAAGTTGCCACATAAAATTTTATGGTATTATTTTCTTGGCAGTTTAAAGTCAGACAGCAGCATTACCATAGAATACATGAACAAATTCCACTCATATTCCCCTAGAGCTTAAAAAGATAAATTGTGCATTACATTAGTCCTTTGCCACATACTATCAATCCAAGTTTATAGCAGCAGTATAGTATGAATATATTTACATTATATTAATGATTATTGACAGGCAGGGATAGGTCCAGCTTCTGCGTAAACACAGGGGATCTGGGGTGTACAGGCAGTCTTTGCAGTCCTGTGAGAGGACGAAACACTAAAGCCTTGTGCAGCACTGTCATCATTATGCTGGATTCATAGCCCACACTTCTTCTCTTCTGTTCTTCCATTTTCATTGCTTTAGCTTGCTCAAAGAGACCCATGGGACCAAACATGGAATATATTGCTTGTGTGTGTTTTTTATAATTGGCTCTAAGGTGACACGAGTCCTCGAGTTGTTCCAGCACACTCCGAAACAGGTTGTTTGAATTTGCCCATTGTGTTTACATGATTCTCTTTCAGTGCAGGCATTTGTTGATATACTGCATGATTGCCAGTATAAGTTGCAGGGGCAATTTTGGAGACAGTCTTGTGGTCACAAGAGTATTTTGTATGCATTAACTTGTTTGGTATTTAGATTGCTGGCTCTGTGAGTTGGGTTATTGCAGTATTGATGCAAGCCTTTCACTGAAATGGACCAAGTGATTAATCCTGCGATTTCATCAACAACATATTACCACTTTATATCAATAAATATACATTTTACTTATAAAAAAGCAAGTACAAATTGTATTTCTCATTTAGAAATGCTGATCACCTCAAAGTTTTTACAATTTTAACATGAAAGAAATGCATTTAGTTGAACAAATGTTATTCTGTGCTGAAATATAGTGCAACAGGCCAAAATGTTTAACGCAGCCTCCAGTATTGCTGTCTTGTAATATGCAGTGGATATATTAGTGGCAAATAAAAACATTTTTATTAAATGTTGGATTCCTGTCTTAATCTGACTCACCAGAATCACCTCTTCGTGATTCCTAATGTTGGCAAGGAAAATGTAGAGGGTATAGTAAACAGAAGTTAAGTAACTTTAAGTAAAAATAACACACTGACAGGTGTGCATTGGTGGACAGTGGTGTAAAATAAATGAATCGAGACAGTACTGACATTATATTGATCGGGCATAGCACTATGACCAGTGACAAGTGAAGTGAATAACACTGTTTATCTCTTCATCGTGGCACCTGTTAGTGGGTTGGATACATTAGAGAGAAAAGAGAACATTTGTGCTCAAAGTTGATGTGTTAAAAGCAGAAATAATTAGCAGGCATATGGATCTCAGTGAGTTTGACAGGGGTCAAATTGTGATGTCTAGATTTCTGGATCAGAGCATCTCCAAAACTGCAGCTCTAGTGGGTTTTTTCCAGTGGTCAATATCTATCAAAAGTATCTATCAACCACAGGATCACCGACAGCCAAGGCTCAATGATGCACATGGGGAACGAAGTCTGGCCCTTGTGATCTGATCCAAAAGGTGCAAAACAGTTCATGCTGGTTGTGTTAGAAAGGTGTCAGAATACACAAAGCATCACAGTTTATTGCATATGGTGCTGCATAGCCAGATCTGATGAATCATGTTTCCTTTTGTATCACATGGATGTTTGTGTGCGTTGCTTACCTTGGGCACATTAGGCACGAGGATACACTATTGAAAGAAGGCAAACCAGCAGAGGCTGCGTGATGCTGTGACCCACAATCTGATGAAAAACCTTGGATCCTGGCATCCATGTAGATTGTACTTTGACATGTACCACCTACATAAGCATTGTTGCAGACCATGTACGCCCTTTCATGGAAACAGTATTCCCTGGCTGTGGCCTCTTTCAGCAGGATAATGTGCCCTGCCACAAAACAAAAGTGGTTCGGGAATGGTTTGAGGATCACAACAATGACTTTGTCCTCGGAATTCTCCAGATCTCAGTCCAATCAAGCATCTGTGGGATACACTGGACAAACAAGTCTTATCCATAGAGGCCCCACCTCAGAGTTCATGCCTCGACAGGTCAGGGCTGTTTTGGCAATAAAAGAGGCACTAACACAATAGAAGACAGTGAGCCATAATGTTTGGCTGATCGGTATACGCTGACAAAAGCAGTAAATTTATACACAGTTCATTATGTCTGTCTTTGTATTTTTATTTTTCTTCTTCATTTATAGTTGTTGTGACGTGTTCTAGATTTTTTTGTCTTGTGATATGTCAAATATCACAGGATCATATCATGGTGTGATGGTACCATCATGTCAGGAGAATGACTGAGGTGTCATATTGTTGTATGTTGGAAAACCAAGGATGGAGTAAGGCTAAAGCTGCTGCAAAAAGGAGAAAATTCCTGAATGAATTTGTTGGTATTCTTGTGCACAGTTTTCAAGTTGGTTGTTACAAAAATCTTGGCGATCCTTCCTCAGTTGATCTGGGTATCTATTCTGAGTCGCATCTGTCTTTTTTGTAATCCCAAAATCACTTGATGAGGCCGTGATAGGGGCTGTGGGGGCTCCATGCAATCTGTTGCAGGGCTTCTTACAAATAATTCTTTATGATTCTCGCTAAATGGTGCAGAATAAACTTAAAAACTAACCAAATAGTGAGATTAAACTTTGAACATTTTAAATAGCTGAACCAATTGTATATTATGTATATATTCCACTGGTCTGATCTAAACACACAGACAAATTTCCAAATTTGTTTGAGTAGGTTTGAGCAAATTTTAGCAAGAAAAATAATTAAGACATAGGCCTGCTGTGCCATAGGTGTGATCATATCGGTTTAGTCTATCAACATCCTTGTTTCTGTGTAAACAAATGAGCATCAGTTTGAATGATGACGATGATGACAGCTGAAACCACTGCTCCCATTTTCCCACCAGTTACTGTGTTTACATCTCTCAACACCTTTGTTGTATTTGCTGTGTGTTTTCGTGAGATAAGAAGGCAAAAAGTCAAGTTCAATCCTCATTGTATGCAGAGAGTCACAGAAAGAAAATGATCTGCCCCATATTTAAAATGTCATTGCAAAATAACGGTTGGATTGACAGAGTGAGAGATGTATTATTATCAAATAATTATTATCAAATTAAACAGATGCGTACCCTGAAATGCTGAACTATGGTTATTGTCAGCCCAGCAATTATTTTGTCAGAGTGGCCTTGCATGTCCTCTACACATGAAATGGTCTTTATTGAGAAACCACCACATCCCTAGGCTACAAAGTTATTTACATTAAGACTCTAACCACTGACCTGCTTATTTAAGGAAAACAATAAAATAAGAAAAACAGTTTGCCAATCTGTCAAGCCACTCTATTGCCAAAACCACAGCAAATGTTGTGGTGAAGTGAAAGTTGCCAAAGATTTACCAAATCCATGTAAATCATGGCCCTCTGAGCTTGTGTCCTCTCCCTCTCCTCAAAAGCCCTTCAACACAACAGGCAGCATCGCACTGCCAAAAGAAATTTCTGGAGTAAATCTACTGGTGTTGAGTCACAGCTAACCCAAGGCACATCCATTTTTTTTCTGCGGCTCGAGGCCAAAGAGAGATCTAATAAACAAGTAGGACCTGAGAGAAGGGCCCCTCATTTATCCGACTACCAGAGCAGTTAGTATCATAGCACAGAGGCCACTTGAACTATTGTCCTGTGTATAACTCATGAGCATTTTGACAAGAAAGACTGACTGAAATGGTAATGCAGTAGATGAAGGCTAGAGATGAATGAGACACAGAGTCCATGGCCATCTATTAGATTATCATCAAACAAACACGCAGTCAAACCAAATTCCTCAGCACTGCCGTCTCTACACAGGTGTCTTATTAGTGTTTCTGGCAATGCATGGCACATCAGCATCACAGCTGATTAACTTTTGTGGATACATTTTGTTCCCTTCTTCAGATTATACTCAGCTATTTTCCTCAGTAGAATACTGACAGTACATGCACAAGTTTCATAGTGTAGCATCCCCTATGGAAATGTGAATGTGTTATGTATGAAATTATAGTATTTTCAGTAAACTAAATACTATATAGGGGAACACAAACCAAAATGATCTGAAAGTCTTTAGCTAGTTCCAGCATCTACAACTGACTTTATCCTCTGCTTTATAGCCATTTAAGCTGAATATCTTAAGGTTTAAGAGTGTTAGCAGGGCAAAATAAGAAACAGTATAAAGAGCTTCTGTAGGGCACTCAGAAGAGTATTTTCATTGTTTTCTAACATTTAATATTTCTAACATTTCATGTATAATATCGAGTACTAATAATTACTGTAATGAACGGCTCTTACACTAACAATATTCACTCATACATGTATATTCTGTACAAACAGTAGATTAGTCAAATCCACTAGCATGACTATACTAAATTTTGTTTCTGTTATAAGATGCTTTATTATAAACTGTAAAATAATAACACCTGAATTAAGAAAAATAACTCTCTAACAAACATTTTATAATACCCTATAGTGCGGGCTAATGTGCAAGATAATAGTGCGGCTAAAGTACTTTCACATTGGTTTAAATACATTCAACTCCTCCCATAAAGTTAAATTATCTGTGTTTAAACCCCGTGTCCCGCGCTCTGATTGGCTGGCTAAACTGTATGGGGACCCTGCTGCTGAGGCATTCAACATCTGGGAGAAAAGTGAGCATTGCAGGGGCGGGGCGTAGCACAATAAAACTGCTCCATTGGCCAATCGAAGGCAACCTCATCTTGATTGGTTTGAACCCCTGTCAAACAGCACTACGGGGGCGTGGCCTGAGCTGCAGCCGAGGTGTTGTGATTTCAGTCTAACCAGCTTCAGTCCTGTCACAACAGTGAGGGGCGTCTTTTTGCTACGCTGGCGCTCTGGGAATACTAACCATTTCAGAAACAACTAGCTAAAACTAACAACCCCGCTTTTTTTTCCTTCGTCATTCTCGAGACTTTACAGCTTGTTCTCTGCGACACTATCTCAGAAACACTGCGACGTGTGTATTTTCAAGGTGGAAGCACGAAGGTAAGTGGTTCGTTTACTAGTTGAAGACTTTGGCGATGCTGTTGCAGCTGTGCTTACTTTGCTCATTAGGAGACAGATGCTTTAAGTTTGCCACAGAAGAGAGCTTATTTAGGCATGTGAAGAGCGACGATAATCACTTGAAAACAACATATCAGACGCTTTTAATAAGCCTGAACTGTCCCTGTACTCTCCCGGAGTTTCATTTATGGTCCGGAGAAGCCGCTGGTTTTCCGTTTTTCTCGGCTGTGTTTCGAAGTCACCCTTTTTTCTGCACTGCTAACTGAATAACAGACATTACAATCTGGCATCAGCCAGGGTTAGACCAGTTTTATTTAATAGTTTTTTTTTTGTTGTTTTTTTTTTGCAGTAGCTCTCTTTCTTTTTCTTTTCATTATTTTCATGTGTGTATCACGGACGGGTTTGGAAGATGTGTTTGTGTCGGCAGCGAAAACTATATGCGTGGTCATATGAAAACCTGACACACACGTTTTCTCTCTTGTTGCTGCAAGAGACCCCAGCAACTTATCACAAATAAGCAACCGATAACACGTCTCTGACTGGCATCTCGCCTGAGACACTAATTGAATTTTTGGTTTATTTTCTGGCGGAAGCAGCCCAAACTTGTTTATCAAGGACCTGATTGTGGAAAAAAAAAGAAAGGAAAAAAAAAGCGGGGGATTAGTGCGTAATGGAGAATTTGCTTCGTTTTCACCATCAGATAGAGGGGGGGGAAATCAGTGTGAGTTTCTGGAAAAGAAAAGCAGCAATTACGTGACAGTTGGATTATTATGAAACGGCACATCTCCCTCTCACTTTGCACAGATTTTACCTCTTAAATCACGCTTACTTGTCTTAATGCCAAACTCTGAGGGAAAACGATGAGCTCATTGTTCTAACAGGTTTCAACGGGAGAACCTGCATTAGACCTCAGTGTTGCCTACGATGCAGAAAGAAATTAGAAACCTGTGTTTTTCTTCTCTTCTCCTGCTTTCCTAGGAGTCGCTGGTGAATGTTTATGTTGAAATAGATGCTCGTGGCTGCTTTTAGAACCGTCGTCCGCACAAAGGGATACCACGATTTGTCTCAGCCTGTTGTGCATTAGTCCTCTAATTTCCCTAAGTGGGTGTTCAGTTTCAGTTGAGGCTAAGAACATTTCAACAATAAATAAATCTCTGTTGTGCATAAACACTGACAGACTACACCACTGCCTTTTCGATCCTGGACTCTTGCAAGGTGATATTGTAGACTGCATGCCCTCTTGCTTAAGTCAAAGGCTGCCCGCTTCTGCCGTTTCTCTTTGCTGTATCTGTAGCCTTGCAAAAGTTTCCCAGGCATTTTAAAAATTCATGTTCAGCTTAAGGGTTGCATTGCCTGGATTGAACAGCAGAGCCAGCACTTACTCATCTAGCATGTGCCTTTTTGTTCTGGCTGTTGCATGATGTTTTCCTCGAGCAGTCAGATGTTTAAGCAGAAAGTGTGATTAGATCTTGTGATCTTCTTTGGGTTGTTGTTGTTTGTTTTTTTTTTGTTTTTGTTTTGCCTTGTCCCCACTCCTCACAGCTGCTGCAGTGATATCATAGGATGATGAAGCCACTGATGGCTTGCGGTTTCCTACCCTAGTTGTACAATGACTTGGCACTCTTTGCTGCTGCGAGGACATTGCAGTGTGGTTTCAGGTTATTTTATTTGACATGTAACTGGTGCGCTAACCAGGGGAAAGGTGCTGCTGCTGTTGTGCAGGACTAGTGGGACGCTTCTGTGCAAAGTATCCAATGCTTAAGCAGCAGCAGTGGTGGTCTGTGGTCCCATCTGTACTGTGCACAGTTCATACAAATCTACATTCAGCCCTCATTTGTGGTTGTCGCCCACAGTCGCAATGAACCAACTCTTTGTTTTTTATTTTTTTCATTCTCTTACCATTAGGAAAGTCACATTCTGCTGATGGGTGAGTTATAGTTGTGAATGTGAGCGAGAGCAAAGTACCAGCAGTGCGTTCATTTCCCTGTCACTGCTGAAAATTGCTTGCTCTTCGTCCAGCTCTCATTTTCAGGCCCCGATAGGTCGGTCGCTCAGTTAGCATGGTTAATGGTGCATTTAGCGCAGTGTGTAATTTTATTTCCAATTTCCATTCCGCTGCTTGCTTTTAGTTTGAAGTGACAAGAAGCCCCGATGGAGGGGCCCTGTGTGTGCAGATGGCATCTTCCTAATGGTCCTCAGGGTAATGATGGTTGAAATAGGCTCCTAACCAGGGGCTGAGGACTGTGGCCCTTGGGGGACATTCAGCAAGCCTATTTCCATTTTCATCATCAAGATAAAGTACTCAGAACATAGGCGTATGTACACACACACACACACACACACACACAGTTAGTCTGCACTTTGGATTGGTCAGAAGAAAAAAAAAAAAAAAAAAAAGATGAACTTCAGCAGGACTGATGAAGACACTTTACATTAAACCCTCAGGCGAATTTGAAGTTGGTAAATTGCTGTGCCCTATTTTGAGCTCAGTGGAACTTGAAGGCATAGATAATATATTTTGGGATAAATTTTGTTTCACATCATGTTCAAAATTGTCTGAAGTGCTTTAGACTTTAAGCACTTGTGCAACTGCTGACGTCTAAAGAAGGGTGGGTGCAGTGCCGTGCTTCAGGAAGCAACAGTTAATCGCCACTCCTCATCCGCAACATATGGGACTTTGTTTGGCCCTGTACCTGAGAGAGTCACCGGTCTGTGGCACCTCATATTTCATTTTGATAATGGCTGGTAACCCGTGGCAACTGTGGAGGCAATGAGAGCTTGGCTTCTTGAAGGGCATGGTTGAAAAAGGGAAGAGGGTGGGTTATGAGGATGTGAAGTCCAAGGCTGCTTCCCCCCTGCTCTTTCCTGGTTGGTTGCGTTGTGTCCAGCGAAGGATGTGGGACCCCTGGGGAGTGAATTATTACCTGTCAGCCCCGCAGGCTCCCTGTCATCCATAATCCAGGGCTGACACAGCACAGGCTGGTCCAGGCTATCTGCTGGGACCACAAGGCCTTGGCCTCCAGGTCTGGCCTGGTTTGGCCATAGCTGGTAAGAAATCGCATTAACATGTTGAATAAAGCGTTACAAATGCACAGTTTAAGACTATCATACAAACCTACCTCGTGCCGTTTGCATTATAGCCAGTGGGTCTTTGTTATTATTCTGACTAGTGTAGCTTTTGGAGTTTTTTTTTTTTTTTTTTTTTGCTTTTTTTTCTTACTGAGCAGAAGGAGCTTCTTTACTGTGCCTTGAAGTAAAGTTGTTGCTCATCATTTTGCTGATTCAGTGTACTGTATCTCCCAGGTTTATCAGCCTGTGTGGTTTTTAAAGTTCATTTACAGATTGCCAGTGGCACAGACATAATATATACTGCCAGCTGCATCTGTTTTCCTCTGATTGTCGCAGCTTGTTGAAAGTAAAGGTGAATACGGCACTGACAGGTCCAGTCATTAACTGTTAGATGTGAATCCTTAGCAGGCTTATTATTACTTTTGATTTCAATAACAGGCGTGCAGCTTCATCCCGCAAGTGGTCCTGTGGTTAGTGCAGAACTGAAAATTATAGCCAAGCTGATGAGTGTGTAAGTTTTGGGAGGAAAACCTTTGAGTTCAGTGAAAGGCTAGAGGGAAGAAGTGAAGGAAGAAGAAAAAGATGGCGGGAGGCGGCAAACCACAAACTGGACAAGAGACAGGCCTTGGTGCTTCTATCCAGACTGGCTGTCTTCCTGAGGTTTTGTCAAGCTGTTCCTCAGAAACATTAACCCCTTGTCAAACATGGACTGGGTCTCCGTTTTCCAACTCGCCATAGCCACATGCAGTGCGGCAGGAACACAGGATGACTGTCTGGTAACACTTCATGAAGCATGGTGGATGCAGTCCAGCAATTGGAGTGGAAAATATAACCTGTGGCTCTCAATGTCAGCAAATTAGCTCAAATTCATATTTTTAGTCTAAATGGGGGTCTCGTATATCACAAAGGAGTCTTTGTCAAAAATCAGACCTCAGCTTTATTCTCCTTTGTTTCTTTTCTGTATTAAGTCATGCACTGAGGTTTCACTGTTTTCAGTGTGGTTTGTCTTTTTAAAAATGCTGAAGTCAAGTAATGATACTTGTAGTTTCATGCTTTTTGTCTCTCTCACTCCATATCAGTTGCCCTTTAGATGAAGGACAGAATACCTATCTTCAGATATCAGACACACTCACTCTTTGATTTGTGTAACAAGGAGGCTGTGTATGCTACCTACGGGGAAGCTTGGAAGCAGCATGTGCCACAAAAAGGATTTCTCCTGAATGGAAAGAAAATGAATCATCCAAAAATAAATTCTTGTCATTTTTCATGCATATTCTATGTGAAGAAGTAGCTAATGCGGTGCGCTGTGTGCACTTGAAGGTTTTTTCTTTTTTATATACATATAGAATTATTAGCTGTTGAATAAGCACAAAGATCCTCCAAAATGCCCATTCAGCTGTGTGACCCACAATCCACAAAATCCAGTTTATTTTGAAAACCACAACAGTCAGTAGCAGAGCTCCCCAAAGATTAAGATAATGCAGACATCACAACAGCCTCTCTTACATCCACAGAGAGCAAAAATCCCAAACGTTTATGATTCCATTTCTTGCCTCTGTGTTTAATTGTAGGAAGCAACTGATATGAGGAAACACGTGTCTCTTTAAGTAGCCTCTGGTCATACATACTAGCTATTGATTCTTGAACTCTTAGTTGGGTCAGATGGGGAATGGCAGAAGGGCCCAGTTTGTTGCTCCAAATGATCTCTTAATTACTTCATAATGTGAGCAGTCCTCCTGCATCATTGATTAGCCAGTCAGGCTTAACATGGAACAAATTGCCCCATGACTTCCCAGTCTCACGTCCTTATTGCTTGTATTGGTAAAATTGGAAACTACAGTGAATGTTTTATGTTTTTATAAGCTAAATATTAATTTCATTCAAATGGTATATACTGTACACCAGAGACCTTATTAGTTGTTTAGCTATTTACCAATAGTTACCAAAAGTAACATCATAAATGCAGAACATTAAGGCAGTATGGGATCATCTTGACAGAGAACGTAACTAAAGACGGCCAGCATCCGAATTTCCTAAAGACTACTTAAAGAAATTACAAGAAACCTTTAATTCAATTAAATTCAAATCAAATTAATTCAGTTCAATTTTATTTATATAACACCAAATCACAACAACAGTCATCTCAAGCTTTCCTTAAGATAGTTCAGGGTGCACTGAAGAATAAATGGTCATACCAAATATTGACTTATATACTGTATTTACGCCTATGTTTGCATATTATTCAATGCACTGCACCTATTTCTAATTTTTAAGCTTAATGTAATGTAAAAAGGGGGGCAGGTCAAGACTTATTCATAGTGCTGTACTTAAACATGCTGGCATGTTAATAAAAATGATCAGACATTAGGCACTAAAGTTGGCTTTTACTTGCCTATTACTTCAGTGCATTTGAAAGTACTAAAGTAGACAGATGGGTATCTGATTATTAATATCAGCATTGTTATTGAGCTTGTCTTTCAGTGTTTTGTTTTCTGATTTTATCTTTGTCTCCACACAAAAACATTGTAGAAACCTATAAAAAGGCCCAAGTGTACAAAAAACTCTGCGCTGTGACTTTAATGTCACTGTTTTGCGATGTGTGACTCTCAGAAAAACATGCCGGCTCTGATAAAAGGAATTGATGAGCTTAGAGGCTTAGAGGCTTAGAGGCATACAGTTCCAATGGATTGAAAAATGTGGAGAACTGTTTCTCGATTCCGATCCTTTGTCCCATCTAACTGTTTTTAGCAGTGCAATTTATTGAGACTGCCCAGTCTATGTCACACACATAATGGCCGAAACACTGGAAAAATTGCAGCTGGTGTAGCATATGGGGAAGATCGAATAAAGAACAAAAACCTGTATTAGTTATGCCGGAACAACTGGCTTTGATAAACAGAGTACAGAACAACACATAACTACACTTTAAAATTAGTGTGTTGAGGGAGGGGACAAACTATGTATTTTATCACCTGAAACACAGCCATGATATGTTACAAATACTGTGTAGCAAAGAGAAATGTTGCACATTTGCTGCAGTCAGTTACAAAAGCTTTGCTAATGTGAATTAATTAGGCCATATTTGGTTGTGTATGACTTTTTTTTTTAATGTTTGAATAATTCTAGATAGCTGCTCTGCATGTATTCTTATTATTTTGGTGGCACAGTTGGAGAATGATATTCAATTCTTGGCTGGAGTTAAACTTTGGGTAACTTTAATTTGGCCAAGAACTAGAAAACACAGATCCCAAAGTAGACAAGTATAACAGCAGCATCTGCCTTTTCTATTATTCCAATAAAAGTTACACATGTGCACAGTGTCCTCTATGAATTACCCAGTTGTGTGTTACTGCAGACCTGGGCTCACAGAGTATGCACATTGCCATCCTTCTGAGCTGAGCTTGCAGGGAGCGTGTGTAAGTGAGACTGCCTCTGGCCAAACCAGCCAGCTGACTTCCTGTTGGCTCCCCACACACATGAAAATAATCACATTGATATGACTCCTCCACACTTTCCAAATGATGTTGTATCGGGTGGATCAAATTTTGGTAACAATTGGGGTCATTCTCTAATCACTGTCAGCTCAACCATCTCCATATACATTCACTGAAATGGGAAAGTAAGCCTACTTCTAGCATGTTTTTCACACTTTGAAATCCGAATCAATGTTTGAACATGAATATCTTCAAAACTGTTAAAGATAAAAACCTGAAATTTTCACTGACCTTTCTGGCCATAACATTGAAGCAGGATCTATAATTCAGGACAGATGCATTTAAAAAGAAAAACAAAAACAAAAAACCCCTTAAATAGTGGCTAGTCAGGAAACATGTTATGGGTAGACAGAAACGTATTTGCTATATACAGCTATAATTATATATGTCTACATTTTAAACCATAGATTTTACAGGCAGAAATTTTGAGCAGAAATTGTTCAAAAAAATGTAATGATTTGATATGGAATAAACCAAAGGAGTTTTGGGTTTCTTAATACTCGTAAAAAATGTGTTTTAGCAGCTCCTTTTCCAGCAATTTGGTTTATTGCTGTGTGCATCACAAGATGAATGTGGAAGTTGTAGTAATGTGGTTTGGTGTGCAGCCCAGCAACATTTCCTCGTGTTGCATTTTTGTTTTTCTAGAGCAGGAGTGGCTGGTCCTTGATTTGGCTTTTGTTTTGAGTTTTGTTTTTTGTTCGCTTGTAAAGTGAAAGATAAGAGAGAGATTAATTTTGCCTTAATTATTAACTTATTTCAGTTCTGCACTGTATCAGTGCAGTTTGGAGTTCTTGTGTTTTGACAATTAAGCACAAAAGATTATATAAGTCCTTTAGTTGGCAGTGTTTAAGATGGTTGAGTTCTTTATTTTTTTCCCTGTGCATTTTCCTGTTTTATTTCTAAAAATTTTTGATTGCCTTTCCACTAAACCTGGAAACATTTTATAGTGCATGTCCTCAACAACGTTTATCTATTTTCTCCGTTGTGCAGTATCATGTTTTCTTCAGCATTTTCATCTTCATTGCTGGTTGTTGTTTCTTTCTTCTTCTTTTTTTTTCTGTGTGTGCCTCACTTTTCAGAGATTGGCTCTCAATCAAGTGGTGTGGGCAAGACTGTAATGCTGTTTTCAATTTGTGAAGTTTTTGCTTCTTTTAGTGGAGCTTTTTTTTTTCTTTGCCTGTTCAGCCACAGTGGCTATCACAGCTTCTACTAACAGCCAAGTTACTCTCCTATTTCCTGCAAACAAACAGCTGTTGTTTCTGGAGGAAATGTAACCATCCATCTTTGTCCCTGGCAAAGACCTACAAGATAACCAGAGCTCTTTTTGTTTTGGTTTGCACTTTCAAAAAGAACATTAGGCACAGCTTATTTTCCGCAGAATAAGTTGTTACAGACATGTATTGCTTTGAATTGGAGCACGTCTCTATCCAAGACAAACATTTGGGTCTTTTTAAAAAAAAAAATGTTATTAAAAAAAATGTTATTAATAAAAAAGGGCTAGTTTGTCCCTACATGTTTGGCTGGATATCATTACACACAGAGCTTTTGGTGGCACAGATTAAAATCTCACAACTCCTGAAATGGTGAACTGAGAGAAAACAAGGCTGATCCAGATAGGGTGGCAGAAAAAAGACTGGCCTCATTTAAGCTGGCTAACAATGCCTGAGAATCAGCTGTCACCCGTGTCTGTTTTGATACAGTTGTTTTTAGACTCTTCATTAGTCTGCTGTTTAAACAGAGTGTTACTTTTTAGTCAGATGCATGCCTGCTTTGCGCATTTCGAGGATGAGAGACTTTATTTTTGTAAAGATTGTGAGTACCGTGCGTAAGGAATTTATGTTGTGTCAGTAATCCAGTCTGCTAATGTTTTAGAGCAATATTGGAGCTGCTGGCATTATTACTTCTTTTTTTGTTTTTTCAAACACAAATGCAAAATGATGCCTGTTTTCATAGTAAATCTTTTGATAGCTGGTCATATAAAACAAGCAACTGTAAGTGTCATATTGCACTTTAAGCCACTGTATTTATTTTATTTCTCATACTATAAATCAACTGATTCGTTTTTGGAAATAATAATAAAATGAGTTGGTACTTCCAGTTCTGCATGCACATAAATGTATCAAGTGTAGAATGGGGGGGGGAAAAGAGAGAACCCCGCCAAATACTCACATTTGAGAGGTTTGCCAAACATAATTGAAATCCACCAGAAGTGGGCTGCACTGAAAGACTTGGAAGGAAGTGTGCAAAGTGTTGATGTTGAAATGGCCATCGCTAAGGCTGTAGAGCAGATATGCGGAACGAATTGGGTGATGCAAAGCAATGTGGGTTAAGAGTTTCTGGCAGAGTGAGACTGAGAGATTGAATATCTGATTTTTCTCAGGTTTCTCTTTTGATAATCTGTTGCACAGAAATTGTCTGGCTTGTCAGATCTCGACTAAAGCAATTAGGTTGACTGCATGAGGGAGGAGGGGTCTGGTGTGTTGGTGCTATTGAAGTAACTTTGAGTTATGATCATGCCTCATTGTTGCTTATTGCAGTTTTTTTGAAATGAGAATTTTTATGGCCCTGAAACATGAAATGAAGCAGGAAATTAAAAACCTACGTTTTTTTCCTCCTTCCCTCCTGTCCTATTCATCCACAGCTGATGCCTTCAAACAGTAGTAGTTCCTCGTTTCTATTCTTCACACACTCAGGTGACAGGTATTCACATATTTAATTCATTTAAGTGGTCAGAGAATTGATTTTTTTCTGCAGGGAGTTATCTCACATCTTTTGAAAATGAAATGGGCTCTTCTCACAGCTGGATGGTAATATGACAGTCATACTTTGAAAGAGAATCATAAATGCATCTAATTTCCAAACTTTCCAAAAATAGCCCAAACCATTTGACCCCATTCCTTGAAAGGTTGGGCAGTTCTACATGCACTTACTGTACTGGTCTTACTTTAAATGGATAGCAGAAGTTAAACTCTGCAAACCCTAAATTTAGGTGGAAGGTAGATTGATATTTTCCGGAACTGAGATTGGCTTCCCAACTCTCGGCCTCCCTCGGGGTCTTTATCCGATTTCTTATGCATGCAACCTGCGCTTTGCAGATAGGAATTGTGGCTGATTTTGTGCAAACAACACTGTGCATACCCTTGTGCTTAAATTTGTAATGTGTTAAAATTAGAATCTATAGTGTGTTTTCTTTTAAGATTTAACTGTGAATTCCTGGGTGAGTATGAAATGTTTTACCTGTGTGAGCATTTGGGGCCGGATGTTGGCTGTTTTAATCTGCTCTGACGCTCTCATGCTATTATTTGTGTATATTTTAGTGGTCACCATATGTGCAGTGAATGTTTGGCTTGGACAATGTGCGATAAGTCTGCTCGCCTACACTTAGCTTGGTCATTTTCATCCATTTCTCAGAACTCCGGGCTTGTTTCCATTAAACTGAGGCTATTTTTATATCAGTGTTTGAGGGGGAGGGTTTATCAGGGGGTTTCAGTTAGTGTCATATGAATCCAAACCGGGCAGGGGTCCAGGGTGAGTAAAACAGACCTCCTCCTCCTCTCAAGTGCCCTGAACTCTTTCCATTTGGAGAGTGTGTGTACCAGTTTATTAACCATGTGTTGACTCACTACTGCAGCTGTGAGATTGTGTATGAGTTTGCATTCTTGTGGTCAGGGGAAAAAAGAATTCTTCTTCATAGATTCACCATGAATCCCTTGATGGTTAAGCACCGATGCAAAGAAATGTTAAGAAGAATTAAAATGTCACAATGTAGGGCTGTTTGATATAACGATGTATATCGGATGACAATATAAAAACGTCTATTACGTTTCCTATTACGCTATCATTGGTTTCGTGGTGTCATAAAATAAACTGTTTACAGCAATATTTTTTTCATCGTTTTGATGGTCACTGTAGTGGCTATAATAATTTCCTAATGTTCTCTCTTTCTCTTATATTTAATATAACCACACTACGGACGGACAAGCGCCTGTTTTAATGCGTTGTCGTTAGCAACAATGATGGTAAAACCATCGCGTGGTTCCGCTGTCAAGATCCTGTTGAGACTTTTCAAAATAAACTGAATCACGTGAAAGAGTATGCAGAGAGTTTACGGATGAGAAGCAAAAAAGAGCCGTCAGGTGCTAAAAAATAAACCTTAGACTCAAACTTTGAAAGAAAACGGCGGCCATTACTACTTATGTCTTAAAATGTATCGTTTCATGCATCGGACACTGGACTCCAGGTAAAGGACGCCCAGCTGGAAACACTTCACGCAAGTCGAGCTGCCCGAGATTCACAGAATTTACAGAAAATATTACATTTTTGTGATTTATATCGTTGTCAGGACGATAAATGTCTTATATCGGGATATGAGATTTTGGTCATATCGCACAGCCCTATCACACTGTGTTGCTTATTTTTATTTCCGGACCATAGACTAAAAACGCCAAGAGATCGAATTTACTGACATAAATCAGAGAAAAACAAATTAAAATGCCCCCAAACCTAAATAACATAATTAGATTAATACATTTAAGTTTGCTCTATATCTCTATAAGGTCTTGACCTTACTAAATGCACTGAAATTACTTTTGTTTTGATTTGGCAATAGATTAAATTGAATTCAACTTAATTTCTGCCTATTCCCTAATCAAATAAGCAGAGAATCATTTGAGCACCAGGTTAACATTTCTTGCATCATGCATCATGTGTTATCTCAGATTGTGAGCTGTTCATCTTTCTTCTTTTTGCATTACTGAGGAAAAAAGCATCTTACATACATGACACATTTATAATTGGGTTATAGTGAGTGTGACTAAATAAGAAAGCAAATGGAAACAAAGGTTGAATCTTGTTACTTGAGCATATATTAATAAAATAGCCATCAATTATGTCAATTTTCAGCTGTGTTATTGAATTTTGGATATCCACTGGTGAAGGAAAAGGTCATGTTGCTTGTCAAAAAATTCTGTTAGTCAAACTATGATTCCCCAAACATGAAAACAATCTTAGAGTAATTGCACATGATAATTTTGGCATAAGTGTGTGTGTGTGTGTGTGTGTGTGTGTGTGTGTGTGTGTGTGTGTGTGCCCCACAGTGATGTGGATGACTGCGCCAGGCTTTAAAAACATGTTCATTAATTTACTCTGAGGCTGTAAACTTATTTCCACCAAGAGACACACAAACACAACAAAACACACCCACTCAGCCACATGAGCAACTTCCAATTTCCAGCGAATGAAACCTTGTTTGAGCTGTCTTCATTGCCTCCCTCTCTCTCCTCCTGGCTTCCATCGTCTCTCCCTGAGGGGCAGTTTTTAGTGACTGATGGCATGAAAGCCAGCTGAGGGTAAACAAACCAGCAGACCACACTTTTGCTTTAATGTCACAAGTCAATGACATGCAGCTGGGTGAAAGGAATGGGGGGGGGCAACACCTACACTTTCACTCTCAGGGCCATATCTGAGGCTGACAGTAGCCCTCCAGCTAAACACAGACAGTCTGCATTAGTGTTGGCCTGTAGCTACAGGTGCCAGGAGAATCAAGCCCAGTTTTATAACTTGGACAGAAAGACATGGTGCGAGTGTTTATGCTGCTCTGAAGCAGGTTTATACAGCTTTGTTAAAATTACCATATTAGGTGTCAATTTTGCAGCCTTACGGAAAAGCAAGAACAGTCCTATGAGCTACAAATCATTAACTTATTATGGACACTTGAATGTATTTCATTTGTGCTGTATTTTTTTGCACATTCACTAAACAAACACTATTTGTCGTCATTCAACTATAAAATATGTGGCGTCTTTAAGAAAGAAAGAAAGAAAGAAGGAAAAAAAGATGTCGCTATGTTTCCAGTGCTAAAGCACTTTAATTCACAGTGTGATATCGGTGCCTAATTCAGTGTGGCTTCCCCTCTGTGTGAGGCACCCCGGATTCTTACTGGTTTGTGGGGCATGAAGTGATCAAATACCAAGTTTCCACAATATGACAAGATTAAGAGGAAGGGCTGTTCAAATTGCAGTGGCTCATAGTTTTCTTTTGTTTGGTTTTAAGATTTTAGTCATTTAGACCCAAGTAGGTTTGATGTGGGTCAACCTTTTACAGTGCACGAGCAGCTGTCAGATCCTTCTGGAAAAATAAGGTTTGATCTCAAAGGATAGTTTTTGTCATGGAATTTAAATAAGTTTAAAATTGGCACTGAGTTGGCAATATTTCTCCTGGATTACTAAGTAACAAACCCTTTCTACTGGGATTGTGACAATAGTAGAATTTCAGAATTGATACCAATACCCAGGAAATACTCAGTATGACTTTGATACCAGATTGTCTGACTGTGCTATGTTTCTGTTGTCAGAATTTTGTTGCTGATCAATCGGAGTTGGTAAAGCAGGGTGCCACTCTTGTCTAGTTGCTAGTGGGCTTATCTCAGCTTCAGAAAGCTTGCAAATAACTGTGATATAAATTAACACTGCCTGTTGACTTTACAGACACGCAGGACTCAACATTTGCTTTCTAGTTCCAACATTACTGTCATCGTTTTTTTTGGCATATGTACTATCCCCCACCTTAATGATAACTTAACAGATGGCTGATGTGCCAAAGGGGTAATTGCTATTAGTTATATGGTTACTGTTAATGTTTGCAGTGTCTGGGTTAAGATATACAATAACTGCTAACGGGCGCTTTAGTGGTGTTGAAGTGTGAAGTGCTGTGTCAGCTGGGAGGCAAAGGTGGGATGCTGCAAATAATAGTTTTTTCCCCCCTACCTACTTATCTGTCTCATACAAGCAGGTAAAACAAAATGGACTAATGCAGAATTATTGTCACATGCATGGGGTTGGGGGTGTTTAACATATATTGACACAATCAAAGAGTGCAAACATTAGGCTTGGTGTCTGTTTCGTGATAAAACAACCAACTTCTTCATGTGAAAGTAAAGTGCTATGCCATCCATAATATTTATTATTGTTGTTTTTAGATATTTTTGCCTTAAATGTGTCTTTTGTAATTTTTTTTCCAAAGGATCTTGAGAAGTAGATCACTTCAATTTCTAAAGATCTTTCAGAAACACTTGACTCTGACCTATGAATCATCAAGCATAGAAAAGGCACCTAACTCAAGGGATGAACCAGTGTTGTCTACCCATAGCAGAAAACTTTTTAAATTGTATCTTTAGGCACTTTAGTAGCACTTTACTGCCTGGGACATAAATGCATAATTTGTTCCTATTTCTTTAGTCGAATCTATGAAAAATGCCAGAGATAATGACACACATGCACGTCATCCGAACTGGTATCAGAAATGACATCAGTGAAAGTGTGGCTGTCAAAAAGCCATTCTTAAGGAAAACTGAGAGAAAAGGCTGAACTGTTCCTGAAGACTACTTAAAGAAATGGGGGGGGGGAAGCTTGCCTACAAGGGTTCAGGCTATGTTGAAGAATAAAGGTGGTCTTACCACATTTTCACTTTCAAGCTTGTTAGAATTATACAAACTCACATTGCACATTTCAGTAAATTAACCTATTTCCAATTTTCGAGCAAAACATAAAGACAGTACTGTATGCTCCAGAAACATTGGTCTCTAAGAATTCAAGTCATTAAAAAAAAAATAGCAGAATAACTTTAAGGCAAAGTCATGTGTGCATGTCAAACTGTCTTTGAACACATTTCAAATTTGTACTAACTGAAAAACTCGATATATTGACCTTTTTGTGAAAAAGTTCTGCACGAAAGATAAAGAATTAAATCAAATGTCATGTGCAAGTTTTATTGACTATATAATAGCAATTCAAAGCCGTTTATCAAGTACCAGCACCCCAACCGAGATCTAGTGCACTTCCTGCAGCGTACTACTGTGTTTGCCGCTCGTCAGTCAAAACCCCTCTGATTTGAAAATTAAATCTGTGAAAGAAGAGAGCTGCTGACTGGTCTATGCCTAACATGTGCAGGAGACAGAGGTCAGTAACTCTATAGACGGCAGTCTATTCACAAGGAAGATCTTTTTAATTAGACTATGTTCTTTTAATTAACCAGCCAGCATAATGTCTGTGTCCATTTGTCAGCCCTTTACTTTGCTTAGCGGAGCAGGGTGAAAATACCTTCTTTTGTCTCCTCACTGTTTCAGAGATCCCTGCTTCCTATTATTATATATCATTGTTCACTGAAATGTATTTTTTCTTGTCTTTTAGATTAGCATGATAATACCCCCATGGAGGGGAGGAAAAGTGGTGAAGAGCTATTGCAGGACTGCTCATCAGGCTCACTGTGTGCAAGACCATGGTTATTATCATACTGAATGCACCATCAGTTAAGCTAACAGCCTAAATTTCGACATTTATCTCCAATATCATAGCCTGACTGTCAATTGCATAGGGAGCACTATGGTAAATTACAGGTTATGTCTTGCTCCTTGGAGCCTGGATCTTTCCCCAGTGTAATTACGTTATGCTAATTCTGCCCCCCATGTACTTCCCATGACAGAAAGAAGGCTTTCCAACTGTTCAGATATTAAGTAAAATATGAAGGAATAAATGTGGCGATTTACGCTACGCCATTGCTCGCGAAACCTGAGCACACCCCTTGTTTCTCCATGGAACTCTAGGGGATGGAGGAAAAGGCTCAACTAGAGCTTGTAGCAATGTTTCCATAGACTGGTTCAGCTGCAGGTCAGGCCACCTTGAACTCCTCAGCTGGAATTATTGTGTCAGAGGTGGACAGGGTCAGGCCACGCTCCTCCCTTCAACACGAGGACTTTGTTAGTGTCGGACACGCAGCAGACACTGGCAGCACAAATCCCTGTCACGCTCTCGGAGTAGAACCCTGCATGGGTCAGAGGTTGTGTGTTAAGGGGGGCATCCCCGTTTCATGACCTGAATACTGATTGATTTCCTTGAATGGCTATCAAGGTAGGGGGCCTTGCCTAGTGATTGCAGGGACTGGTCAAACCACTTACCCTTACCCCATGTGGCGATTCGCAGTGAGAGAATGCAGTACAAGGGAAGGGAAAAGCCACTCTTTGTCACAACATGCGCAACTCCTCTGCTCAACTGTGTACCTCAGCGGGCGTATGTTTTCACTTTCCCTGAAAGAAGACACTAGACCACATGTTTCCCTTTTAATAGGCAGCTGAGTGAGGAAAGGGCAGGAGTGTGGTCTGTTTGCCATTTGGTAGAAGATGGACGAGGCAACACTCCCTAGTTCCTCTGATAGATTTATTAGTTGTTCAAAATTGCACAACTGCAGTGGCCATTGACAGTTATATCAGTCATTCAATTAGCGGTGTTCAAAGTGCTTGACAGTCTCCTAAAAGGCTGAACAATTTTCTTTATTTTCACAGCCAGAAGAGTAATTAATCATTCCTTTCAGTAACCATGTTCTGGTAAACACTAACCAGAATATGGCAACAATGCTAAAGTTGGAATAAACAATTAAACAAAATCAAAGGCATGATAAAATGAGCCCTTCAATTACTGTAAACTTCAGAAAGTTTTCACTGACTTTGTTTACCATAAACTGAATTTGATCTGTTAAAATGACTAGCACAGGGAGAGCAGAATAATGCACAGAACTGTGATTATGACTAAAAAGTTCATCCTTATAGAGTATCTGCAGTGGGACAATGCCATTTAAATGTCTCCCATCTCCTCAAGTGAAAAAGAAAGGTCACAAATAAGACTGAAACATGGCACTCATCATCACTATAAAACCTCATGATTTCTTGTACTGATAGGAAACCCTTTAAACCTGAGTTTCCCCCATCAGGGTGGATTTGATATTTGAAGTTGGCTTGTTTCTGCTTGAGGAAGCAGCACAACATGTCCTTGTGTCCTTTTACTGAACCACTAGTAAGTGAACACATTTAACAATGTTGTCAGTTGTTCAACTAAAAAATTAATCTTACCCATTGTTATGGTTTTGGTTGATCATGTTGTTAATGTCTGTGCAAATTAGTTGTAAAACGGCCTTATTGACAAGAGCTTGTATAAAAAAAGACTAAAATACTAGCTTAAAAATAAGGTAGGTGAAAATAAGTTCAATGTGTGATTGGCCTAAATATTTTAGTGGCTTTCAGCTTTGAGTCGTCACAGCCCAGATCATACACTCTGGAGTGATATGAAAAGTGAATAAAAAAGCGAATAAATATTCCTACAGCGAACTCGGATGATTAACCAAAGGCTGAGAGTTGGAGAAAATGTGAGCGTTCACACTGAGACTTTTTGCTTTCCGTGCAACCTGAAAGTTTGTGCTTTTTAGTATAATTAAATAGTCATTAAGAACTGCTAATCACTCCTCCCCACCATTGATCTGAAATGTGCATGTGGTGTGTTTTGTTCATTGGAACTGAGAAATAATGGTGTCATCTCCAGTCTCATTGTGGTGCATTTCTTTACTTTGGTCACTTGAAAAGTCGTTCCCCAGGCGTGAGCTTGGAGGAGTCGATATAACCGTAATTGATTCTGTATACTGAAATGACTAAAAGCTTGAATTTGCCAAAGCAAGCAAATAAGAAAACAAGTAAACATCCAGTCCAGAGATGAGGCATCAATTTGATTACTCCTTCAGCTGTAGCTCCCAGTTGTGGTTTTGAAATTATTCTATTAGAAGGATATAGTTTATGGGTTTTATTAACAGCTGAGTGTGAGCCCAGACTAGTCCAAAGTTTTAGTGATCAGGGATTCTCTTTCATGCTCGTCACACGCTCAGGACAGATTAATATAACACTAAAAAGAAAAATCTCCAGTACTTCTCTTTTATGTCAGGGCTTATTTTTTGATTTTTTGTCAGTATTGAAAATGCAATTTAAACCGTTTGCAACCTTAGGTAATATGTTTGATATTTTATATATTTATGTAGCAATTGCCACACAATATGGAGTATTGTGTGGCAATTGCCCCCCCGCATGTTGCACGAATCTACCAGATGGCCTGATGTATGGTATTTAAATCTTCCTTAGTTCTGGTAAAAACACAAGAACACAGTACTAAAATCTTCTAGACGCATTTAGGGGCAATTTAAAGTCTTGAAAGTGCACCAGAGATAGCTTTGTAGCTCAGGCAAAGGAATTTGTTTTCCACAAGCCCTTATCTTCCTTTTGAAGTTTTGTGTTTTTTCTCAGACAGTATTGTAAGTTCCAACAAATACCAAACACAGACCCTTATTGTCAACATACCACTGATACAAGAAAATAATGACCACACGCCTAATGGTGTCACAATAGCTGGTATGGGCTGTTACTGATGCACAGCAGTTCTACTTTCCATTTGGGACTTGTGGTCCTTTTGTCAATACAGTGAGAACTTGAGAGAGAAAAAATATGCTGGCGAGCTGGCTATGCCTTAACCTTAACTGAACCATCATCAGCATGTGGCTGCCAGCTGGAGTGTTTGCTAATCCAGAGGATGCTGCCTCTGCAAGTCTTTCTGGGCTCTGCTATTTGAAATTTGCAGGGTGTAAGGTCAAAACCTCAGTCATCACCATTTGTCTGAATTAATATTGGGACAGGTGGAGATCCAACTAGGTCATTATATTACACAGTATTTCAGTTATGGCTAGTTTAATAATTGAGACTCTACATACTCCCTATGGCTATATGATAAAGCAAATTAAATACTTTTGCTATAGGATCAGGAACCTACATCCTTCTAAAAGAAAGATAATCACTTGTCAACTTTTATGCGTCAGTGACTCAGCATTCACATTTTACATTTCAGCTTTCAGCTTAGATGGAATGTTTTTTTTGGTAATATCAGGCTGTATAAAGCTCTGTTTAGGTTTGTGCACTGGCAAGGTGAAGACGTTTTTCTGGGAGCAGACTGCCAGAGCAGATTGTGAGCTGAGATGCCATCATCAGATTTGGCAAGTTTGGGCTCTTGGATTTGTCAAAAGATTTTGTTCACTTATTGCAAAAGCAACCTGTTGTCATGCGAACAGCATTTCCAGCAACGTCTTTTCCTCAGAGTTCAAAGCAAGTTGATTCACATTTTCATTTCACATTCTGGCATTTTTCTGATGAAAGTGAATAGTACACCCAGCAATGGATACTTGTCATTGTTATCCATACTTTGGAGTTTTAGAGATTTGTGATGGAGAATGCAACATGACTACTATGACTGTTTTTCAAGGCTTAGGCTGCATCACCGTAAACTGTCCTGCATTATGTCTGAGATGTACAGAGATGTAAGAGTCATCTCTTATTTTTCATTCACAGATTCACTGACAGCTGGAGTGTGTACCAAGCTGATCTAGTTACCTGTTTGGTGGATCACTGGATTCAGGAGACTGTTTGAAAAGTTAAGGTAAGCTTTGCTGCTTCTTTCTAAAAGTGTGACTTTCTAAATGGATCCAATGTAATTAAAAGTTAAATAAGATTTGATTTGATGAGGCACAAAGTCACTATTCACTGATCTTTCAAATGCAATATTTAGATTGAACTGAATATATGTGACAGTGAAAGGTCTACTTTCATGAGGCATCTACAGAGGACACTTAATTAATGGATGGTCTATGGAAACACTGCTACTGCTGCTTTTTTAAAATAGGTGATTGAGCATACAGCACTGTATCTATCTAATTAATTTAATCAAAGGTAAGGAACCAGCTTTAACACATTTGTCATATTGCATTATCCAAGGACAAACTTAATTTAGTCCACTGGTTTTTAACTAGTGGGCTAAGCAACTGAATGAATGTGCTATTTTTAGGTAAAGACTTTGCTGATAGTATTCCTTTATTTAATTAAAATATAACTTTTTTCTTGCAAATCACATAAATTGTGAGGTGTTGAGCATGAACTTTTTTTGTTTTCGAAATAGGGGACATTCATAAAGTTAGAGAACCACTGATTTAGTCACAGCGTGCATAACAACCACATATTACAGATATACGTAGAAAGTGTGAAGGACTGAGCTCATGATTTGCAAGTTGTGTTCTTGAGTAACATTTAAAACCACACTTGAAATGGATAAAAAATAACTTTTCTGTCAAAAGTGCTTGAGTGGTCAAGATTTCTATATTTCTGTTTTTGCTCTCACTGGTTTGAATTTGATGAAGCTCTGTTAATGGCAGTTGTTGAATTTGATGACATATGGGACTGTTTCCTACATTGCCAGAAAATGAAAATGTAGAGTTTGTCAGATTGCACAGTGCACTTGTTAGAATGGACAGATGGGAAATGGTTACTTTAAATCAAGAAGTTTTGGTTCCTTATGCTGATTTAGAGTGCTCATCATCACTGTTACTTAATGTCCTCAGGGGGAAAAAATGTCCGAAGTCTCTTCATTCATTGATACTCGATAATTGCAAATTGGCACATGTCTAGTGTAGACCATGTCAATGTTTTCTGGTGCTGTGAGCTCTGTTGTCAGGTAGACAGGTAGTCAATGGGGAGAACAATTGAACAAATGCATCAGAAACTTGTAGCATCACTGAAAAGCTATTGTGTCTGGCCAAGCATTTCCCTTGTGAGCTTGAATGTGGACAGTAGAGGACAGGGCCAAGGAGCGCCGATGACAGGATTCCTCATGGGAAGGCTGGAGACAGATGGCTGGCCAGATGTAGCCCTGCTGTGACCTTGAAGGCATCTGAAGGTAAAAGCATAAAATGTCTCAAAAATGGCAGACAGAACAGCAAAGAAATGGGAGTGTTTTGTTGTGGCCTTCTCATGAGCTGTTTTGATTTTAGACTCGTTATGTTCTTTGTTCTATTAGCACGCCATCATTTATATTCATAATTTTCTTTGCGGTGAGCTGAAGTTTTTGTGCACATCCGGTTTATTTTTCAGCTCACACTGTTGGAGTGTTGGGGGTCCGGGGGATTATTAGACACACAAGGCACTCACTCAGTTGCACAGCTTTAAGTTGAAAAGCTTTTCTAGCAACCCTAAGAGTAAGATCTGTTGTTGCAGGTTGGTAAAATTACTCAGGTTTCAGTTCATAGTCATTTTCACACATGTACTGCATACATTTTTGGAAGAAAAAGGTCAGCACAGTGCACAATTGCCCTTTTGCACTTCAGGACCCACAGCAGGAGTTTTTTTGTCAGGCAAGGGTGCTGCCTCGGCAGAGTCTGCATGAGGTAACCACTAGCTGGCTGTGAATTTGCTGAACTATTACCCATGCTGTTCCTGCATTAGTGCAAATCGCAAAAGTACAACACACAGACTTTGTACTATGCAACTCTCTGCATAAAGACCATTTAATTTATTTAATGTTCCAACAAACTGTTTTGGATGTTTGCACCAGCATCACATAATGTCTAGAAAAATACTGAACTGTAGTGTATGTGTGAATACAGATGCATGATGGACTTATTTAAGCTATTTTCCATAGTTTACCTTTACTGTTATTCATGCCAGTTAATAATAGACAAAGAAACTGAATGTAAACATAAGTTAAGAGTCTTGTTCATCTTTGCTTCACTGTACAATGTTGGGCTCTCTAAACACTGTGAAGTATCAGGTGTCAGCATGCACATTCTTAAACCCAGTGTTTAAGGGTCTCTGTGAGAATATCTTATTTGGTGATGTCTTCTTGATTCTCCCTGGATCGTGGAAAGAAATGAGACTTTATTTTAAATTTGGAGTGAACTTTCCACTGTTGCTGGCTGAACAGTACTGATTTTATGTCAATACTAGAAGAGACACACTCCTGATGCAATTCAAGCAGCAGACTGTGAAGCAAACGCCACCAGCAGCCTGATATTGTACAGGCCTCTGGGGCTTTGAGCACAGCAAAGGGACAGCCTTGATCAGAGCTGGGAACTGGATGGTGAGCTGAGGGTGGGGGGGTTGCTGTGAGAAATAAGAGGAGATGGAGGAGGGTAGAGGTGTCAGGCGAATAATTGGGGTGAGGAGATCTCAGGGGTGGATAGAGGGAAGCTTTATTAAGACCGCTCAAGTCTGATGTGCTTGCATGGCCGCCTAGCTCTTCCTCACACACCCACGCCTATGGGCCAATCCGCCATTTCCACAAGAGACTCTGTAACAACAAAGGGATGACGGCCAAAGTCCTCAAGCTCCTTTCAGTCACAGATAAGACAAAAGACCCCATTACTTGAAAGGCGCTGATGGGAAGGCAGCAGTATATGGATCTGCCTTTTCTTTTAAACCAAGGCTCATTGTTGCTTCTTTTAAGCTATGCTGCTGTTACTTGCTGCTGTATTATATCCTGAGATCCTGTAGATTTACTAAGTTCAATGAGGCGCTGGTAATGTGTTCATTGTTGTACTGTAACTGGTGAATGCGTGATAGTCTTTTTGAATTCCTCCACTCGTAGAGGAAATGTCCTGACCTCTTTGCTAAGTTCCTCTGAAATGTACGCTTTTGTCATTAGCTCACTGCGACACATTTAGACACGTACTTAGCACGCTGCACAATACGGTCTGCTTTTAATGCATTTTGTTTGTGATGCAATGAATGCACAACTTGCAAATGTACAAGCTCAAAGTGCAGACAAATATTACCACTTCATATGGATAAAAGATGAGTAATCTCTCTTGTTTTGCCTCACAATGGAAAACAAACTTTCCAGGGTGACTTCCCCCGTGACTGATCGTATCAAGTGTGATGGTGAGATTAGGAGCTTAACTGCTTATTTTCCCCTGCTCTGTGAACATTGAAATGTTACTTTTGAGTCAATGAAGTTCCCATATCAATAATTGAATCCTTTGTAGATGCGTTGTTCCTCGAGTTTGGTATTCTGAAAATGTTTGCAGTTTCACAAAAGCAGATTTTTGTGAGTGACACAACAAGGTTTTTGAGTTGAAGCAGGAGGCGGTTATGGGGAGAATTAGCGGCCTCCCCCAGTTCTCTGCTGTAAATTGGTTTCTGTGGAAGTCATGAAAAAGGGGGCTTGGAGGTCTGTTTTCTGCTTCCTTAGTAGCTTGCTAATCCCCCACGGCTCTGGCTGGAGGGAGAGCTGCTTGCACATATACAACCGTTGTGGAAAATGACGTTACTCCTCCTCCAGCCCTCTTTCGTCCTCTTTCCACTTGGTCCTGCAGGGCTTGGCTAATCCTCTGCCTGGTCATGGCAGGGAGATTGCAGCCTTTTTCAAAGCTGGCTGGACTTCAAAGTTACAAGGATACAGGGACTAGAGGAGGTGGGAGAAAATTGGGTCCACCGCAAGCAAAGACTGCAAGGGGTTCACCTCAGCTATTTCTTTTGCTGTTTATGAGGTGACACTGAAGAATTTGTGGTCTCAAAGGAGAGACTCTGTTGATCGTAAAGACAAGACCTCAGAGGTGGTGGCTTTTTTTGGATTATGATTTCTATATAAAAAGAAAAAAACAATACCCTTATGCAACAATGTGGGGCACCAGCATGAAAAGTAATAATAGACACACAATTGATGCAAGATTCGTGATAAAAACGCTAAAAGCTTATGTATGCTTTTACCTCTCTTTAGAAAATCAATCATGCTAGGTTTTTTAACTTTTGTAAGAACTACTGCCAAAATGCACAACGAAAAAGGATTCTATTATTTTAGAAAGTGTGTTTACTTTGAAAGATCAATAGATTTTGAACTCTTTTCTCTACGTGTTTCTTTTATGTTGGCCTAGTCTTATCAGGTTGTCATCAATTTAGCATTGCCCAGTTGGACTCACAGGTGCTTAAGATTTTGGTTCTGTCATTAGACTAGTCTTTGTTAGAGCTTCAGCACTGATGTTTTGTGCCAGTTTTTTTTTTTTTTTTTTTTTTTTTTTTTTTTTTTTTTTTTGTCCATTACTCTTTATTCTACTGGCAAATTTGTCTAATTTGCTGGAAATGCCTTTGAATGCCGATCCTTTGTTAAATTCTCAGATGACAGAGAGAGATTAGAGTGAGATCATTCCAGATGAAGAAAAATGTCTGCTATTGAAATTTTGTGTAGTAGTGTGTAGTTGGCTTTGTGATGTGTTGACAAGCACTACGCATGTTCACTCTGAAAAGTCAGACTGGAACTTCATTTGCATGTGAGTTTGCATGTGTGTTGCAACACACAGCTCGTGGAAATGATTAAAGCTCTTTGCATCCTTGAAGCCATAATGTCTCAGTTTGTGTTTAAAAATGCTTTTTTACTAGTTGGAATAGATTAATCTAATGACATTGAGAAAAATGAAAAACACACTTCAAGGATATATTTTTAAAATAATTCTGATTCTTATTTGCCAATGTCAGAAATCTGTTTTAAGTAGTTTTACATAAATCTTGATAGAAATAACTCGAGATGGCTTATAAATCCTTTTTATTTTATTTTTTTAAACTCTTACAGTCTTACTTGGTATTTCAGTAGATTGTTGATGCCAGCTAGCCTTTAATGTAACAAAATATTGGCTAAAAACAACAGAAGAAAAAACAGAGTCAATGGTCACACTGTAATTCATCTTTCTTTAAGCTACTCAAGCCCTTTAGGCCATTGTGTATCCTTTCTTATTTGGATTTTGTCTGGCTTTTTAAATATAGTTTTTAAAAAAATATCTTATATAAATATCTTGGCTTTAACAACTTATTTTATTTAACGTCTTGACTACAAGGAACCATGATTGCAAGTTTATTGGTACTCCCTATTCACCATCTCATTTATTCACCAGCAACATGGTAATTACTTTAAGTGGACTCTTGGGGAGGGGGAGGCACGGGGTTAGGATTTTACATGATTCCCTGTTTTGGTGTTCAGGGAAGTGTGCAGTCAATATATATTGCGTCAGTCAGATCTAATTCACACCCCTTTAACCAAGCGGGTGTGAGATGTCAATAAGCTTTTCTAAGCTTCACCCTGGGGTAACCCTTCCTGAAGGTTGGTTAGTTTTAGCTCAACTAGGAGGATTATGTAATTAACCATGGTTTCCTTAGTAACTGCTGTTATGGAGTTTCATTGCGTTCATTTTATGTCATTAGTACCGCTTACTTTAAATGGATTTTAGATGCTATCAATATGCTCATGGTGCAGAAGACCTGCAATCTGTTTACTTTGTTCTGAACCGTAGCAGAAAAGTTTAACGTGTTGTTTTTTTTTTCTTATATGCTTTAAGGTTTAAATGGTTTAATTTTGGCATATTGAGCTCAGATAGCACTGGCCGATGGCTTTGAAACAAAGGTTGTGCTTACAGGAAAGTTTAACAATCTGAGTTTACGTGTACTTCTCTGTTAGTGAAAAAAAAATTGCATTAAGTATGCAGGTAATGATTTTTGAATTTCTTTAACCATGTGTTTTCTAGGGCTTAAAATGACACCTTTATGAATTCTGACAAACACTGGAAAGTCTTTCAGCTAATGGAGCACATCAGGACACCTTCTCTATGACAAATTATAATATGGTAACATAAAAATGTTATCAGGTACTATCCATGGCTGCAGTAAACTGGAGTAGAGCTATTGTGGTCACTTTTCAAACACGCAGCAAACACTTTATGATCATATCACAATAAAAAAAATAAATAAATAGGGCTATATAGGCCTTACATGGCTTAAGGAACATGATCAACTAATATTTAAAGCGCTCTGCCAAAAGAAAGCAAAAGAAAATTACGTCCTTCCTAAATCACTGCCTGATAACATGCCAGCATATGCCAATCACAGCTGTTCCCTGCACCTGAATCGATAATGGACTGTCAAAACAAAAATCAAAGAGTTGGCACATCGGAAGGCAAAGAGCTTGTCCTTAGAACCGGATCATTAGTCATTGTTGTTTAGAAAAACTTTGGATTCAGAGCAAGGAATTATAACCGACAGCAAATGAAACAAGTGCTATAGAGTTACATATAAGTGACAAAGCAGCCCAAATTACCTGTTCAACCACAAACAGCTGTATGATCAATGCACAAAGGCCAAGATAAACAATGCAATGATTGCTAATGTGAATCGTTTAGCATCAACTCAGACAGTAAAGGTGTCAAAGTGAGCCCGTACAGGTCAGTGTATCCAACCACTACACAACAACGGAGTTAAATCACTGACGACCAAACTGACCAAAGATATGCGTCCGCTAAACATGGAGAGTAATGAAGGCGGCAGGAAAATGGTCAGCGTATATGTTATTCCATTTTTCCAAAGTGGCAACACCTGCACTGTTTACAAAATATCACAGGGGAAATGGAGAGGGATCACATGGATGTCAAGTACACAGCTTTAGGCTTTATTGACATCCACCCTGCAGGTACAGTAAATGAAGTGATTTTATATTTTGCTTCCAGCAGATGCACTTGAGCCAGGTGAACTTCTTATTCAAGCCACATTATAAAGGTTAAAACAATGTCAAAGATGTATCATATGGAGGTGTAACAAACTATTACACGCCTAATTAACGTCAAAAGTACAAACAGTCATGTAACAGAGTGAGTATTGTCCAGGAGGTCTGTGGATTCCCTGCTTTCTGGCTCCTTTATTGTGTGGGTCAAACCACACCAACCTTCCAAACTTGACCTGCATTTTGATTGCAACTACATGCTGTGAAGCTTTGTGACTAACATGTTTCAGCACGCTTGCATTGACATTTTGTCACACAGCTGCCAAAGTGTTTAAAACTGATGCCCTGAGGACAGACGAACTCAAAGGGTCAAAACATAACCAGCTATGTCGTCTTCTGGGTTAATGATGGGCAGAGTTGGTTGATTTGGAGATGTAACTTTTCAACTTCCAATGAGATTATTATATTTTTACTGCGAATAGCATGCTGTGCCTGCTGCAGAGCAGGAGGCACTTTATCCGAGAGCCTCTCATATTTCTTAAATTGATGTTTACAAATTCCCTAGGTGGGGCATTAAGGAAGATTGGTATATTAATTGCCAACGCATGCCATCTAAACGGGTAATTGCAAGCTGTTTGCTGGAATGCAAATGTGCTCAGCTTCAGTTTGATGGAGCTTGTTTATTGAAGTGCTGGTCGCTGACAAATTAAGATGGTTAAATTGATGCCCTCTGCTTTTAAGTAATCAGTTTGTTTGCTGATTGTTGTATTAGAGTAATAGCAATTTGCCATATTTCTTTCTCTATTTTTTTTGGGCATATCAACACATTAACAACAGCTCAATGGCAAAAAGGACACGGTTGGGATTTCTGTGTGCTACACTAACAATTATTTTCATTATTTGTTAAACTTCCAATCATTTTAGATTATTTATTCAAATGTTTAGAGTAGTTCTTTGAAGCTTTTGGAAATAAGAACCTTTAACTTATCTGAGAACTATGACTTTTACACTGGTGTTTAACATATAGCAACAGCAGAATGTAACAAAACAAAGGAGCAGATGAATTAGTTTGTATGGAGTACATTCCTCTTCCATTTGTGCTGTTACTGTTTTGAGGCTGAAATATTAAGTATCGAAGTCCATAGCTACATGAGTTAACCCATAATTACTCATGTGTATAACAATGCCAGCCCTACAGATGGTTGTGATTTATTTATTTGTTTTTTATTATTGTCTTGCTCATGTATATAAAATTGAGGTAATATTTTTTTGTCTACATCACCACACTCTGTGAGCAACTAATCAACTCAATGTTTCATCACGATAACACATGCACCCCAGCTTGTAAATTGTTTTTTCCATATCCCGGGGTTCAGCAGTGCAACTGTAAAGTATGCAAATGTGATTTACTTGCATAAAAATACATTCTGAGCCTCTTGGGTATTCTTTCTCAATAAAAGTGTTTATATCTATGAGAACCAATGAATATGAATGACCTAGTTTTTTTTTTCATTTCTAATCTTATAAAAAAGACATTTACCTGAATGCCATTTTTCTCTGCATCACTGTGACTTGAGTTAAGCCACCTTCAGCCATCAACGTTACCATGAGACTGACCATGACTGATGAATGTCTGTGGTAGTCAGCTTAAGACATTGGCATCCCCCTCTGTTCCAGAACACCTACCGTTTTCAATAATATTGGCCGTCCCATACCTTTACATATGTGTGGGTGCTTGAAATAAGTTCATTTTCATTCATCCCTTCTCAGCGGGCTTGACTCCTGCACTTAGTATCCAATTTCTGCCCATTTGTGGGCGTAAGCAGCAGAACACTCTTTCTACAGCTGCCGATCGCTTCCTGAATTTCTCCACACATCAGCACACACCGTCTGCAGGGCTGATCCATGGAGAGGGGGGTTAAGCGCTCTCCTCATAAGCACCTGTGTACCTCAAAGATCAGGGGATGAGAGTGGGCGGATGGGATAAGAACAGAAGGCGAGGATGAAGCAGTTGAGAGGGTGAGGAAGGTGATTACTGAGGGCCGGCTTCAGAGAAAGTGGCACTGGGAAGAAAAGATGATAGAATTCTCTTTTCATTGTGGTACAGCTGAACCTTTTCAAGCGCGCACACACACACACACACACACACACACACACACACACACACACACACACACACACACACACACACACACACAGTTACTTGTCAGTCCTTTCTTCCTGTTTGCGGTTATTTTCAATCACTCCGCCTGCCTCTTAGAGCCCATCGGTCTGTCCTCTTTCTTGTATTTCTTTTCACCTGTCTTATCATTTCACTCTTCAACTTCTGTGATTGGAGAATACTGAGCATCAATGATCTAATCTCATCCCTATTCATCACTCCAGGGCCTTTTCCCCTTTTCCCCTCCCTTTCGTCAGCCCCCACATCACTCAGTACACAACTTGCCGCCTCTGCTTTTTACCTCTTTGTTTCACATGTTTTGTTTAGCTTTTAAGTCCCCTTTTTACTCATCCGACTGACTTGCCTACCGTAGAAAAGTTGACACGGCATCACAAGCAAAAGGCTTGGTAAGCTTTTTAGAGCCAGTCACGGTGCACCATTTCCCCCATCGTAATTACTGCTGAAACAAGCAGCTCTGGGAAGTTTCAGCACTGGTGGACCCGTCATTACTGACAATCTCCCAGCCTTTATCTGCCATAGCTAAGACGCTCTTGCACTGCGGGGCTGTGATGATTGCTTTACTGAGCTTGGGTGAGAATACGAGGGGGAAAAGAGGATGATCAGAGACTGTGCAGTTGGAGGTTTTTCATAACGGTGAGAGTCATAGCGGTGAAGCTAAAACCCTTAAACTTAAAAAAAAAAAAGTATTTTAAACCAAAAGCTGCCCAAACCTTCCAAACCACCGTCTCAATGTCCATGGTGATTTAACACTCTCCAGCTCCAAGAGGAGAACTTCAAATCTATTATACTCACCCTGTCCTGTCAAGCATGTTTTTACTGAGGTGTCCAGCTCTTGGCTCCCAGCCTCCTGTCAACACAAGGCGCTAAAGAACACCAGATTGTTTGTGCCCTTCACATGAAGGCATCAGCACTTGGAGCTCAGGATGTCAGGAGTCATTTACTTGTCCTCAAGGAGTGTTTGCATCAGCTAGCAACTTTCCCATGCCAAAACATGCTTTTTTTTTTTTTTTTTTTTTTTTTTTTTTGGCCACACCTATTACTCGTCAGTTACAAACCAGTTCTTAGAGCATCGTGTATGAGTGGATTGAGACCATAAGGAGTAAGGAGAACTGTTATGCTCATGTATTGATTTTGTGACTTCTAAAAAAATATATACATCTCATACTTTGCTGTGGTGCAGCTCTTTCACTGCTCTAAACACATCATTCTCGCTTCCATCCCCCTCCCTTTAAGACAACTTCTCTCTGATTGGATGTCACAGACAGAATACTTGAGCAGTAGGTGTAGCTTCTGGACTCGCAGCCAGAAATGGTCTGAGATGACCATATTAATCCTGCCTGTTCTCACTGACATTGTGCTGACCCAGTTCACATATTTTACTGAGCCAAAAAACTGCCAGAAACACTAAATAATTGGAACAGTCTTAAATCTTGAGCTTTTGAATAGCAAGAATAACTTGCACATACTCTGACTACATTATTTCAAAAAAGGGGGTTGCTGAGGCGCTCTGTAACACCATTTTATTCTAAACAAATTTATTATTGGAGCAATTCAGCAAGCAAAACAGACTGATGTGCATTGACTTCCAAGTCTTCAGCAGGGTCTCTGGGTCTTTGAAACTCGTCATGTTTAATATGAACAACTATTATTTATATATGTGAGAAAATAGGCCCACTATAAAGGTTCCCTGTTTCCTTTTTTGGAGTACACCTCCAGTTTGCAGAAGAATGTGTGAAGTCCAAAATCAGTGGCATACTTGAATTGTCTAAATGGCCTAAAATGTGTACTTAAAAAGATTTTGAAAAACAGATCAGAAGTACTTGTGATATGTTTCAGAAATAAATGATAAATTAGAAACTTCTGTATCTGCAGAAAGCTTTTTGCTCAATATTTCTTGGGTTATTTACATTTGACGAAGCATGACTCATTGCTTCGAGAAACTGTTAAGTCTGGCATTCTTTGTGGTTGAATTGTTATTTCAGAAGCCTTTTCTTCCATTTTTAGGAAACAAATGTATTTCTGGCTTTGAGATGAGTCACTAAATGTGAGCATAGTGGTAATCAATCCGTAGTAGTAACCCAAAGGCTCCGGAAATGTTCGCCGCTGTAGACCAACCAACTGTTTTCACCAGCCATTGTGCAGCATATAGTCTACCTTCTGTGCTCACTGCTTGTGCTTCAGTGTTCCATGAAATAACTTGGCTAAATTTGCAGGCTCGTGGGTGTGTGATTGCATGCAAGTGCGTGTTTGTGCGTGTGTGTGTAGAGCTCCATCCGCTTCCAAATGGACGTGGGACTGTGCTAAAAAGGGAGAAGTGAGGCAACTGCTGGCAAAGAGCAACTGCGACCCAGCAGGTGGAAACAGGTGTCATTACTTACCTGCCTGGCTGTTAGCACCTGCCCCCAGGTGGAAAAAACCTGTTCTTGAGAAAACAACCCAGGTAGAGGGACACAAGGGAATGAACCTTTTTATTTTTCCATTCTGTAAGCTTGGGCGGGCTGCATTACTTAAGTGTATTCTTGTGGTCATTTTGCTTCACACAAGCTTGAAAAACAACTTCAAAATGCACAGCCTTGCTGTAATTTTGAGTCTCAGCAGAATGATTTGGAAATTTACCATAATTTTATTTCCACAGCTTGGAGCCGGACTGCAGATTTATATGAAGAAAATATTTAGTAGTTTGAATGCGATTTGTCATTGAATAGAGAGTTGGTTGTAAATTACTATTGCAGAATTGATAGTTTATCTACTGCAGTCAAAAATCGGTCTTCAGTTGTGGACATCTTTTCAAGCAAAAATGTGAAATGCAGTCATACTTCCTTAAACAACTTCAGAATAACTTTGAAAGCCAGTATTTCACATCTTTTGCCATTCATCTCAAGTTCACGTTTTCTGATTTACAGAGTAAAAAAAATGACTATACTGTTTTTACTGTACAGAAACTAGATGATGGCTTGTATTTTGTATATTCAATTCGTTTAAGCTCTTGTTACCAGTTTTTACACTGCTGGTACTCTACCACCCCATAATCTCATAAATTACTCATCACTTGATTTCTACTCAGAGGTCACATGCATAATTCAGAAAACATACATAGTATCATAAAGGAGTAGATTGAAATTCCAGCGTTATTGGTGTTTTGTCTCCTAAGCTTGGGTAGAATATGTAAAAGTGCAGCATGGGAGTTTATTTTTACAAGTAGAGCACAGTGGGAGGATTTTTTTTTTTCTCCCCGAGGTTGTTACAGTCTTCTCAGTTCTCTGCACAAGCTTTGGATATGCTTTCCAACTGCATAATACCAACTCCAGCCATGCCGGTGTTGTCTCAAGGGCAAAACCTGAATAGGGAGTAGCTCGCTGCCCCGTTGATGGATGAAGCTCATCCATGTGCCAAGTTCAACAAGTCAGCCGCTCTTCCCTTGCCATGCACCCCTTCAGCCTTTCTTTCAGCATACTGGTCTGTGTGCCCCCTGCTATTGCACTCATCTTCTCCCTTTTCAAATGGTAATAAAACTGAACCATGCTGGAGCTCTTCAGCTAGGAGTGAACTCTCTCTTCTCAGAAGAGAAATTATGGATGGTCATGCAGAGTTTTTAAGGTTTGGCCCAGCAGGCACCAAGAATTTTTCCTTGTGGCCGAATCATTTTGGCCACAGTCTCAGCAGCTTACCGCAATACACCACGGGTCTCTGGCTATTGTTATTATGCATAATGGAACAAAATCCAGTTTCAGTGCCCTCTCTGCACACCCCCTCCCCCCCTCCCCTCACTCTCTGCTCCACAACCACTAATGTAGGGGATGTTGCCTGGCTTCTGCATGCTAGTGTGTTGACAACTGCCCATACTAAATTAAATTTGCCTCTTGAGCAACATAAACAACTCACATCCTCTTCCCCCCCCACCCCCACCCCCATCAAAGCCCGTTTAGCCAAAGGACAGACAATGACGATCAAAAGCTGAGCTCCAGCAAGGCTGCTCTTGGTGTGTTTGGCTTGTGGAAAGCGTGGACATGATCACACATAAACTAGAGAGAAAGAAGAAACATAAATTTGCATCTGTCTTCTATTGTTTCATGGTTCCTTGTCTATTCATCCCACAGCCATCAGCTGTCAGTACACCTGCCAGATAATAAACAGAAAGCTTTTTTTCTCCAGAGCTTTTTTTCCCCCCAGAGTTTTAACAGATGCAGCAGTTTCAAAATTATAAAAAAAAATGTACAAAGCAACAGTATTTGCATCAGTCTTAATTGTTGTGGAACATTTTCTTTCTATAGTTCATCAAAAAGGTGTTGCAAAAATGCAATGTGACAAATATTCATGACTGCTCTGAACATAAAATATTAAAGGTGTGCAGCTGTGGTGCATTAGAGGTATGCATTACGACTGTGCCATTGGCAAAGGTGTAAAATATTGCCCATTACAGCAAATAAATAACAGGGCATTGTTACAAATAACAGAGCGGTGCAATCAGCTGCTTCTGCAGTGAGTCTGTCATCCTTTGGGAAAACTGCAACACCGCCTTCTTGGACTGCTTCACTCCTTATTCTGGCTTGCAGCCTCAGTTTGCTCACTGTAGTGGCACATGTATTAGATTTCCACCTGCTGCTGCAGGTTCTACTTATAGTGACCCTTAAGCTCACAGCAGATCTCCATAGCAAAAGGCAGACTGATGTCACCAACTGACATCCACAACAGTGGAGTGGAACCACTGTAGCTCCAACTGTGTCACTGTGGGAGAACATCCTTTCTGGAGAATAGGCTGAATTATATATCAGGCTGTCTGGTCAACAAGTCACCAGTGGGGAAAACACAGTAACAGTTAAGCAGACATTGAGCTTTCAAAATAAGTACGTGATTGTCAACAGGAAGTCAAAAGCAAATGCAATTATTCTCATAAATGTAGAAAAAAAGGTTTAATTAAAAAACAAAACAGTTATTAATATTACTAAAGCAGTCCCCTTTAGTAAAGTCATGATGCACAGAAATACTGCCTTGTTGATTTGCTTACATATACCTCTTAAATATAATGGTTTGATTTTAGGGCTGTGCGATATGACCAGAATCTCATGTCCCGATATAAGACATTTATCGTCCCGACAACGATATATATCACAAAAATTTTACATTTTCTGTAAATTCTGTGACTCTTGAGCAACTTGCGTGAAGTCTTTTCAGCTGGGTGTCGTGTACCTGGAGTCAATTGCTTTGACCGATGCATGAAGCTATACATTTTTAGACAGAAGTTGTAACGGCCGCCATTTTCTTTGAGTATTTATTACACGGCGTGCTGCTGGGAAAAGCCTGTTCTAACGTTTGAGTCTAAGGTTTATTTTGTTTTGACTTGTCTTTCTGTTTCTCATCATTTCAGTTTATTTTGAAAATCTCAACAGGATCTTCAGCTCTATTGTGAAAGGTTTATGTGGAAAATAAACAAGCGGCGGAGCCACACGCTGGGTTTACTGTTGTTGTTACTTATGACAACGCGTAAAAACAGTCGCTTGTCCGTCCGTAGTGTAGTTATTTTAAATATAAGAGAAAGAGAGAACTTTAAGAAATTAATATAGCCACTACAGTACCATCAAAACGATGGAAAAATATTGCTGTAAACTGTTGATTTTGCGACACCATGAAACAACGATGGTGTAATATGAAACGATAGACGTTTACATATCTTCATCCGATATATATCGTTATATTTAACAGCCCTGTTTGATTTGTTGATTACAAATGTGATTGACGTATAAGGACTTATGCCTGAAGTAACAATCGAAAGTATCAAGTTTGCAGCAAATGCAAAGTTAAGATTTAACATTAAAACTTAACATTTAAAGGCTTGTTTTAGGGCTTCTGTCCCTAATTCTTAAAGTCCTAGTCTTCCGTGCCTCACAGTCATTAAATGTTCATGTGTGCTTGGTGGTTGAGGTTTAAAATCACTTCCAGGTGCATGAAGATTTTCAATGAGGCAGCAAAAGCGTTGGCTTCTGTCTGTTGCATTGAACTCTTGCAATGTAGGAAAACTGGTTAGTAGGACAAAGTCTAAGATGCATTTACCATATGTTGCCTGCCAGTTCTTCTTGAAGGTTTGACTTTGCATAGAGCAATAAAGTACTGTGACAGCACTGGTCAGCAAAATACAGTGATATCTTTTTCTTTCTCTCTGTCTCTTTTTCTGTCTCTTTTACAATCTTGGCAACACTTAATTTTAAAAACAGCCAGACGTGTCCATGAAGGCAAGGCTACACCCTATTAAACATTGAAATGAAAAGCACTTATTAAGTTCTTGTCAACATAAATAAGTTTAGGCGTGTGCTGTGAGCCAGCAATTATAAACCAGTTCTTGGCCAGTTTCCAAACCTGTTGTAGCGAGCAGTATTTACTCATGATCGATTGTCAGCTGATATTTGTTTTTAAATCCTTCACGAGGTTCAGGGTTTCTCCGAAGCAGCTTCTTGTAACTAGGCTTCTATCTTTCTTATACTGCACATGTGAAAGGCCACAAGTTCCTAGAGTTCATGTAGGGGAAAAAAACACGAGTACAAAGTCCAGCGCTTGTTCCTGCAAATAACACGAAACAAATTGGATACAGAGACAGAGGCTGTTGAGAGAGGACAAGCCAGACTAGATGACCATCTGGCCCTTGCAGTGTCAGTGACCCAACCAATATGCTGTTGATCTTTTTCCCTTAAATAACTCCAGTCTTTATTGCTACAGCCTTTATCAAAACCTCAGATCATGGAAGAAAAACTCTGGGTTGTAAACAGTGGGTTGTTCGCTTGATTACAGTTGCGTGCTTGTGCTAGTGTGTGCGTGAGTGGAATCTTGTTGATTGTCTGCATGAGCTGATTGGTGATTTGTGTGAGGGAGGGATGGAGTGACAAAGTAAATTGAGGCGGGGAGTGGAGTTGCTGACTGCCAAGTTGTAGGCTCACTGTATAACTTGTCTGCAGCTTGCTACATAAGTCATGTTTTTTTTTCTTGGGGCTTTTCATAACACAAAAAGGCAGCAAAGCAACAACTAGGGTCCTCTCAAAAGACATTAATCTGAAGCTGGCACCGCTCTGAAATGATCACCTCTCACTTCATAAGTCTTTATTATGGTTTAACAACCCTCTAGAGTTGAAGATTGTTCTGTTTGTTTGGTTTTTTTATTTTCTTTCATGCATTTCTCAATAATTAAAGCCTGAGGTTAAGCAACACTAACTTGCCTTTTTAAAAAAAAATTCTGTTTGGGGTACCTATTGGGACTAAATGTTGGTTCACAGTATGAAGGAAAGCAGCACTGTATTCAGCTACAGCCATGCCTCCCAGTGGTGCTGCAGCATTGTCACTGCTACTGGATTTCAACATGGAAAACACGGCTACTCTCGCAGAATCCAGGCGTATGATTAGAAAGTTTGCAAAACAATGCCTGAGTGCCCTCCTTTTTTTTCGTTTTCACAGTTTATTACTTGTGTAAAACTAAGAAATACAGAAACAATCAGCTGACATTTGTCCAGGAGGGAAATTCTACGGCTCTGTAATTTAGTCATTTATGTAAGAGGGTGGCAGTTTGGAGATTTTTATTTATTAATTTATTAGGATTTTATTGGAAAACATTCCCACTCACATTACCAGTGGCTTTGACTCTTAATTAAATGCAGCCTCTAAGCAACCTTTTATAATTTATGACTGTATAATGACAGAGACGAAAGAAATCCTGTCTCTTCAGCAGAAAATATACACGTCTGATGGTTTAATGCTACATTCATGCAAATATTGCCTGCTGTCCTTGTTTCAGCTCAACTGTTTGTTCTTTCATTTTTCTCTTTGCTTCTCTCTTTGGTACCCCTCCCTTTCTCTTCTGTTCTCCGCTCCTCCCTGTCATCACCTTGGCAAAAACCCTTTCACAGGCCCTGAAACGCTTAATTGACTTTTCATTGGCACAAGCTGTAATTGGCTTTTAATCACCGTTTTACATCATGTTTTGAAATTCAAATCAGCAGTGTCAGCTCAGAGAAAGGGGCCTCTTCAGTGCTTTGCTGTCATTCACGGATGCTACAAGAGGAGCATCTCAGTATTGATGGCATGTTTAACATCTTTCACTTGCTAAGTGAGTGAACGGAAACTTCAGGGTTTGTGTATAAGGTCCCTTCTGCAAGCACCAATCTACAGACTGTGTGATACTTGATAGAAAACATTTGGTTTCGCTGTGGCTCTTTCTGACAAGCAGCAGTTATGAGACGTTAGCATCATTTGCACAAGAACTCAGTTGGAACCAGGTAGATGGTGCCTTTCTTGACCTCTCTCACCATATAATGCTAAAAGAACCCAAACAAAACCTACCAAGTTCTGAGTATCATAAAACTAATATGTCATATCCCAGTACATGCAGTGGAAAATAATGGACAGCTTAATTTATGTAACAGTAAAAAGCATAGGTAAGTCATAAATACGTCAACAACCTCAAAGTGTGCATTGTGTTATGCAAACAATGCTTTTTTTGTTCTTATGGTGTCTGTAATGTAACTATACAGAGAGCAATATGTATATAGGTTGATGGGTTCCATTTATAAACTTGCCATGGATTTGGCTGAAGGCCACAACAGGCATGAAGATGTACATTGTGAGCACTGTTCGATAAGTCAGGGTCAGTCTTCCACCTCCGCTCAACACTCTAAAAGCAGTTCCCACGCTCTCTGTTACCGATGGATGAGACATGAGAGCAGGCGTGTACCCTTGGATGGCATCAGTTTTACAGTACCCTTTTTGTGTGTGTGTTAATTTCTCTCTTTGTTCTGACCAACTGTGAACCTGGCAGCAAAACCTGAGCCGTGAATCAAGATGTCTGTAAACTCCTATACTTCAGCATGGCCTGTAGTTATTTGTGCTTTGCTTGGATAGCAAATCCCTTCACGATTCCCAGCTCTAACCCTTTCTCACATTGGTTAGAGAGCCATAGGAGACAAGGATTAGCATACATAAGTGTTTTTTTTTTTTTCTTCGCTTTCTGTCTCCCTTTCAACTTTTACTCCTTTTTTTTTGTTTTTTCACATCAACCCGCTCTCCTCTTTGTTGATTCCTGTCACTTTCTCTATTTCCTCCTTTCATTTTCTCCTTTTTACTCCTTTCTGTGTTTTCACTCTCTCCTCTCCCTGGTGGCTGAATGATCGTGAGTGACGTTTAGCAACTCTTCAGCCGCCAGGAAGGCTTTGGGAGAGAGCCCACTCTTTTTAGAGCATCCGTGATGCTCCCCAACAAATTGTGACACTAAGACGAAATGTAAGCTGGCAGCCAGCGTGTAAACCGT